>NC_060238.1:22718329-23052301 GCF_021155775.2 Neodiprion pinetum
AAAGATTACGATCGGAACAAAAGCGAGGAAGGAAAGAGCAAATCGTGGACGCGGACGATGATCCCCTTAATAATAACACCCCTGATCCTGTTCACTTATTCATTCATTCATTTATTTATCCCAGGCGGCTGGACGGATCGGGAAAATTGCGGGGAAAATAAGGACGGGGATCGCTGACCGCTGCTCGTTTGCTGAATAATTCCGTTTCAACGGAACGGGGATAAAGAGAAGAAAAGCTTTTCCGATTACCTTTGCGCTTTGCAAATATCGTAACGTTTGTCTGTTGCAAGAAATGTTTCGTTAACGCAAGAAAAATAAAGAAATAAACGATTTATTATTAAGCATACAAGGTTCAAACTGTAAAGAAAATTATTTATACATACAGTTGTAAATTCAATACCAGTCAATTTTATTTTATTATCCATTTTGAGTGAATCGTTTCTTTTTTAGGTAAACTGTATGCATACTTTCTCTTTGTTTAATAAATAAAAAAATCAGAGGTGTTTAACATTGTATAAATAAAATTGTAAATATTGACTATTTTTAATAATTCATTCGTCTATTCATTCATTCGTAATATTAAAATACGCTTTTTCTATACGTAAATGTTCGATTGCAAATTTAATTCGACAATTTTTTCGTGACCAGTCTTTTCTTTAAACAATAACAGTTTTTTGTTTTCACATGGCTTTCACTCTTCGAATCTTTATTGTTGTCCAAGCACAGCTGGTTCCGTAATATTATTATTTTATTTTTTTTTTTGTGAAAAAGTAGGTAGATATTCTAATGACGAGTCTTGTCAAGCCATTGTGTCACGTTTTCATTACGTTCATTTATTTTCCGTAGGTGGGTTCTCGCTTTTGAATGTTATAAATTTGTTAAACTTGTTATATTTTCATTCATATACTGAGAGAAATTTCATTCGATACAGTAACTAGAAGAATTCGGTAAAACAGTTATCGTTAAAAAAAACTGATTGAATATTGTTGGAATTACGAAAAACGAGGTACGCCTAACCATTTCGCGCTATTGTCGATCCTTTTTTGGGAATCGCAACGCAAAATCAGTTTGTGAGGTTTACTCTACTTTTTTAGTTAAACAAGGCTTTAACGTCAATTTATTCTTGCACAAGCATTAAATTTTCCCAACAGTTACAAGAAAATATGGTAACGTATAATAGACTCACCAGTAACAGCTAGAAAACTAATTTTCATTTTCTACCTAGAACTATATTTTTCGATTGCGGTAGAAAATGAAAATAGTTAAGGCCCGAGCGGTAACTTGATCTAAAATTTTTTCTCAGTGCAGTTTCAGAAAAAAATATTGAAGCTATGAATCTGATGAATAGTATAATTACGCGACTTTGAGCCGGTCGAGAACGTGATTTTTCATCGATTTAAGTTTCGTGGCTAAAAGTATATCGTTCGTTATCATCGACTCGATTTGTTTAAACCAGTAGATATATTTAGTCCAGCTTTTCAACCACCCGTGACATATCGTACAATATGCACAAATTTCACGCGGTGGAAATATTGGGGAAAATGAAGTTATTTCCCGGATGAATAATTTCGATGGTAGAAACGTTAACTGCAGGTAGAAATGCATTAACGCGTTTTCCGCTGGCCGAATTAACCGACGGATTTCACGTTTCGACGTTACGCGCTTTAAGCGTCTATTTAACAGCGAATAATACGCCACATATGACCACCCACGTGGCAGAAGTGCTTCAATGCGTAAATTCTCGTTTTGTGATTCTGACCGTATTACAGTAATTCGCGTGGACATTAGGTACCTAAAACTAGTCACGATTCGGTCCGAAAGAGAGAGAGATAGAGAGAGAGAGAGAGAGAGAGAGAGAGAGAGAGAGAGAGAGAGAGAGAGAGAGAGAGAGAGATTTGTTTCTGATCATTCGCCCGTCGCGGGTCGTTTGAGCTCGGACTGACCCGAAAGTTCTGGCACTTCCGCTTTTACGGGCAAAAGTATTCCCTGAGGTATAAGCACTGACAAATTTTTTTTTTCCCCTCAAAATCGTACAACGATCTGTTCTAATTTGCGTGCCAAATTTTTTGAAAATTAAATGATCTTTCGAAGAAAATTCTTTTCCCGGCGGTAAGTTAAGTCTGTTGAAAATTAATCTAGGGCAGTGAAAAACATCAGAACATTTGAACTGATCGGTAGAAAATTGAGAAAAAAGCTCGCCCTTTTAATGGAAGCGTTTTTTTTTTTTGGTTTTCTTCAAGTTATTCAGTTGTCGGATGGAAAATAAATCTGGGGCAGTGAAAAGCATGAAAAAGACTTACTTTGATCAGTAGAAAATTGTCAATAAACGAACAGGCCCTTTTATTAGAAGAGTTCCTGATAAATGCGCGTTTTTTTCAATTCTCTGAGCTTTTAATAAAAGGGCGAGCGTGTGTTTTTTTTTTTCATTTAATTTCCTACCGAGCGTTGTCAGTCTTCTGATGTTTTTCACTGCCGCAGATTGATTTACGATCCAAAAATCTTACCGACTCTCCGTCGGGAAAAGAATTTTCTTCAAAATACGACATAATTTTTAAAATTTGGCACGAAAATTAAAATAACTCTTTATCCAATTTCAAGAAATAATTTTTCTCAATACTTAGACCTCGGGGAACACTTCCGTACAAAAAAAAAAAAAAAAAAAAAGAAAACAGGAAATGTCACAACTTTCGGGTTAGCCCGCGTTCAAACGAACCGTGAGCTGATAAACTTCCGAAGATATTACATCGACGAAATTTTATCTCCGGTGTATTATTATCGTCCCGACTCGAACAGCGTACTTTGATCATTGCAGCATGCATGCGGCGAATGACCGCCGAGTGCATCACTGCAGGAATTCGAATAAAACGCGCAATTTCATCACCAGCCTCGAAAAAAACGATTACGTTTCAACGTTCCGACGTAGCTGCTTTGTGAATTTTTTCGTTTTGTTCGGTTTTTAAAACGTTTTTTTTGTTTTTTTTTTTGTTTCTTTTTTTTCTTCATGATCTCACCCTCTCGCCACCATGTTCCGCTTTATCGAAAAAATCATCGCCCAGCTTTGCGGGCTTGATCAATTTCGGAAATAATATTAACAAGAAATATCGTCGATGTGATGTCGCAAAATTTTTGCAAAGGCGAACTTTGACTGTATTACTTTATCATGGTTCTGGTTCTGGTAATTTTCTACGAAGAATTTCAACAACTTTGACAGTTTATTGATCAAGGTAACGAGTGATATTGCTTGAGAAACGATGGTAATGGTAATCTTTCATTTAATACAGAATTATCAATCCATTTAGCCTGATGAAATTTTCACTCTTGACAAATAAGCTTCTTTCGGGTATTATTTTCCACAAAGAGAAAATCCAAAAAAAAAAAAACATACGCTTCGATTAAAAAATTAACGAAATATCGGTGAGATCGGTAAAATTCTCTCCGCTTCGTTGAAAAATTCCCGTCCGTTTCCAACCGCACGATAATTTCTTTTGGAAAAATCCCTTCACTGAGGTGAGTAATGCGATATTTTTTTATAGCAATAATAGCGGCACGAATTTGGAAAATCGGGGAAAAAGGCAAACCGGCGCCAAAACGAAACACACACGTACGAAAAATGAAAAAAAAAAATTTAAAAAAAAAAAAGGGAAAAACGAAAGAACGGATGGGCGAACGGCCAAACCGGGCGATATCGAACCGACGCAGTCTAGCCGTCGAGTCGAGGGGTGATTATCGTTAACAGCGGAACCGGTACCACGGACCAGCGATCGTCCCATCTGGCATCGCGAGTCCTGCACGCGCCGCTGATCTATCATGCGTACCTCGAACCAGGACGTTAACCTCCGAGTGGACGGTGGCCATCAGGCATACATACGAGGAGGAGGCCTATCGCGTCTCTTGGTCTTCCCGGTTTTCTCCTTGGCCCGTGCCGCCACACTTGGCTGGTTCTGATAATCGGCCGGATGCGGATGGGAACGTGCGATCTTACCGTGTGTCGATGGGGGGGGGGGATGGGTGGGGGTCGAAAGCCCGAAGGAATAACAAAGTTGAGTGGTAGAAAAGCCGATCTCTTTCGAGATATGGATTTTAAAAGAGCGAGTGAAGGTGGACCGAAATTGAGATTCACGATGGATCAACGTTTTACCGAGGATTCGTTTAACCGAACGCTTTTTTGTTTGAAACAGGATTCTAATATCCAAGTCCACATATGTCAAACGCGAAAATGGGCCTAACAGCCCCATTCTATACGCAATTCTAAACACAGTCATTCCAACGCATTTTCATTTGATACAGAAATGAAGAAAACTCCACGAATTCTAAAAATTTACTGTTGCAATCTCGTGCACTGAGAAAAATTTCATATTACTGTATTAACTAGGAAAACTCGGTAAAACAGGTATCGTTGAAAAAAAAACTGTTTGAGTATTGTTGGAATTACGAAAAACGAAATACGCCTAACTATTTTGCGCTATCGTCGATGCTTTTTTAGTAATTGCAACGCAAAATCAGTTTGTGAGGTTTACTCTACCTTTATTAGTTAAACAAGGCTTTAACCACAATTTATTGTTGCAGGAGCATTAAATTTTCGCAACAGTTGCAAGAAAATATAGCAACAGTGATCGTAACGATAAAGAATAGTAACGGATACCAGACTTTCCGGTAACAGCTAGAAAACTAATTTTCATTTTCTACCTGCAACTGTATTTTTCGATTGTGGTAAAAAATGAAAATATTCAAGGACTGAGCGGTAACCGGAACGAAAAATTTCTCACAGTGTAGAATCCGTGCCATTTATTTGTTTCTACCTCAAATGAAAATTTATCAGTGTATTTTTGTTCAGAATTGTCTATAGAATTGGATTGTCAAGCCTTTCTTTGCGTTTGAGATACGCGGACTTGGACGTTTCGAGATACACACGTCAACGTCGTAATCGACCAGGGCACCCTTCAAGGACCGAGGCGATCGAGCGCTGGCTCAAGAATGTAGACATAACGCTAAGAAAAGAGGGTCGCCAAATTTGTGCTCACGATTTTAAAGGGAGAAAACTGAAACGCCGATTTTTAACTCTCTTTGTCCGTTCAGTTGGACATATAAATATTATACAACCCCTCATGCCGGCAGATGGAATCTTAAACGAAGCGAAAAACGGTTAATGAGCTGCTGTTCGCACCAAGGGAAAGTTTTATTTGCGGTTTGTTGTAAATATAGAGTTCTTTACGAGACTGTATAGATGGCTGGAAAAAGTTGATAAATTTCGGGAATTTATATCTCGACGGCAAATAATTCAATTCGAGTGCGTGTTTTCTTTTTTTTTTTTTCCTCTTCGTTGTTACAAATTACGTAGATAAAACTTTATTGGCATACTTTTGACTTTCAATCACCTTCGATGATGTGAGAAAAGTATTGTTTTCGATCGATGATCACTTTTTCTAATTTCTACGAATCCTTGCATTTTCGAACGGCTGGATAAAAATCTGAAGCTTGAAGGACCTTGCAACGAAATGATGGGCATGAAAAATTTCTATTTCCTGTTCAATAAGAACTTCCGGTTCTACAGAATATAAATCATAAATAAACGCATACATTTTCCTCCTCATTACTCTGTATGAATAAACGATCATGTTTTTTCCAGATTATATATTGATCTTAAAGAAAATTTAGAAACTGCTTGTTTTTCAGAAATTTCGCTTATGAATTTTCTTTCAAAACTTTTTACATTTGGCTGCCAAGTTGTATAATTTTCAGATTTTTCACTCGCCTGTTTTTGAGATCATCGCAGAAGTTTGTCGAACTGACCGACAGACTCTTTTATTTCCATGGTGACGCAAAGTACCGCGAAAAAAATGTTGCTCCGGCTTTTTTTTTAAAATTGAAATCAGTCGATTGGAAGTGATTATCTAATTACCTGCGAAATTCTTTGCGATGATCCGTGCCCGAAATGTGTTCAAAAAGAGAAGAACAAAGAATAACGAACGGCTTTAACGCCGACGAATGAAATTTTTTTCCGTTGTGCGTGCTTCGAGCGATTGTACAACCGCTGTAGCACACAGAACCGGAAACGGAAACGTGCTGTTTGTTACCGGATGATTACGAACGTAGAAGCGGTTTAGTATAACTAGCTGCGTTGAAGCAGCGAACCCAGCAGGGGTTGAATTTCGCCGGTTTATCACCCTTCCGTGATTTTATCCCTTGAAGAGAATCGCGTGGGGTACAAAAACGCGAAAGACGAAAAAGTCGACCGAACGAAATCCTGAAAGTCAAACTACAGCCAGAAAAAAACGTACAGAAACCATAAATACGAAAAGATGAATTGTACACTGAGAGAAATTTTGATTTCCGCTAACTATTTTCATTTTTTACCACAATCGAAAAATATAGTTTTAGGTAGAAAATGAAAATTAGTTTTCAAGCTGTTACCGGAAATTCTAGTATCCGTTGCTATTCTTTCTCATTACGATCACCGTTGCTATATTTTCTTGTAACTGTTGCGAAAATTTAATGCTCGTGCAACAATGAATTGATGTTAAAGCCTTGTTTAACTAAAAATGTAGAGTAAACCGAAGAAACTGATTTTGCGTTGCAATTACCAAAAAAGGATCGATAATAGCCCGTTTTTCGTGATTCCAACAATATTCAAACAGTTTTTTTCAACGATACCTGTTTTACTGAATTTTTCTAGTTACTGTAACAAATGAAATTTTTCTCAGTGTAGAAAAATAAAAATTGATCACGCAGAAATGTATACATAAATTCTTACAAACTTTATTTTATTTCAAAACTCCAAATTTTTTTGGAGTTGGGTCAGGCGCGGAAAAACGGCGATTCTTCTTCGCGGAAAATTCTGGACTTCTCGGCTGCCGGGGGACAAGAAAAGTTTACATAGCCGAATAAAATTGTCACACACGGTTTTCACCTAATTTGTATAGTATGATGCATAAGGTCCACAGAGAAATCACTCACGTAATTGAGAGCGTTGCCTGCGCCATTAATTATCATCCATGATTACCCGACGAGCCCGCAGCCGAGGAACCTTAGCTCTGAAACTTCACCCCCGAAGTACGGACTTAATCTGTGAAAGGGAGGGCGGATTGATCAGGGCTTGATCCAAGCTCGCTTCGCGTGTTTGCGAAGCAGCAAGACTCGAGAACCTTTTTCGCTATCCGAAAGAAACTCCTGCGGGTTATCGAACCAGCCCGCGTCAAGGGACTAAAAATTTCAATTACTAGGGAGGAAAATTAACGAACCCAAACCGAGGACGATATCGAATAATAAATATGAAAATCCACCATAAGCTTTTTACAAGCTTCTATGCTAATTGCGTGCTGCACGTGCGGCGTTATTAATCTTCGTAATCCGATATATGGACGTAATCATTTTCCGATCGGATAATTCGATAGTAATTCGATACGTCAATGCCGCTCGATGCGGAATAAAAATTCTACCCTTAAGAGGGTTAAATCCCGTTTTAATATATGCAGGTTATACATGAATTTTTCATACATTGCGTCAGCTGCTACCGGTGAAAACATTTCTATCGTCTAATTTCGCGAGTCAATAATTCTTCGATTCAATTCTGGCTGATTAAACCCGATTGGATATCTCTCGGAATTTTTTACCTCGTGAAAAATGTAAATTCAACAAAAAAGCTGACACCATGTTGGTTTTTTTAGAGCAGCTGTCCATCGTCCGTGTAACCGATCCGCGCGTGCAGCTGACTCTGTCCGTTCTGTTTGTGTAGGAAAGGCTTGTTCGTTGGTTTATAGTTTGTAAATTAGTCCAAAGTTGATTTAGAATTATTTGTAAATTTTCGATCGATTGAAAATAAGTTCGAGTTTAACAAACGACGCTCCTTTCACGGGATTGTTGTGAAAAAGGGAGGAGAAGGCAGTCGGTAAAAAATGTTGTAGAAATTGAGACGTTTTGTGAATAATAAATAGAGTTAATTACCAATTCCATATCGCTGGTATCGTCAAGTGCATTGGAAAATTTTATTTCAATTCATTATTCAATTTAAGTCGTTCAACCTCTGTTGTAAAAATTCATCAGAGAGATTCTGGCAACTTTAATTTATCTGTAAGGAAAGGTCTTCCAGAGAACTGAAGACCAGGATTCAACTAGCTGGAGATTTCAGAAATTCACAAAATTGAAAAGGAATCATCTTGAACAAATCGCCAATTTATCGTAAGATAAATTGATAAGACTTCTCGCAACGAAACAAATAAATGAATAATCGTCATACATTTCGTATTTTCCGATTCCGACGCCTCGTACAGCGAAGTGAAACTAGAATTACTAGGATTGGAAACCAGCTCGCTTATTGGTATCTCAATTCGCTGAAAATTTATTCACGTGTTTGTATATTCATTCGTGCAAGTGTGCAAACGTTTTGGTAAACAGAACCAGCCGTTGGGGAGGCGAAGTTTGAATTTCTCAGTGGCGATATGTTCGCGGTATTTAGAAATACAGATTGGGGGGTGTAGAAAAGGGGAATATTTAACGAGGAAGTTTTCGGGGTGTGGGAAACACAACGTCTGCTTCGAATTGTTCAAGTTAATTTAACCTTTGTTTCTATGGTCGAAGTTTCGATGCCGCTCAAAGAGAATATTATATGAGAAACGGGAGTAAATTAAGAAACTCCCTGTTTGTAATTTTGCAGCATTTTTCACTGCGAAAGTAGACTCACATTTAAATGGTTGCAAAAAAATTCTAGAAAAATTTTCATTCATTGATGAAATTACACTTCTCTTGATTGAACAAATTTCAGTTTTTCGATAGGCATTAGTCGTGAAAAACAAACTTACTCTCGCTATCTGACAACCCAAAATATCGTCACTCGACTCACTAGTCGTTATTTATAAATTATACAAGTACAGTTGATTATTTCCAGTTTTAAACAATTACTCGCTGATGATTATAATTTTATGGAATGCGAGAACGAAGGTTTCTGATGTTAGGCCCAAGCCTGCCGCACGTATGTGTATTTCATGTTATATTTATAACTTCCCTGGAATTAAGTTACCCCCGGGGAACGCTGAGCGGGTTCCACTTGAACAGTTTCCCTGATTAACACCAGCTCTTTAAATCGCCCGAGTCTATCCAACTCTTTATCTTTCACCTGGGAATATAAGAATAAAAGGGTATAAAGGGTATACGTGAGAATAGCGGAAAAATAAAAGCGAGAAAAACTCGAGAGGAACAACAGCAACAAATTTCACCCGAGGTAAGTAACTTGACGTATTCTCATCGGGATAAATCGACCCTCGAAACGTTTCCTCCGAATTCCGTTGAATTAGGGAATTGAAACAATTCGGGGAGTTGACTAACAGGCCTACAGGCTTTGTAAAATCTTGGTATTCCGCTGCTGCCAAATTCTGCGATGAAAATTCAGGACCGAGTAATATTCTCCCGAAATAAAAACGGTTCCATCTTAATTTACCATAAATATCCCGAAACGTATCAAGGCTCGATTAAATTTATCATCGCGATGAAATTTCATCTCAGAAATCTTTTCGACTGCAACATTGTCGCATGCATAATTTTTAACCTCACTTTTACGTCAAATAGAAATACATCCTTCATTTTTCGTCCCCATTTCAAGATTTCTCTATTCCGCGTCATTCGCAAAACGTATCGATAAGGTCTCGTTTGTCATCGAGAGGGAGAAGAAAATAAGGTGAGAAATCGAGAGTAGGTACGAACTGAGATTATGCCGTCGAGTCGAGTGTTCGATATATGAATAGATTAGAAGATTGGGGATATAAAGATCCTCGGAGGAATGAGACAGGCGACGGAGGTCGTTACTTTTACCACCCTAGTTACAGATGGGGGATGATTTTTCATTATACCACGAAAAGCGGAAGCTGAAACGTCCGATTTCGATCCGCGTCTCAGTATTTCTCGCCCGGCTCAGCCGCTGATATCCGACTGGCGAATAAATCGCAAGAATTCGATAAGAGATTGAGAATCGAAAATTGGCAGGGAAAAGGTTCACTGGGTCCAATCATTATAATGGAATGTTTATCTCAGTTATAGCAGCCCTCAGTCATTTTCTCTTATAAAACCCTCCCCCGTCCCTCCCTCCACCGCCCCTCTCTCCCTCCCCACCACCCCGACCACCCCCTGAACCGAGATACGATCGCAGCAGAGCAGATATTCCGCTATGTGAGTGATGGAATATTTTATTACAAATCACCGGCGAGGCAAACCTCTTGTATCCATCCCTCTATATACTCGTCATCCACCAGCCAAATACTCCCCCTCTCTTCCCCTATTTACACCTTTAGTCAATCCCCTTTTCTGATCTTCTAGTTCGCTTATATACTCTGCACGGTTCGAACCACTCGTTTCTCAGTATTATAAGATGTGGTTTTATTTCCTCGGGAGAAATTTTATCTTCTTTTCCACAGTTACAGCGTTTATGAAATATTTTCACCACTCGGAATTTACACCCTCGAGATAAAAAAAGGAGAAAGAAAGAGAGTGAGAGAGAGAAAGAAAGAAAGAAAAAAAAAAAAAAACAAAAACCACTGACCGTAAAAATTTGCAAGACAAAATTACACTTTATTATTTACTTATCGGGTAAATTCTGTAACTTAAAGTCGTGATTGGATATTGTTGAAATATTAATCAAATCAAATCTGGTGATAAATAATTGAAACACATGAGAAGTCAATATAATTAAACCTGTAACGCAATTATTTCATCAAATTTTTTCTGACCTTTTCGTTATCCAGAAATTATTTTTTCTACCATCTAAACAACAACAATATTGTTCAAAATCACCGACATGATCATCCCTGACAATCTAATTGTTATCGCTTCGCTGCATTAATGAATTCTGCCTCTTTTGGCGGCCATATTTTTTCAGAACCGACGTTATATAAAATATATATATATATATACATGGGGGAGCTAAATGGGTCTGTGCGTAAATACGATTAAGTAAAGAATCGGGGGTTCGTTGATCCGAGCGAATTCGGGTAAATCGAACACCGACGTACGTATTGTACGAGCCGAGTGGAACGGGCCGAGATAAATCACTATACAAGCTAGATTGCCGCCGGAGTAGGAATCCGCTTAATGGGAAGCATTTTCTTTCCCCCTTTTTCCCTTTTTGCATCTGTCGAACTCGTTCCTTTTTCTTTCCTCTCTCTCTCTCTCTCTCTCTCTCTCTCTCTCTCTCTCTCTCTCTCTCTCTCTCTCTCTCTCTCTTTCTACTACTTGTTGTTGTTTTTTTTTCTATTTCTTCTTTTCTTTTTTGTTACTTGCCTCCGATCGCGTCGCGACGGGGATGAAGTTGGATTCCACTTTCGGGCACGGGGATGAGAACCGCGAACGGTCAAACCGGACGAAAAATTTCCAATCCGGCTCGCATGTCTAATCTATGTAATTTGTCGGGATTTCTCCGAGGCATCGATCAGCCGCTCGCCCTCGCTACCCTCGATTTAAAACCTCTAATAGCTCTTCGATACTCTCGACCCACGACTAATAAGGATTTGATATCCTTTTCAGTTCTCAAAGGAGAAACGAAATTCCAGAAAAATTTTCAAATGTATGGAACAGAATAAGGAATTCGATAATTTCTAATACGCAAATTAAAAGTTGACTTAATTTTATAGAAAAACTGTACCTTATTCTTTGCTTTTACTCAAATACATTTGAATTTTTTTTTTTTTTTTTGTACTATTTCACCCAACGTTATTTATTTTGTCGAGCCAAATCGTTATCGTTCTTTTGAATTTACATATTTCTAATATCCTTGATAACGTTCTTTCTTTAGTGATTTTCATGATTTTTTTTTTTCTCGAAAGACTTCAGCCTGCTCGATAATTTCATTTGTTACAGTAACTAGAAAAATTCAGTAAAACAGGTATCGTTAAAACAAAAACTGTTTGAATATTGTTGGAATTACGAAAAACGAGGTACGTGTAACCGTTTTCCGCTATCATCGATCCTTTTTTGGTTATTGCAACGCAAAATCAGTTTCTGAGCTTTACTATACGTTCTTAGTTAAACGAGGCCTTAACGTCAATTTATCATTGCGAAAGCATTAAATTTTCGCAACAGTTACAAGAAACCTTAATAGCGGATAATAGACTTACCGGTAACAGCTAGAAAACTAATTTTCATTTTCTACCTAGAACCATATTTTCTGTTTGTGGTAAAAAAAGAAAATAATCAAGGACCGAGCGGTAACCGGAACTAAAAATTTCTCCCAGCGTAGGACCGCGGTCTTCATTTTATAAATTCTTCGCTATTTCGACGTTCGCAATTTTTCCAAAGTTCCGCTCATTACCCTTCTCGAATCTTTCACCCTCGCTTCCAACGACGTCAGGACGAAAATAAGGCGTCCCGAATTCCGGCTCTTCCCTCGAAGGTGAAAAGGCACTTGTAACTTCCGGGGTTTCGAGGTATCGACCGCCGCGCCGGTCCGACGAGGCAGAGACACCCCGGCATGACCAGTGCTGCGGGGAGTGTCTAGCCAATTATCCGGCTGTAGAATTCGCTCAGTCTCACGATCGGCCTCACCCTCGACCTGGAGTGGACTGCACTCGAGATCGGGTAGCGTGGAGTGCCTACAAGTCCCCGAGGAGATTCGGCCGGTCCGTGTCAGACATGCCGGACATGTAATTGAACACGCAACGTCCATTGCCGCGATAATTGGGCCGCCTTTGCGGCGGAGATGACATTTAATCCGCTTCTACCGGTTCTGCTACTTCCACCACCACCACCACCTTGATTCCGATCCCAATTAAGATTTACTCGGCTTCGCGTCCGTCGCTGTTTCGTCCCGTCTCACTTCACAGGGTTGATGTTTCGTCCGGCATGACGTCACGGGGGGTTGATCCTCTCTAATCGGGCTTTAATCCCCGTTCAATTCAGCCACCTTTCCACGTCTCTTCTGTGCTTTCTGCTTGTACTTGCCGTTTATGTCTTATTTCACCTTTCGCAAGGCTCACGGACTAACGAGGGACAGTTAAACGAACCCTCCGAATCCGCATTAATCAGTTGAATCCTCAAAATCCGCAACGGCAAAGTTGGACGCTACCTGCAACCGCCATTTGCATTTTGATCCGGGGATTGCACACCGCGTTGGATCAGGGGGAATGTCTTCTCTTCCTTGCGTATTCATAATCAAGGGTGTTATATTCCCTACTACTATACATATATACCTGTATATATTATACATGTATATGTACTATACAATTTAGGGTGGTCCTTATTTCGGGGTCGGAAAAATTTTCATTACAACACCCCCCAGAACTGTTTCAAATAATTTTAAAAAACATCTGTCTAAAGTTTTAAGCCTCTACGTCATCTGGAACACGTGCCTCTAAGCTCCGAAAGGCTTAAATGTAAAATATATGTAGTTTTTATAAGCAGTTATTTCGTTTTGTATGACTTTGGCATAAATTAAGGGACCGATTTTAAACTTGGAAGAGTTGTTGCTTATAATGATAGGAACAAGCCCTGAAAATTTTCAAATTTTACAATTAGTTTTCTCTGATATGTAAGTCTAATAAAAGTGACGCTGTTGAACTTGTATGTAAAAAGAAATGTATTGTAAATGTATCATAAATTTTTGAAATTTTCAGTATTTTTTCCTATTATTATAAGCAACAACTCTATCAAGTTTTATATTGTTCCCTTAATTTGCACGTGCAAAACGAGATGACTGATTACAAAAAAAACTTTCCGAACCTAGAGGCACGTGTTCCAAATGCCGTAGAGGCTTAAAACTTCAGATAGACGTTTTTTAAATGATTTGGAACAGTTCTGAGGAACGTACCAATGAAAATTATTCCGACCCCCAAATAAGGACCACCCTAATATCAAATACGTGGTTCCAAAATGTTCGACATCCGAAGCTAACGCAAAAAACAAGGGTAGATAAAAGTGAAAACATTGTCTTTTTGAACAACGTACGATCAGCCAGCTTCCGTTCAACGTTTGACTAGCCGAAGACGGAAAGCTTAAAGCGATTATTGAGAACGTTACCTGAGGATTTATTCGGGCAGAATGTTGAGCAGGAGTTGGAGCCTGGTGGTAATTATCCTCAGATTAACCAAAGTACACCGAAAGTTCATGAAATAACAACTATCGTTAGCGAGGCTGGTACCTTACAATGTGAGTAGACACACCTTGCTGGTTGGAGGTTGGAGAACGGTGAGTGCAGATCTCTGGAGGAGTAGCCGCCGGTGCAGTAGAATTACGGATAGCTAGCGGAGCGTTTCTTAAGCGGTAATAATCAAGTTTTAATTAGTTCCATAATTTGCCAGCGGCGGTAAGAGAAGCGAGCGTGCCTTTTGGCTCCCGAGTTTGATTCGTGGGATCCGCACTTCGGTTATGAACCCCGAAGCACGCTGCGCTGCGTTTTCCTTGTGCACTCGGCTGCACGCCATCTCCATCCTCTCCGATATCGTTCCCTCTCTCTCGGTCACTCCACGGGTGGGTGGAATAACTCGATTCTCAACTGCCAACCCTCTCGTGGCTCCGACGTAACGTCGTTGACAGGCCAAATCTGATTCCCTCTGAATCCAACCTCGTAGGATTAGAATCCATGCAAGTTACGACGACTCGCTGTCGCTGATTCGATCCTCAATTCGATATACGGATTCCGTAACGCTTAACCCGCCTCGCCCCAATCGTGACACGAAATTTCAACATCGTTGTTCAGTTTTCGAAGGTCAGCTCAAGGTCAGTCGTCGTTAGTCCACGTGGCTAAGGTTCTGATTTACCGTCAGGTCGAACGTGATCGCAGTCCAAATACTTAAAGCCTCTTATTGGGTTATTGGGTCACTAGCGCCAAGAATTATTTTCTGAAGACCATGGATACCAAAACGAATCGACGTGGAGGCAATGTAAACACAACACAATACAGTTCTCTGCACTTTCTCAAGCCATTCGCTGCTTTTGACACCGGAATGTCCAAACCTAAGGCCCTGGGACCCTTCAAGGTACCATTAGGTCCGAAACAGTCTCTAATCTGTTGGTGGCGTTAGAATAGTAAAGACGGACCCTCCTCGTTCATTGAAACGAAAGATCAAAGTCAAAGAAACTTCACTGCGTTTTGATGTTACATATCTTCCCATTTCCAATATCTCTTATCATACCTCTCTTACGTACGAACCAATCAAAACTCGGAATGATCAGATGTCAGCATAGTCGATGTTCAAAATTGTTCCATTTTGACAATGGATTCTAAAACGATTTGACTTCTTATTGTTCCAATATTGTCCTCCAATGTCCACGACTTAAGGAGTCTAATCGCAGCTGGTCACCCGACACGTGATGACACGCAAAGCGTGCAAGAATGTCTTGAGCGTTGATATCCATCGTCTAATTTGCAAGCGAGGTGTGCGGCGAAGGTCTCGGATATCGGAAGCTCAGGAATTTATTAAGCGTGTAAGGTGTCGGGAGAGGCGTTGCGGTTCTCGTCGCAGCTATCGAGTACGTACCTCTCTCTCATCGTGCAGTAAGGATCGAGTGTTGCTCGGAGACAGAGAGAAGCCCTTACCCTTCAGCCCTCGAATCCCCGACCATCGCCCTTCCTTTTCCTCTTTATTCCACCCGTCGGTAGGAACGGAACTCAGACCGAGGATCGGGGTGGTTTAACCGCCCACGTGGATGCTGGCACCCTCGAGTTCCTTCCTCCGTTCCCGCCCCTTTTTCTTACCCTCGTCACCGTCCTCGGCCGCGATTCTTTGCCCGCTTGCGAAAAACGCCGCTTATGCAAAACGAACCGGCTGAGACCGGCATTACACCTTTTCAGGCATTCTGCAACACCCGTGAAAGCACCCCGCGTAGTTTGCCGACGGACTTTGGAAGCTTGAAATATCAGCGGAAAGGGTTGAGAAAGATATATGGGGTGAAAATTGTTTTTCAACAAATTCGTTCACGGTCAAGTGGAATCAATAAAAATTCAATCTTGACCGCAAAAATTTCGTAAATATGTTCGCAAGATGAGGTTGGACAAATTGAAATCCTTTCATTCGGAAACTAATTCTGCAGTAAGTATTTTCGTAAGCTTCTCTAACGAATTTTGAATAGAATCGTAAAAAGGTATGTAAAATAGTGTGTGCTCAAGAATTTCAGTTCCAACATCTTCTTCCATAATTTGATCGAATTTCACCAAAATCGCAACCGAAATTCACTCGCGTTATAAGAAATTTTATGTTTTCTTTTTCGTCCCGGAATATTTTTAAGGGTTTGGAAACCGATCCCCGGAGAGAACAATTTCGTGTAGCAGCTGGTGTTACGAGAGATTGAGTATCTCCTCATATGTATAACGCATAAGACTTTGACGCCCTCTTTCTACCGTGACTCACTTCGCCCGGATTCAGACGAGCGTTCGCGTCTTGTCAATTTTCTAGAAAAATCTCTCGACGCTTATCGAATTGCGGATGCTGCGCCATCCTCCCGGCGGCGGCAATACGACGACAAGGACGAGGAAGAGTAGGAGAAGGATATTGGATTGGCAGCACGAGAATTTGGCGTCTCACCACGCGTTGAATATTATGCAATCACACTTGTCACACGCTCCCGGTGCGTTAAAGCTGCTGTAAAAATTTCCAGGCCCGAGGCTGCTCGGGGATAAAGAAGCGAAAAATTTCACCCTCGCCCTATACTTGAATTCGAATCGAGTCAGGATGAGAGAAATGAGCGAACGAATTCAAAAATTCGGCTTATATATATCCTCGAAGAAATCTTCAGACACTTTGTCGATTTACAATTTTGCACGACTTTCGACGAAAACGACCGGCGAATTTCTACCCTCAAGGATACCAGGAACGGAAGTAACCGGGACGAAGGTGCGGGGTGAGGATTCGGAACTGACGGGATTCCGTTAAAAGAAAAAAAAAAAAAAAAAATGAACAGAAGAGTGAGGAAATTACACGGAAAAGTAATATTCTCCCGAAGCCCGCACGTGCGGGAGTTTCTGAAGCTTATACCTATGAAATTAATTACTTCTTCTTTCACCGCGGCGGCTTATTATACACACACACACACATCTATGTACCTACAACCGGGCCACATACACATCAACGCTTTCTTGGCGTAATAAAAAAGCGGAGAACGGAAGGGAAGAGAAAAAAGAAAACAAAAACAAGATCCACGCTCGAGTGAAAGAGAACGGTCGGGAACTTTTCTTTCAGCTGACTTCCGTCTTATCGTAAGCCGTACGTATATGTACAGTAGGGTGATGTCCCATACTTCGGGTGTCGAAAAACTTTTTCAAGCGTGCCCACCCAAATCAATTTCTAATAATTCAAAAACAATTTCATCATTTTTTGAAATTTTTATCCCAAGTTTAACCCGTGACCACACCAGGGTGGATTTTTCCATTTAAAATACACGTGTTTCGGACACGTTCTCAGTATATATTTTATTATACAAGTAATACTGTTGGAAAAAATAAAAAAAAAAAACAATGCAACTCCAAGGCTTTATTGGTTATCAGTGCTACTATCTGAGAAAAAATTCACGTAATCGTGCCACGCAATCTCGACGAATTGCACACCCTCGAAATCTGACTTTATTGCATTTAGAAGAAGCGCAAATTCGTCGCGATTGCATGGCACGATTATGTGAATTTTTCCGCAGATAGTATCACTAATGACCACTAAAATCTCGCAGTTAGAGATTTTTTTGTAACATTATTGCTTTTATAATAAATTTGAACGGGGAAATTCACCGTGTTGTCGACACGAATCAGACTTGAGATAAAAATGTTTTAAAAAATTATTTGAAATTGATTTGGGAGGTATGCTCGAAAAATTCGTCAATACCCTAATTAGCAGGGCAAGAAGTCTGATTGCTGTCTGAGAGACACAGATCGTGTTTTAAAAATAAACAAAATCCCTCAACTATTCCATGTGTAAATTTTTATTCGTGGACTAGGTACTTTTCAACGTTCCTCTGATTGAAAGTTGGCAATTTTCTGTCTCTTATTACTACAACGACATAGAATTTCTTGGTGTAAATATCAACCCTGAATATGGTCGGAAGTTGAAAGTATGAAGCAGCGAATTGATGATCGGCGAAGAGAGATACGAGCTGCGGTATTTTCCCATTTGCTTAGATTGCAGACGACGCAGTTTCTTCTAAAAATCACGGAAGCCTCTTCGCGATACGAATATCGAATATCGTCAAAAATGAAGGTGTCCGCGGTTCTTTTTCACAAACGAGAGTTGAATCGCCGGAAGTAGATGGTGTGCAATCGTTCCTGTAACAATTGACTCGAGGAATGAACTCGACGTCGCGTTAAATCAAAGTATAGGTATACGTAAAAGCAGCCGATTCCGAGTCGATCGCTCGCAATTTTTCCCCCCAGTTTCGTCCTCGACTCGTTCAACAGCATCGGCTTCTCGAAGTGATTACATTCCGCAGCGTCGAGTTGTCACTCGATTCCATACCCTCGGAACCACTGCGAGAGCAGCCTCTCACAAGCGAATAGAAAATCCCGTTTCTCCTCCTCGCTGATGTTTGGATCGGAAGGAAAAAGGTAAAACAGGTTGGAACACAAAAATGGGGTTGCAGGAATTCCTCGTGAGGAGTTTAACCGATGATCCTCCTACATCACCGCACTCGCAATGTTCAGAATTACTCGCAAAAAGTTTTCCCTGTGAGATCAGTCAAGCAGCGGCTCAATGCGCTAAGCAATTCAAAGTAAGTCCAAAATTTTCGGCCACTTAATACTTGCCTTGAATTCCGAGTCCTCTTTGAAGTCCCGAACATCTTTCGTCCGTGAGTAAAAGATCGTGAAATAACCTCGGAATAGCATTCTATAAAATATTAAATTCAAAGAATTTTTAGAACCGAATACGGATTATGCCTAAAAATATCTACGCGTAATCAGATCATTCGTGAATCATCAAAAACCTGCTTCCGGTGACTCAAGTATAACGTAACGAGACTCCAGACGCTCCATCTGTCAGATAAAACATTCTTCAGCGTTATAATAATATTATAATTTACGTCAAATAACAGGTTAAATGATCCAGTTATACGTGAACCACAGTGTTAATTATAGGAAAACTGTAAAAGCATTACTGACTCTCCGTGAATTATCATCGTCAAACAATTGGGTCAACCTAGCAACCAAATACAGAACGAACAACTGCCGTGTAGAAAGGAAGTAGAATCGTTATCTGCGTTAAGAGGGGAACAAAAGAGATGAAGAAAAAAATTCTCCAACAGTTGCAAAAGCTGCAGTTGATTAGAGGAGTAATTAGATGATTTTAGCCAGCGTAGCTGGTGGAAGCGGGATGCCTGGGACGTTTTCCCTTCTCCCTTAACCATTTGCCCTTCGACCTGGGCTGCGGGTGAAATAAATGCGACGGTAGAGGCAGAAGCGGGCAGTTCACCTCGTCGTGGAAATATAGAGAGAGGTGGTGGAGGAGGAGGAGGAGGAGGAGGAGGAGAGTTGTTCGTGGGAGGGAAACCCGGCGAGGGAGGGGTGGGGGGGGGGGGGGGTGTAAAAATTACTCCCCTGTTACTCGCTGATCGTTCCCCTCGACGTTCCCGAGCGACGCGACGGCGGCTGGCTGGTGGTGGGTTACTGTAAAAACTTTTTAAACTTTTATCGGTTTATCGCTGTTCAACGACGATTTGCACGCGGTTAAGTTCGGATCTTATTAACGCCCGTTTGAAAAGATAACAAGATTGGTGACTCTAAACTGATCGTACACCGGCGGCCACTCTGTAAACGTTTCGTTTTTATACACACCTACAATCTATAACAGAAACTTTCATCAATCGAATCGGTTTTACGCAGGGTATTTATGGGTATAAAAAAAACGCGATAATCCATACGAGGAGTGGGTTCTTCATCAAGTGGATAAAGAATTTGCTACTTTCGGGTTTCTTTCTCGGGCGAGGAACACGGATCGGGATGAAAAAAAAAAAAGGAAAATGAAAAAAAAAAAAAAAGAAAAGAAACAAACAAACCGGGATTCCTTAAGCGTCGGGAATCGCGGTGGGATTATATTTATGCCGGGGTGTTGCGGGGGTGAGGTTAGTGAATTCAACCGGAGATACGCGAGACGAGATGTCGGGGGAATAATGATTGGCGTTCATAAATCAGTCCGCGGGTATTACAAGCCGACGGTGTCACGCTCTCCCCTCAACGGGGCGCTATATCGTCAGGTTTAATTTCGATGTAACGCAATTTACACTTGCCGCTCAGCAGCCACTTGTCAACGGTAATGTTGGGAGAAAGTGCGGGCGCCGCGTGGATGAGGGAGGGGGTGAGGAGGGGGAGGGAAGAAGGGCTCGAAAGCGCCGCTCGTATCAAACGCTCCCGCTATATAACCCTTCAATTATGACATCCCGGCGTTTAACAATATTAGGCCTAACCACCCCTTGATTCTGAAACGCGTTTCCCCGCGTCGTTGCTTCCCGGTCCAGCGACGCCAGTGTAATCGACAATTCGATTAGCGCCCCATTATTGCCGCTTCAAAATTTTACGCCGAGAGTTTTAATTACACGTAATGACCGACCACCGAAATCACCCCTCGGTATATAACAAACTTTCAACGTTCTTACGGCCGCGATGCTTCGGGGTGCTTCTTCTAATCACGGGGACTCTTCCATTACACACCCTCAGATCCTCTTCTCAAACTTCGAATAAATCGGAAGCCGAAAGCTTCTCGCAAAAAGCTAGGATCTATCAAAAAAAACAAAAGAAAAAAGAAAGGGACAAAATAACGCTAGGAGTGATTTAAATCCATTTTGAAAAACGCTGGAATCAATCGTCTCGTACGAAAACGATTGCAGATAGTTCAAGGTGGAACAATATTGTTGTATATTCTCAACTATTCACTTGAGGATGTTTTTATGGATTCCTGCGGTTCAAGTTTGACGAAAATCTTTCTCCCAGGAATCGATTCTTCGAGAAAAAGTTTCCCGACTCTGAGAATTACGAAAATACTGCTCAATTCAATGGCGCCATGTTTGACCTGTCGCTTCTTCTAGCCGATGAAAAAGAATTAGATAGCAAACAAGTAGAATTCATGCTAATATTTTATTCATCCCGAGAACTGTCGGCGATACTAACGCGATAGGTTGTGACAAGTGCCCTGGAAATTTGATATTCGCAGAAGGCAAAGGCGAGCGTGTGCAGATATTTCATGAGTTGATAAACGAGGTACCGGGTACCGCCGGGTATCAAGACTCGAAATCAAATACCGTGCAGTTTAATAAGACGTGACAAGTGGTCACGTGACCCTTTTGTTCAAAGTCGACCTCTGCAGCCGGCTAATGGTGCCAGACTGCCAGAGACTCTCGCCTTTCTCTGGAAAAGTTCAAGCTTATACTGTTACTGACCGAACGACGGTTCGCGTGAACCACCCCATTTAACCACCATGCCTGTGTGAACTTCGGCTGTACGAGTGTTCAGGGATCCAACACAACCCGAACATTCACACGCACCTGGCTACCTAGCCTGGTCTCTAATTCACCGACTGTTTACCGCGACAGTTTATCTTCGAACACGTAAAGAGCCCCAACGTACCGAGGTTCTACGGTCACATGAAATGGAGGCAAGGGGTGGAAACAGACACTGCATCGGATCAATGACGCAATGATGATCAAGTGAAGTAGACGCAGAGGATGGAAACAGACACCGCATCGGATCAGCGACATAATGATGGTCAGGTGAAGTGGACGCAAATGATGGAAACAGTCGCTGCTTCAGATCAATGGTATCCGAGCAACACTTTCCGCGACATTCAGAGACAGGGGAAATGAATCGTATTCCAATCCCCATCAGAGGGTCCTTTGATGACAACGGTAACAGTCGCGGTGTTGACTGGATGTTCACTTCTAAAGTGATGGATTCCGTCGGCTGTGCGGCGTTGAGTGATCCCTCTAGGTTTGACTAGGAGAAGAGGAAAATGGCGAGTCAAGAATCGACGCGAGTTGAAGGGGGTGAAAAATTGCCCGTTAGAGCGGATGACGTTTATACCGCACACGTAACGAAGGCTGTGCATCTCCGACTTCCACGTGGCACCGAAGCAACTCATTCTGTATTTCGACTATCGCTTTTCCAGCGATTCACGCCCACCGGTATCCGTTCGGTGGAAAAGAACAATGCTCGCTAAACGAGGACGCTAATCTCTTTTTCATTCAATTATTCACCGAGGGGAGAAGTTCGCTCTGCGAGCTTTGAACCTCCACCTTTTCCGTTACCGGTGTTACTGTCCAAGGATACACTAACCCCGTATTTGATTAAGGTCTGGTTAAAGCTCACCCTCGTTTCGACGCTGCTTTCCGCAACCCTCGACTCGTAAAAGAGGGTTGATTTCCGGATGCCACGTAACTAGAATAAGTCGTAGCTAGTGAAGAAAGCCACATAGTCGTTCCACCGTTTTTCATCTCCCTCCCAACACCTCGGCACCTCTGCTCTGGTCATGATCTACAAGTGTTTCGGGACATCGTAGATCCCGAATTGAGGTACGAGCCTTGAGGGAAGCAAATATCGCAAAATGGAAAGCTATTCGTTGCCTTGTCTTGGCAGGGGGCAAACTGCGTATGAATAATTTCCAGCCTGCACCGTGGATCCTGCATCCCATTCGTGATACCGTGAGTCTCACTTTTACATAGTTCCAAAGCTGTCTCCAGCCTCCCATCTTTCTTCCTCTCGTCGCCGCGCGTGCCTTCCTCCGAAGACTTGCAGGTCGTCGCGCAGGGTAAGCTGGCACTCCTGCGCCTTGTCATTAATATAAATTAACGCCACTCTCTCAAGTTTAACACCCAGAGTGTCCCAACCAGAAACGCACACGAAACTAGGTTGCTTCTCTCGTCGGTCGCCGAACGTAATTCTGACCAAAAATTCACTTGGGAGTGTTTCGGTGCTCGCAGCTGCTTTCCGGTTTAATTCGTATGGTTGATAAAGTTTTACGGTTAAATTACACACCGTGGTGTCAACTTTGCTTCGCACCTCGTCTTCGTCGGGATTATTCGAACTTTGTATAATCTGGTTGTTTCGGTTGGACAGAAATTCACACAAAGTTGGTATACTGCATCGACTGATTGCGAATGGTACTGTTGCAAAGAAAGTGAATTTGGACAAATAGATAAAAAAATCAAAAAAAAAAAAAAAATCAACAGAAAATTGAGATTGATCAGGTGCAGTAGATACCTACACACAAGACAAATCCAGTTTCTCCAGTTTCTCGATCGTATCTTGCACTACGAAATTCCGTCAACCGCAGTTGAAACGGAGCTTTTGTTGCAAGCTTCATTTGAGCTCTGTGTATATATAATGCATAGGTGAACCGAGGACATGCAGCTCTTCTCGAGACAGGAGAAATCCTCGCCGAGATATACGTCAGGTTGGTTAATTGCTCAGAAGCATTGGGGTGAAGGAATTTATCGCTGTGAAAGCCCGGCAACCGCCGCTCTCGGCACTTAGCACTCCTGCAGAGGCTTGCATAAGTTCAGGAATTCAACCCCCTAGACAATCGCTGGGGATGCGCGTCTTTGCGCTGCGGTGCAGCGAACATTATAATAGCTTGCTGCAAGTAGAACAAGAAGAAAAAGAAGAAGAAGAAGAAGAGGGTGGATTTCTTCGCCGACGTTATTCGGGCCGAAATTAAAGCACTGCAAGCTGATTCCTCATCCCTGAGTCTTTCCTCTCCAACATTCTTCTCGCGCTGAAAGAAAATCAAGACGAAGAAGAAGAAGAAGAAGAAGAAGAAGCAGAAAAAGGTGAAACCGAGCATCGCGACTAGTCGCTGGAATTTACGGGCGTTACTAGCGAGAAAATACAGTCGAGCTTTTCACGTGGTTTCTAAGGCTGGTCGAGACGCACGCGTCCGCCCATCGGGGTCTAAAAGAGGAGAATAAAAAGCGATCCTTCTTCTTTGGGGGGTTTTATATCTCGGCCGAGGATCCGGGGCGGCGCGACGAAGGATCGAGAGCGAGTCGATACGGACCCACGGCAATGATCGAAGATCACCGCTCGACTTTCTTGTCCTGGAATACGCGTCTTCATATATATATATATATATATATATATGTATTATATATGTATATATATGGTATACACACATCGCACACAGGCGACGGTTCATACGGAGCCGTTTCTTCTCCGGCTCTTGAACTTCCGTTACAGCCATTGCCGGGTGCAGATGCCGACAAGGGTGGGTATACGTGTGGCTCGGAAAATAAGGGAAACAGAAAAACGGGCCGACGTCCTCCTCGAGAACCTTTGCATCCTCTGGGACCGGGATATGGGAAGGTTCCACCGATTCACTATGGTCCGTCTGCGATCCTCTTAACCCGTAGGACACGGGTTTCCATACCGCGCAGCCTACACCAATGTGCGCCCTGTCCCTTACGCCCCTCACTCCCCCCCTTTCACCGCACGACGTCAATACCCGACGTCGGTGATAGTGTGAGACCGAAGGTAAGAGAGAGAAGGAGAGAGAGAGAGAGAGAGAGAGAGAGAGAGAGAGAGAGAGAGAGAGAGAGCCGAGGATGTCCCGGTGAATCCATTCGCCGAGCATCACTATTGGCTGTTTCACATTTTACAACCCCGTTCGAACCCCAATAAAAGACCCCCCTTATACCCCTGGCGAAATTGTATTATGCTGGAAAATTGTGGCGAGTGAATTTGATTTTTTACCCCCGTCTCGGTTTTTCTTCTGACTCGCGCGTGTGGGTTTCGCTTAGTTTTTACCAACTTTTCTCCGTTTTCGTCTAGTTTTCGTTCAATTTTTGATGGTTACCTGCAGGATTCTGTTTTCTGCATTTGAATGTACCTACTTCAAGTTTTGCAAGCAGATTTGTATTGTATTTTAGACGATGATAAAAAAGGCGAAATTTTGTATTCCAGACGATGATAAAAACTGGAATTTAGATCTGACAAAATGTAATTTGAACACACGTGCGTAGCTGCAACCACCCCTTAAATTCAAACTGAATCAGCAGCGCCGACTGAATGCGGCACGAGAATATTCGCCTCGTGCGACTCGAATTGCAGGAAATAAAATTTTACAACCCCGGTGTATACGTATAATAAACTGTGATATGCGAACGTGCGAAATGTTGCTAATAAAAATTGGAAAACAGTTATCAGTATAAGGTTGACGGTGATACTAGAGTATAAAGGAATAATGCCGGGAATTAAATTCCGCCGTATTATCGTCATACGCACGGCTCTGAAGTGATTTCGATTAAAATACGAACCAACTGTAACGAAGCTCGTGGTAAAAAATTTTCGACGGTTAAACTTTGACGGCTGGTTTGCGGTGATTTAACTGGAAAGAAGAAAATGCATGAAGTCTATTTTAGCTTGGATAAAACAGATCCGCAGTTTCAACTTCTGACAAAAGATTCGTTCGCAGTTTTTTTCCGCCCTCTTTTCCTCCGGACTTGAAGAGTCGCGTCTTTTGCTCTCTCCTGCTTTTTTCATTGCGAGTTTTCTTTCGTTTGCAGGTCTGCCTGCTCAAGGCTCTTCTTTCATTCACCCTTGTACGTTCAATAATGTGTAATTCTCGCTGAAATGAAAGAGAAAAAATTTGAAGAGAGATAAAGGGAGAGGGAAGAAAATAATAACTGAAAGCGATTCGAAAAATGGCGTCATCGCCGAAAATTTCAAGTCTCTCGTGAAATTTCCCAGCTCAATCAATCCACACGGCTATTCGTACCTTATACCTTCACTTTTTTCTATTTCTGCAATTTTCACATTTCGCGAGCTTTTTTGCCGATAAAATTCTACGACTGCGCCGAAAGCGTGGCGTAATGCAGGTCGCTAGAAAAATTAAGAGAAACAGAGAAGAATTCGAATGGCTCTGTGCGAGTACCTTTCCCAGGCCATTAAACAGCTTCTGCATTCTAGTATTGTACGCAAGAATTGAAAAGTAAATTCGAGAAAGCTCGTACAACTGATGAAACAAAACGCAGGCCTGACGTACGATCCACCATAACTCCACTTTACCCATTTCTACGCCCGAATATTTTTCATTTATACCACGAGCTAAAAATATAACGACTCCCAGATTTTTTCCAGACTTCGATGCTTTAAATTTATAGATGATTCGTTTATTATTTCTCTGAATTTTTTCACGTCAGTTTATAATTCCGTGGATAAAGTAAACCCGAATTAATTTTCAAGGTGAATACAAGAGTTGAAACAGATTTTTTTATACATCCCACAATCAGAAAAAAAAAAAAAAACGACACAAAAAATCGATTCTGATTTTCTTTTGTTTTCTGTTTCAGGTACATGAACAACGGAATGGAAACAAAACGTGGAGTCAAGAGATGAAGATACGATATTTACTTCGAGTCTACTTAAAAGTTTTGTCGTTCTTTTTTTTTTATTATTCTTTTTCTACTCGCTAAATCCTCCCTGAAATAATTGAATCTCACACCTACTCGTACATCTTTTTCAATTCCGATGCGTCGCGTCTAGTGGTTTTTCAAATGGATATAGTGAGGGTTCGCGGTTTTGGCCCGAGTCGCGAGACGGGGTCGTAAAAAGGGTTGATAATTTCATTTACCGCCTCGGAAAGTACGCGCGAGAAGTATACCGAGGTGGTGGAAAGCATTTCTTCGCAAGCTCCCCGTCCCAACCATTCCGGTAGCCCAACCCCAGCCAGAAGAATGACACTCGGTTATTAAATATTTTTTGTTGGGAGGGGGAGGTTTGAGCTTGGATATTCGAGACGGGATCGCGGCTCGTTCGCGACCGGTTTAATCTCGGTCATCGCGAGATGTCGCCGAGAGCTTTTCAAATTTCGGTCGTATATTCACACCGACGAATGCTTAAAGGTGGTTGGTAACCACGACGAGATGAATCTGAGTGAATTAAGAACGTACCGGGTATACATTTTCAACTAAAAGTGAGTCTCGTCGACAATATTGAATATTTTATGATAATATAAACGTTGGAAACTAAATCGACCGCAATAAAGGCGATCAGAAAATTAAATGCCCAAAAATTATCAGTTTATTGTTTAAAGAAAACATTGGTTAACGAATCCTTAGGGAATGTGGGAATGAAGACAAGAAAAAATGTCTTTTAAAATGAGTTCGTTGACTCTTTTGAATGCACGTGAACTTTTGAAGAACTTTCTCATTATTTTAAAATTTCCGTTTTGGAAAATTTGTAAACGCTGTATTTACGAAACTGTTCTTTTAGTGCATCGGAAATTTTTTAATTGTAACGTACAAAGTTTTCACTGAAGCTAGACTAAAATTCACGATTTTTCCTGCATTATCAAAATCTAAAATTCATAAACTTAGACTATCAGTTATACTGTTCAATGATTCTAAATTAAATTTGTAAAATTCAAATCATGGCCGAATTAAAATCATTATAAAATTCATATGCGGATCTAGGCCGGCTGCTCGCCTTGGCGTTTTTCCATCAAGTGAGAAAGATGTAGAAACTAAGCTCCGGAAATCTGTCACCTATTATTCTAGTTGTTTCATTAAGCGATTATTTGACACTTGTGTCTGTAAATAACTTCGTGTCACCACAGGTACTTGTAAGACCGTGAGAAGGAATTTCAATACCGCGAGAGCTTTCTTCAACCTATTTAGCATCGGCAACGCTTGCCATAACCGAGTACGATATAAAGTTTAATAGGGGGTGGTGGGGTTAAAAGGAACCAGGTTAAAACCGCGATTGAGGTCCCATAAAACAGTTCTAAGTTTAGACGCAAGTATTTTTTTTTTTTTTCTCTCACAGAATAATTGAATATGAATTTTTCAATCGACTTATACTCGCCCGGTGAAATTGAAAATTAAAAAAAACGACGGAGCTCCATTGACGCGTAAGAACGAACCACGCGCAGGAAATTACACAAAGACATGCTCAAAGAATAAGAATTAGAAGAAAAAGAGAAGAAAAAAACACGCTACGATGGGCAAAGTTCAGGGGATTGAAAAGCGCGATTAATACCGACTCGAGCGCTTTTCTCCTGTCGTTTTCACTCCCGGCTGTCAGTATTAGCTGACTGATGACGCATAATCGGAACCGAGATTACGAAACTTCTTTTTCTTTCCTTTTTTTTTGGAGCGGTATATAGACGGCGACTATCCGAGTGGAACGAATCGGTTTGCGGTGTAAGATAGCCCCGGAATGAAGCCCGACCCATTACGGTATTTGTCACTGAAGCGATACGCATCTCCCTACCATCGACGGTGGCGTTTGTGTATGAAATCCGATTAAGATCGGCACGGGTAAATCGATTACCCATTGAATGGCGCTAAAATTGGGATGGACTTAACCGCGAGCCTGCCGGAATTTCACCGAGCGTACATTGTGAGAAATTTCGCGTCAAAATTGGCAGGTGGAAGCGTCCAAGCAGTGTTGGATAGCATTCAATAACTTTCTGTAATGTATTCCGAAGAATTGAAATGAAAGATGAAATCAATTGTAAATTGAAATTGTAACCGACACTCTTTTTTGAATCAATCAAAAATTACAAAACTAATTAACACGTTTTCGAAAATCTATTACGAATTATATAATTGTGATTGACATTCTTTTTTTGAATCAATACAAAGTGACAAATGTGATTGACATTTTTTTCTAAATCAATTACAAATTACAAATGGAATTGACATCTTTTTCCGAATCAATTGCTAATCAGAAAAGTAATCAGCATCTTTTTTCTTTTTTTTTTATTTGAATCAATTACAATTCACAAAAGTAATTGACACCCTTTTTAGAATTATTATAAATTACAAATGTGATTGAGGTTTCTTTTTTTTCAATTACAAAATACAATTGTGATTCATAATTTGTAACAAATTAATTACAAAATTGCCCAACACTGCTTCTAGGTATGTAATGGAACAAACTTTTAATTTAATTCGAAAATTCAACGCCAGACAATGTTAAATTAGGATCAAATAGAATTCATAAACATCGGTGAATTTCCTGAAATAAAAATAAATATGAAGGATGAATGCAGAGGGATTTGTGCTTGCAAGGATGAAACCTCGGAAAAACTCCGCGGCCAGAAGATCAAAGCGTATTATTTACATCCCGCTTTCGCGTTTGACGTAGTAAAATTCTGATGCGTCACGCCGTTTTCGTCGACTCGTTCGCGCAAATTTTACATCCTCATGAGCAGGCTGAGGGTCGTGCGCAGGTTTTCCATCCATCCCTTGCCTCGTCAAAACTGCACCCTTGGAGAAAACAAGACTGGAACGACGTCGCGCCTTCGTTCTTTTTTTTTTTTTTTTCTCTCTTTGTTTCTTTTTTTTCCTCAGCTTTGCCTCCGCTTTTCTTCCGTTCCGAGCCTTTTGGGGTTGCACATTTGCAAACCCATCACGTTCTGCCGTCTACACTAAACAATGAAATTCAGCAAAGCTTGGTGGGACATCGCCTAGAAGCTCGATGGCAGGAAAAGTTATTGAGAAATGTACAACGGATGCTTCACTTATTACGAAATTCTAAACTACACATGGATAATTCGTTTCGAGTTATTCTTTCTATTTTGATTCATTTTTAAACACAGAGTCTACTGAGAACACATTTTTTCATTAACGCAAGTTTGAATACATTTTACAATGTCTGTGTTTGCTTACGCTGCAGAAAATGTTGCGTCCTTAATTCCGGTAAATTGACTACGTAATTTTTGATCAAAGTTAGGTACAATATTAAGCGTTGGACGGAAATAATCGATGAAAATTTTCAAGCTTCCGTCACTTCCGGTCACCAATTAACGAATTATTCAACTTTTCAATATAACTGCTTCGCGTGGTCTGAATTACAGAGGAATTAAATTTATGAATCGTTCTCTACTTTCGATCACGTATATCCTCAATTCCGAACAAAAGGCGAAACTGATTAAAATAAAATTTGCAAAGAAATTCCATGATTTAGTGCAGATGTAACTATAATTCTTTAAATATCTCCGGACTTCTTGTTCAAAAATTATAGTAATCAAATGTTCTAAATTTTGGTACACAACCTTCCGATTTCAATTCGTTGCTATTCGTCATTACAATCATTGATATATTATCCACTCGAAATCATATCACTCGATTGTTAGAATTGTGTTCTTATTATAAGTGTATACGTTTCGACGTCAGTAACGTTCTGCACCATTTCAACATTTCTTTTCATTCATTCCTATTCAAACATCCGATCATACGGATTTCAGAAAGCTATCAAAAAGGTGTTTCATTTCTTTTGCCGAATTGGTTTTACTTCGTCGGGTAAAATTGCGCCAAATTTCTTTCCGATTCCGCTCCTCTGACCGCTTCCAAGCCGTGCTCTACATCTTCCAAATTATTATAATGACCGCTAACATCCCGAGTAGGTAACGGGGAAAATGTAGAATATGTTAAAAAAGAACGTCGAGCGGTCATCGCGAAGCGCGCTTCCTGCGTCGAGCCCGCATGGCTATTACCGACATCCGGCGCGTTTCGCCCGCAGGTTATTACACGCGAAGTGCAGGCGCCTTATCTGCCTCCAGGGTTTCCATTCTTCCTGCTGCACTATCCGCGGCAGCGGTGGTAAAACGTCAAAAGATATACGAGCGCGACAGCGAAATACGTTCGGCAAAATATTGGAAGTAGCTTTCCGCACCGCGAGGCTAACTATCACGGAAACGAGGTGTGCGAGTCGTAAAGCTGCGGGTCGCGTTACGGTTATGTAGTACTCCTACCCTTACCGACCGAGTAAACTCGACCTCTCTCTTCCTATATTGAATAAACAAACGAACGAAAAGGTTTCGAATTTCGACGATGCATCGCTTTTTCGTTGCGGAATTCAGGAACGTTACTCGTCTCCCGAAAATCGACGATAAAGATTTGGTGATTTTTTGACGCGTGTTAATATTCCCACATTTCCCGCTTTTCAGGGGACAAAAAAGTGCATAGTTGAGATACTTTGGCAATTTCGTTAAGAATTACGAGTAAAATGAACCGTCGTGATAGTGTTTTCCTGCAATATTGAGGTCGCTAGACGAGAACAAGGAATTACAATAATTTTGTGAATAAAAAGCTGCCCTCACGATAAGCCAAGCTTCGTTTGTTTGTTTAATATAGGAAGGAAAAGGGTGAATTTGCTCGGTCGGTAAAGATAGGACTACTACATGACCTTAATTCACAAACACACAACCTGCCTGCGTGTAATTTCACATTTCCGGACAACGAATTATGCAAACCCACATCACAGACGGCCTTCTGAAATATTCTCATATTCCTGAAGGTCCTTACCGATTTTTTACCCCCATATCCGTCCACCTGTATATATATATATATATATATATATATATATATATATATATATATATATATATATATATATATATATATATATGTACATACATACATACCTGCTGCACATAAATATCACCCAACGAATCTCGCCTCTCCCTTCTTATATTTCCGCGATAACGGGCATAAAATTCGGCTAACCTTTTTTTCCCTCCCCTTTTCCCACTTTTTTCCCGCGAGCTCGAAAAACATGGGTGGGGCAGGTTAAATGGGGGTTACGAAATAAAAAAAAAAAAAAAAATAGTCCTTCGGTCAGTTTATGTTCTTCTCACATTTTTTCATTACTCCCCGGACTTTTATAATTTTTTGACCGCTATTCTTGTTTGTATTCCTCTTATCGACAATTAGAAGTCCAAGTCGTAGCCCGGTATAAATTATCAGGTTCACTCGATGATTCCGTAATTATCTTGTAAATCCTTTTACTTCAATAAATACTAAATACAAGATATACCAAATCCTCACCGAATGAAATAATCGCGTTTCAGCGAGAATAATGACGAAATGAATAACCTGACATACGATTAAACTAAGAGCACGTTATGTGGACTGATCGACACATTATATATCAGCATTCAAAGCTCGCCACCGACTTCTGTTCGACCAATATACATGTAGATACGAAGGCTGCCGGGTGAAAATCGATGGAGAATAGGGTCGAGCTTTTTCAGCCGGCCCATTAATTCGTTCATAACCGAAAATATGATCGCGGGGGTGGAAAGATGGAACGGAAACGAGCGTGTCGTTCGGTTCCCAGGACGGTCGTTCCGGTCTGCCGCATTCCGATACGCGCAACTGGCTCTATCTTACGGACTCCACATGTCAGCCGTTGAAATTTACACACCAGATGTATACAGGTGAAGCCATTTGCCGAAGTGCGGGGGGTCGCGACCCCCTCCAATCTCGAAATTCCGCTGATTCACGACCCCTCGTTGCTAATGGTTAGCGTTTTCCGGTCCGGCAGGCATTAACGCATTTCGAAAACTTTCGTTGCCGCTTGATATGAAGAATCTGTTCGCGTCGAATGCCTTTGCGTGCTGTTTATTTGATTTTTAATTCTTTTATTTTTTGTTAGCTGTTTTTACTGCAGTTTCTGTTTTTCTTCTATTTTTTTTTTTTTTGGCTCGTGATTATTAATTACCGCATGCACGGTGCGAGCTTAACTCATCCAACTATATATTATTATACATGGGAAAACTTTGACGCGTTTTTTTACATCGTGCTGTCTCGAGCGAAGACAGATTATGGTCCAGTTTTCACCCGGGAAAAAAATATACGTAATTAAAAAGTTCCGCGGACCTGCGTAATGCAATTATGCATATTGTTAGTGCTTTATTTGGAATTTTATACATATTTATGCAATTAGGTATTTGAAATTTGGCTAATTTCTTGTAAAAATAAAGAATAATTCGTACGAAATTAAATTTTAAAGTATTCCAATTTCTTCGTAATCGTCGTTATTAAGAACATTGCATGTACGCGGTAAATTATCAAGATTTTATATCGATTCGTAATGACTTATAGATTGCGGAGTCAAAAATTTGCTGATCCCAAACGATCCGAGTGTCACAAGTGTAATTTTTGTTTTTCTTTCGTTTAACGCAAGAACCTGAATCGTCAGATTAATCCTGAGAGCTAATTATCGCTCCAACATTTCATTTCCCTTCTTACTATTTTTCGAATTCGTTCGAATAGCGGATATGAAAGCATACGTGGACAGGATACGTAGGGAGGGAGGTAGGGAGAGTTAATAGCATACGGAAGAAAAAAGTTGGCGAGAGTAGGAATCGAAGGGATGGTGGCGGGTATCCCGAAGGAAAAGAAGCAGCGGCACAGCGTGGCTCAGGAATCGAATATTAAATCGACGAATTCGCCGCGAGTACTCGTCAGGTAGTCAGACTCCGAAGTCGTGCGTCGAATGGCAGATCGAATATTACATGCTGAGATACCACATAAAGACAGCTGCAGTATGAAACTTGGCGAAATTTTTCTCTCGATATACGACCGTAAAGGGCGGGGTTGAAATTACGAACTTGAAAAGTTCCCAAAACGCCAAGTTCCGATTTTTTTAGTGGCGAAACTTGAACTAAAAGAATCAAAATTTGACGAAACATCAAGGTTTTGAATGGTTCGAAACCAGAGGCGCGAAGTTTCGACAAGTCAAAGTTCCGAAAGTGCGAAAATGTGAAAATTCAAAGGTCTGAATAAATTACCTAATCATCAATATCGCAGCGTGTTTATTATGTTGAAATTCCACAAGTGCGCGTTTGTTGCATAAATAATTCTCTATGTGTACTATACAACGGGACTTTTTTTTTACCCCATAAACCAAATTCAACTCGTCAATTACACGCAGGTGAAAATTTGCACCAAGGGTATTAAAATTCGTTCACATATGCTACGTGACGATAAATCGATGAAACGATTATTTTTATTACGATTGAGCTTTTCGTTTTTTTTATTTCGTTTCTCGTTTTCATTTTGTTTTTACTATTTCATTTGGGATATTCTGAATTTTTTTATCGACTCCCTAAAAACGATTGACAGACTTAGATACTTTTCAAAGACATCTGCAAAGTAACTTAATAAATTTAAGTGTCTGATTAATTGTGCTATCGGCGAATCTTAGATGTGATTAGACATTCATCGACTTGGATACAAACAAGACAATCATATTTCCTGAATTACAAGAGCGAAAAATACTGAACCGAACAAATTCAGGGAAAAACAGGTTCAAGATAAAACAAAAAAAAAAACATCGTTTCAATTACAGTTTGAAGATACACAAATTTAATAAAATCAACAATATTTCCATATATTTCTGTGTGGTTTTAAAATTTAACCACAATTTTAGAATACTGTGATTACTGTAATCTGGTTTATATCTGTGACTAAGGGTTCAGGAATATTACCTAATTATATCAAGACAGCCGATAATAATTTGTACAATAAAACATAACTCACCCCTGTTCTCCAACCCTCAAATTGTTTCAATCATATTCCAGTAAAAAGCGACGGTGCAAAAATATTCAGAGTATTCGGAGCGCGTACCCGTCGAGAAGAATAAAAACAAAAAGAAAACAACAATGCAACAATAATGAAGCCGGCAACAACAACAAAAAAAAAAAAAAAAAAGAAACGAGAAAAACGAAGGAAAGTGGAAAAATCAGGGTAGGTAGCGCGCAAATCTCCTCAATCCGCTTTTATACCAGTCAATGCGTCGATTTGTATGAATTCGGGTAAAGGAATAGGGCATAATACGCGCCTGCAGGACTACCACCAACCGAGCCGGAAGACCAAAACCTCACGAGACGTTCCGGAGATCGTGAACCTTGGGGCTAATCCGGGCTGTCCGCGTCACATATCGCGCCTCGAGGAAGAGGCTGAGGGCCCGGTTTATGACCCTCCACGTCGGCTCGCTCGGGGAACCGCGTGTAAACAGTCGGGGCAATATACACCCTTCACCCCCACCCCCCGCCCCCAACGCGCGTGCCCACAACTCAAATGGCATGTGTGTCGCGCGTTACTCTTCCGCGACACGGCGCCGCGTATATATGAAGCGGGGGTTAAATCGCGGAAAGGGGTTGGAGGGGTGCGGTTATCTCTGGGGCTGCGGCCGACCTGGACATGCATGCAACGTTTGATTACCCCGTTTTAACAGTATATCTTCATCGCGGGGCGCGCGTAGCCACGCCTAGGCGATACTTGGAGATATATATGTATATATATATAATTCCTTAGTTGAGGGTAATTGAGTCGCACAGGGATCGGGGTGGTTGTTGGTTGCGAATGCGGGGTGGTTTTGCGGAAATTTCGTTCGTCTGGGGAGAGAATTTTTTTGGGGATGGGTTGTACGGGGCGGGGTTTGATGTGCGGAATTTTAAGAGTTTTGAAAACGACTAATTCCGTGTTACTTCCCTGACCGGACTGAAGGTCCGAAATCCAAGATTATGAAAATTCAAGTTATCATAGAGATAAATTCCGAAAATTAAAATATACTCACACAGCGTAGTTTACTCAACGAGTGGGTGTGAAAAATGAGAAAAACTGATAATCATAATGACCAGGATTCCGAACGTAAAAATATCAAGAATCCAAAACAAAGAAAGATCGAATTGATGAAATTTCACCAAGCCATCAATTCACAGAACCGAAAACCTTGGATCATTCGGAATTTCGACGTTTCAGATTTTCAAATTCTTCTCATTCTCGCACTTTCGATACTTTGACTCGCTGGAGTTATGCCTTTTCAATATGTTTTTTTTCCGCAATTTTGCCCTTTTGGAAACTTACACTTCGGAGCTTCAAGCGTCAGGTTTCGGACCATTAGAGACTTTGATGTTTCGTCAAAATTTGCATTCCTCACTTTAAGCTTCTTTACCAAAAAATCTGGAATTCGGTGCTTTCGGAACTTTTCAAATTCGGAATTTCAACCCCGCCCAGTTCTACAGAGTCGTTTCTACAGAAACATTTTTCTACAGAAAGGAATTCGAGATTCGTATTAAAAATAATCATGCATGAATTATTCCACAGGAGAATTTTTCTACGGAATATTTATTCACAGATTGCGTTTGGTACAACTCAAAATTAGAGCAATCGTCGAATGCGAATCGAAAACTGATGTGATTATACAACGAAAACCACGAAAATAATTGGTATCGTATTACAAAATCAGTGAGATTTAATTGCTCGTTACACTAAAAGTTATTATCTTCATCGACGAGAAGGAAAAAGTACGGCTACGTGATTGTTTCGTGTATTCTCTGCTTTGTACATGTACCTGAAAACTGGATTTTTCGTTTCATTTTCCATTAACAACGCAAAGATTGAACTTATTATCAGAATCACCTCGAATAATACCGCGAGGAAAAAGAAAGAAAATTACAATTTCCACGAGTTTGTCACACGCGGTGTCGCCGAGGGGTTTGTCGAAAGATATTGAATTTTTGCACCATCGAGCTTCCACCGCAGTCCGACATCCGCAAAGCCCTCGCTGTTATTCTATTTCAAATATTATTCATTTTACGTAATATGCGAGAAAAAAATTCTACCCAGTCCCAGGGGGCGTCCCTCATCCCCCTTTCCCATTTCATCCTCGTCTTTTTCAGCCCCAATCATCAGACCTGCAAGTAGAGAGCTTTCGAGAACGGGAAAATCGCGTCTAATAAGCCTCGAGGCAAGGTAGGCATCGTACTTACCTACGCCTGCGTGTATTTCGCACACAACGCTTTATTGTTCACATTTTGTGCCCACCTGTTTCTTGTTTATCGGTTGTGTTTCGATCACCTTGGGAGATTTACGCCACGCGCCTAATTAGACCGGTGATACCAGAACTCGTGTTCTATCGTAGATCACGCAGCTGCTCTTAGCTTGCGATGCGTAGAAGCTTTTTCTTGAACCGCAGTTTCGTCTTACATGAAGCTGAGAAGGCATAACACCGAGTCTACTTATCTAAACGACGCAAAATGCGGTGCTTTCTAGAATCGCGAACCTGACAAACTGATCTGCAAGCGAATTAAGAGGTTATACGTAGTGAGGATTTTTCAGAAACAGTTTTTTTTTTTTTTTTTTAATTTCATTTTCCTGTGTACATACATTCAAGTATATACACAGAAAATTTCATGTCTATCCGACAAATATTCTCGAAGCTACGCGCTACTTTTGAAAAGAGGTCTCAGAGGGTTTGAAAGTGCTTTTGAAACTTTGAACGCGTTTTTCTTAAAACTACGTTTTCAAATTCCGTGAGCAAGATTTCTCGAAAATAGTTTAACCGATCAGTCTGAAATTTTTACACAAGCTTTATGAAAACATTTTTTAGTCCGCGATCGAAGCTTTTTTCTCGCCGATAGATATTTTCCATTTTGTAAAAAAAATCAAGTCGAAAATTTTTAGGAAAAATCGATTTTTCTTTTCTGCGGTGTCGCCGTTTTGTTCAAAATTAATATTTTGCTTATTCCTTCGATCAAAGACCAAACAATACCTTACATTAACTGAATATTTTTTCTTTCTTCATTTCCAACGATTCAGTCCAAAGATAAGAATCATAATTTCACGAATAAAAAATCTCAGAATCAAGTTCAACATTACCCTCAATACGTGTATCAATTTTTGTATTAATAAATTAAAATGTCTCTTCATAAAAAATCCCGGAAAAATCGCTTTCTCTTTCATCTCTTAACTGCGTATAATCCTTCAAATGTAGAATTATCCGCGAAAAGTAGGATTACCGATAGCCGAGGAAGGAACGAACTCGTGGTGATGAAATTGGTGCCACCTTTTTCCACCCCTTTCTCCCTGATCTGATCCTTTCCCCCGGTGTCGATGCCTTAATCCCCCCGTTATTCTTCATCATCGGTGTCGAAACAATGGTGATTGGTATCCTGGCATGCTTAGCGGGACACGTCGATGAAGAAAAATAGCAATCAGCCGCAGAGGGATTTTCCATTCCCCGCGTCCCAAGGGCAACCCTCTTTTTCAATACTTGTTCGCTCATCTGTTTATTTTTATTTTCTCTCTCTCTCTTTCTCGATCCTTCTCTCTTCCGTTTTGGGATACTTTTTAATTATTATTCGCTGGTAAAGTTTCATTAGATTCGTTCGCGCGTGGAAATGTGATTGCATAATGCGATATGAAACCCGTTATTTCATGTGGCCGTCAATTTTGATCCGAACCGCGGGAATCGAATCGATTATATATAACCGCGAGCTGTGCTGGCGAATAGTATCGAGTGAATTGATTATGAAACCGTTACAAGAATCAAAAAAAAAAGAAACACAGAAACCTGATGATTTCACTGTTCCAATTATAAATTCGAGCATGTACCGGGACTATCTCTTGAAACTTAAAAAATCAATTGCGCGTGCGCGGGTTTTATCGGCTGTTCGTGCAGGCTGGCCAACCCGAGTTTCAGCTGTCAAACTGGTTCTGGCGGCGATGTAGTTGATACGAATTTTCGAGGTTAGAATTTCAAATAATTGACGCAGTGACTCGGAAAGGTTTGGGAAGCATTTGTTATCGGGTCGGAAAGTTGATTCTTCGAAGAACGATCGGAATTTAATGTTTATGCTCTTTGAAAATTCAAACGTACACATTTTGCGTAAGTTGGCACGCCTGCGTCGCAGGCAAGAATATCGCTGCGGGAAGATTTCGCCGACCAATGAGATTGAATTATTTGGCGCATGCGCGGTTGATTTTCAAGTTTTAATTGATTGTCCCGGTATACGTAATTCAGCGATAGAATTTATTTCATCACGTTGGTAGCTGGTGTCGATATCTCGTATCAGGCGAAGATCACCGATCACCGATCCTGTGGCATTTCTTATTGCAGATCGAGGTTACACACGTGTATGTATATCGAGAGGCATTGTGATGCATACTACCCCTCGACGGAACCGTATATGCAGGATAATCCGATTCCGCTTCTCCCCTGTCCCGTGGGAATAATACAGGAATAAGTGGGACACGGAAGACGAGAAAAAGGAGGTGGAATTTCCAAAGGCAAAAATTTTGCATTTATTCTTGTAAAAATTTTTTCTCGTCTTCAGCGTGATGCGAAAAATCAATTTGGACTGCAGGAAATTGAATGATCGGAACGAAAAGTGGGAGCATGAGAGATGAGGTGGCTAAAATTGTCACAGGTTGGGTGAAACTGAGAAGAAGATTTTTGCGAAGGAATGTTCCAAGGGTGGTTCGGTTGCTGTAACACAGTTTTTAAAATTATTATTTTTTTCTTCGTTTTATAGCGATTATATAATGTCGCTTTTTTGGATTGGTGTAAGAATTGGAACGAGTTTTGTAGCTGTGGTTAGAAAATATTTTAGTACGTGAAAATAAATCGATGCTAAGGTCTTGTTGGTCTGAAAAAATGTGTTAAATTTAAAAGAAGATAAGAAAAAACCGATTCAACGTACTGCAATAACCGAAAAATGTTACTTTTGACGACTGTATGAATAACACTGAATATAAATTGCCTGTACAAAATTCTTACGTTAATCTAACAATATTGAAACCATTTTTGTAAGGTAACCAATTTTCTTACAACTTTTCGATAACTACAACGAACGATGAAATATTGCGACATGATGTAAGTTATTACTGTTAGAAATAAATTGATTAAAAAAATCGTTCGACTGAAGGAATAATTCATTTCCGATAAACTTACCCCGCACACATATACATGTTTTACATAAATTATCAGTTCATGGGATCGTCGATTACGAATCTGAAATCGGATTCTAAAAATTGAAGATGGCGGTTCCAATATCGCGGACGTAAATTTCAAATTCAATCGAATCCAGAGTTTTTGGGGTCGCTGCTTACGAATCTGAAATCAGATTTTGACAATCCAGTATAGCGATTCCAAAAACTCTTGCATACAGTTTTTTGACTGTATTCAATCAAATTTGAAATTTTTATACACCATACTGGATCCGCCACTTTAAATTTTCAAAATTTGATTTCAGATTCGTAATCAGCGTCCCAAAAACGGTAGAATGTTATCTTTTTATAAAACTAGACTCAGCGTAATAACGTGTGACTCAAAGGGTTAATCGACCTCTTTCCGGCCTGCCAAAATTCCCGATTTCTCTAACTAGTTTCTGTTTTTGGCACGAAATTTCTGCACGAGTAAGTCAGGGGCGTGTATATAGCCACGGAAAAGGGGGCTTAAGTCGAGCTTAATTTCCCCGGCGATATAGCAGCCAGAATTGTGAGTAGAGGGGTGATGATCTCGGATTGCATCGTGCCGAAGTAAACTATGCGAAGCTCTCGCCGGGCCTAACTTTGTTTCCAATTAGTTTGGTACTGGAGTTAAGATAGCCGCGGTAATGTTACCGAAAAGCGAGTCTGCTGTGGACGCTTTCGGCGACTGCAAGAGGGACGCAACTTCCGGTTACCGGGCTGGAATCACCCGCAACTGAACCGCGTGCAGAATTCCAGGATGTTCAACATCGACCTCACAGCTCGCTGCGCCGATTCTTCTCAAAACTTTATATTCTACCTGACTCGAATAATTCAGGGATGAATCTAAGACCTGAAGCACGTGCGAGTCATGTTCCCATCGTCTCACGAACGCGAGTTAAAATTAGATACAAAATAAGGGGGAGAAGAGACGTCCCACGTTCTTATATGTATACAAAATCGATGATTCTTCCTCGATTCGTCACTGTTTCCTTTTTTTTTTTTTTATTCTCTTATTCTGAAGCTATTTTCGCTCAAAAGCGGTGGAATATTATTCAGTACTCGACACACACGCGTGTGATACTTGTACAAATGATTTTTTCTCGCAGGGTAAATATCCCAGGTCGATCTCTCAGATTTGATTTCTTCTGTTACGTGTTATAGCAGACTGAAAACTAAGCGAAACCTATTTTTTTTTTTTTCTTATGTATCTGCCGTTATAGACTTTAAAGCGGTGAAAATGACACGCAAAGTTTGATGGATTCGAACGAACCAACGTTAAAATGTTTTAAACATGTGAATATGAATAGAAACATTTCAGTGTTTGTTTCATTCGCATCCGTGAAGCGCATCAAGAAATCACGAAATTACCCGGTTGGGTGCTCATCTTTGGGGGTCGTTTTCATCCTCTTAAAGTGTCTAACGGTGGATAAAAAAAAAAAAAAAAAAGAACTGTATCGTTTAGTTTTCAGTCTACTATAACATGTTAGAAAAGAAATCAAATCGAGAAGATCGTCCTGGGATACCTTCCTTGTCAAAAGCTTGAAGATGCAAAAAATTCTACGCACAAAATCTCTGGTTTAATCGTCGTAAAGAAATCGATCAGTCAATACGAATTCGTTGCAAGACTGTTTCTTGAAATTTTTTTCACCCTGATTAGATCCACCAAAAATTTCGGTCAATTATTCAAAACGCGTCAACATTCCGGTCGTCGTAAAAGTTTCGTATCTTGTGGCATAAATATATCGAACGGGGGTTTTGCAAATATGCATATGCATGCAGAGTACGTGGGTATTATATATGTAAATGCACGTAGGTAGGTATATATATATACACATATATGCGTTGTGTGCAAAGTACGACGAGACGCAAAGGCACCTTTGGAATTAATCGAGTTTCCCCCCGTCTCGTCTGATATTTTCTTTCTTCCCCGTTTACTTTCTTGCGTGTTTATACGCTGGGTCGTTTTTTATTTATGTACTTTTTGTCACTGTCCTTCCAACCGAGTTTTCTTTTTTTCGAATTCACTATGGTTACCCTAAACAGCCGTACGTCAACGCTAAACTGACTCTGCCTGCATTTTACCTCTCATATTTTATACCGAAGTTTCACGTAATTTCGATAATCGATTCCTCGATTGCACGGATTACCCGTTTCTTCGCCTATAGGAGAAATAATTTTCAATACAATCTTCATGGCGAAATCAGGGAGGAAAACGATGGTTTCGTAATCGAGTTTCTGTACGGAGAATGGCAAGAAAAATAAAATTACAATAAACGGAGCGTGCGGAGGAAGATCGGAAAGGAGGACGATGAGAGAGTAAATAGTATTAAAATAGGACCGAGGAAGGAGGAAAGGCTCGACGCTGGGGAAATCCTTTGCCTTTCCCGAGGTGTACAAACACGAGTTTCACCGGCGGACCGGTCCGCAAATATTGGAAACTTTGCATATCCGAAATCAATCGGTAGCAGCGAGCTTCTGCCAACTGCCGGCGGACACGTTTCGAGCTTTCTCGAGCTTAAACTAGAACCTAGGCCCGTAATTTTCTTTCGTTGCGTTCGAAAATAAAAAGATTTAAGAATAATAAAAGACAAAAAAAAAAAAAAAAAACAACAACAACAACCGTGATCAGCGGACGTTTCAAATTTCGGGACACGCGCAAAAAGTATGGCACATGCAGTCGTTAGTCCGAGGATATTATTTTTGCTAATAAATCACTCTCTCTCTCTCTCTCTCTGGACGACATGCGTGAAGCCAGGGGCTCTATGATTGATTATTATTCATTAAGAAGTTACCCGGTGTAATTACACCTTATTAATAATTCATTCGCTCGTTCTATGGATCGTTACGGTGACTCGTAGCTTGGCAAGTTACACCCCACAACAGATCTCGACTCGTGGTTAAATTCGGAGTTTATTGGCCGTTCGAAGATGAAAACTTCAACGAGACGATAATCGGTGAGGAAAATAAAAGAGCGTGAGAATTTTGAATGACGGTACGGACGATTGCTTGTAGAGTTTAATAATTTATTATAATAATCCCAGGTAAATGGGAACGAAATGAATATAAAAACGATTATGAAGAAATGGAAAATGGAGGTAAAGGAGAAAAGATACTCCATGAATATTCGCCCCAGTATTATACGAAATTCAATTCTCTCTTTCCAGGAGGTTAAGCGTAAAAATTCCGTATGCAAATATATACGTTTGTATTATAAATTCCTGGTTGTGAAAAGTAAGCAAGCGTCTCCTACTGAGAACACACAGCCGGCCCTGTTTATTTCTTTGGTGCTTCTAGTAGTTACAATTTTCTCGCTCTTATACGCGTGCCGCGAGTGTGTGCAAAAACCGCAGACATTGGGTGTAAAGGCCGAAAAGGCGAAACAACAAAGTCTCGGTAAAAGTGGGATAGAATAAAAAACAAAACGAAATTACTGCGAGCGAAGAAAGAATGGGGGGAGCGGGGGGGTGGAGAAAAGAAGAGAGGAGGAAGAAGCATCTGAAAAGAAAATGGCTAAACTCTTTCTCAATTCCCTTCGGCAATCTCGTCTCTCTGAAATGCGTTTTTTTTTTGTTGCTCATCGTTTTTGTGCCCCCCCCCCCCCCCTCTCTCTCTCTCTCCCTTGTCAACCCCCTTAGAGCAAAAACGTCCGAGCTGACATCGGCCGTCAGATTTCCTTTCATTTTTTTTTACTTTTCTCTCTCTCTCTCTCTCTCTTAGTTCTTTCGGCATCTTCTCGTGTTCGTTTATTATCGCAATCTTTTGCGAGGCGAGAAACCGTGAGGTATCTTCAATTGCCGGTTAAATACGAGCTTCTGCGCGAAGAGCCACGACTGTTCAACTTTATCTTGCAGAAAATCCAGTTTATCGGTCTCTAAGAGACCTTCGCCGAATTCTTAAGGCGCGGCGTTGGACGATTCGAGAAAACTCGGCGCCTGCCGTGTCTTTATTTTCATTTTACCACCCACGCGCTCCGTCTTTCATTCATTCATATTTTCTGCCGGTCTTATCTACCTCCAATTTGGCTTATGAAAGAAATAGAGAAGTGAGGTAATCGTTGAGATTTTGTTGATGAACGGATTTTGACGAAAGAACTAGTAAAACAATTATTTTTGTGCTAAAATTATTATTATTCAGATTTATGCGAGAAAATTGCATAAACTTGACTCGTAAAGAGTAAACTTCGCGGAAAGTTTACCAAAGAAAAAGGTATTAATCTTGAACGAACTTCACTCGTCAACACTCATTTTTTACAAACTTCGCTCTCACAAGATTTGTCAGCACTTTAGACACGTTGATTAAAAATTATGAACTTTTCATCGTGACGCGTTTAATTTTACATTATCCTGAACAACACTTTAATCTACATATATTGCAAAATGTGAGTCGAATGAAACCATGATGAAGTAAAAAAGCGTAATTGATACGTGCGGAAAGAAATGATTTACGGGATGACATCACTGTAAATATCGAACAATTTGCAACGATTTGTTTTGTCTTTTTTTTTTTTTTGTTTGATCGAAGAAATGGTAATCAATATTTAAAGAATTTATTAGTCGTGCATTTAAATATAATACAAAAAATTATTGTCAACAAATGTTTACAAATAGCGACACTGGTGCTGTTACCTCGAGACGTGTTCAATGTGGAAAAAAAAACTATTCAATCTACATATTTGTAACCAAAGAAATACGTAGGGGATTTTGAAAATATTGATTTTTGTGTGATTGGTGAGTACCTAAATAAAAAACGTAAGATTTCCGCCAAAAAAGAGGCAATCATTTGTCATTAAATAATATTTAAATTGACTCATCAAAAATACCCTACGTATTTCACTAGCTATAAAAATGTTGATTGCGTAGTTTTTGTTTTTTTTTTTTCTTCGTTTTCTTCTGGATTCAAATTTGCACCAGTTTCACCGCATGTCGCAGAAATCAACACGTCTCGCAAGAATGGCTCCAGTGTCGCCATTTTTGAGTATTCTTTGATGACAATTTTTTGCATTATACTTAAATATATGCCTGATAACTTCCTTCATAAATATTATTATCTCATTACATTTTCTACCATCAGAAATGAGAAAAAAAAAAAAACGAAATTGTCAAATGTTACACCCCTCAACGAAGCGAATAAATTGGATTCTGTTTGGTTTTCATTTTTGTCGAGAACATGTTTTTTTTTTTCCCCCCGCACTCCGGTTCAGTTTCGCAGCGCATCGTGCGAGGGGTTGAAACTAGATGCAGGTTTTACGATCTCGACGCGGTGACCCGACGAGCTAATAGCTCGCCCCCGTTAGATGGCGGGTTCGATACCATTCTCAATTATGATAAATCGCGTATAATTACAGTGGGTGGGGTAGCCGGTTTATCCGGGGACCAGCTAGACCGGTGACCGGTAGCGAATAGCGTTTTCCGAGGGTAGGCGGGGGTCGGAGGGGCGGCGATTTGCATGCGGCCAACTTAATCAATGCCAACACCTCGACTCTCGCCGTTCGCCGCGTAGAGAAACGTTTCGAGGTGTGCGGGGCGAGGGATGATCAAGAGAGGAAGAAAGGAGCTGAGCTATAGGACAAAAGAAAACATCGGAGGCGATGATAATTAAAGTGAGATTAGCGGTGGATTAGCGGCTGCGCCGATTAAGCAATTACTGCCTCAGAGATTATGCAATTATGGCCGGACGATTAACGGACTGCAGTCCCGCGATGCACCGGCCTGAATAAAACCCAAAGGGAGAAAGGGAGGCTCGAATTCACCCCCAGCTTTTTTTTAGAGGCACAGCGATCCGAAACGAGGTAAATTGTTTGAAAAATTGCTAAAGAACGGCCATCTGCGACGAATCGAATTTGTTTAGTTTTTTTTTTTTTGTAATAAAAAGGTTTGAAATTCAAACTATCATTTTTTCTAAAACGGGTTCGAAGTCAAGGAAAATGACATTGTTTTGTTTTTTAAGAAATAGCCTGCGATAATTTGTCGTATATTTTAAAACTTTTTTATCGTTGGAAAAAAAAAAAAAAAAAAAATCCGGTTCTCTAGCAATTTTCGACAGAACTTGCCTTGTTTTGGACCACAGTGAGAGGACTCAGAGAAGAGCTCGACATTTCTTCGACTTTAAAAAAGGCGCGGTCGAACTCTTGCGGATCCCGCAACTATCGGGATCCGGAATTTCCGCATCTAGGTCGAGCGTTGCGGAAGGGGCGCGATGGGATGAAGAGCAGCCAGCTCGTTCATGCGAAATGATCCAGGACCGTTGGACCGAAGTTTAATAGATTTATGGGGATATTTTCATGCGGTTATGGCCGTATCCAGCAGGCTCTAGTCGGCCCCGTTATCCATCTACACACACGAGCCGCTGTGCCTAGCACTCGTGATATTAGCTATCCACCCCTCACGGCGAATCCCCCGCGACTTTGAATTGTTCGGAAGTTAAATTTTCCGTCCGGATAGGCAAAGGTCTGATCGAATTCCGGCCGACGGACGAACAGCGACCCGGACCTTCCTTTTGTCAGGGTGCAGGTATTCAAAGTTTGATCAAACTCTCGAAAAATAATAACACGGCCTTTTGTTCGTCTCGGATAAACAGAGCCTGACACGTTTCCACAGTTATGAAATGGACACACTAATTTCGTTCACGATTTTCAGTCAATTAGTATCAGAAAACCTCGATCGCATTTTTTTCCTGCATACGTTGATTTCATTCATATTTTTCGAATTACAGCAAACAATTTCTTGGGAAATTCATCGCGACTTTTCAAGAAAGAACCCGAGTTTCAAACCACCATTTTTTGACGTTGCAACTTAATCGTTCAAAGAATCGAAATATGTCTTGACGTTTTTACCCAAGAAATAATATTTCAATATTTATTGATCATGAAGTAAAACTTTTCAGTAATATCAATCGGGCATCATATTTGCTACTAGAAGAATATAATACGCACAATTTTTTTAGTTTTGTTAGTTAGGATAACCTTAAGAGTAGTAATTCTTAGTTTCTAAACGGCCGAATTGGGACCTAAAAAACGTGTCTAACGTCTTTTGATTCACTACAACATTCACCGTAGTCCGGGAGCCAGGTTGGGATAAAAATCTCTTCGAGCAAACACTAGAAGCTGTCTCTGTTCTCGGTTGAAGAAAAAAGAAGAAAATAAATAAAATAGCATTGCCGGCATACTTAAGCTGAGACAGAAATGGATAGCGAACTGAGGCGAGGTGAGGACTTTGGCTGGCGAATATTTCCCACCCGGCTGCGTCGCGCTTTCCGCACGAACGAGCCGCTCTATCCTCACCTCGTATGTCTTTCTGTCCCCCACGTGTCTCTACGTCTGTGTACTCAAGAAAAAGAATCCTGGGCGAGAAACCAGCCGGAATAAGAAAAACCGACGTGAAACGGTTAGGCGACATATGCTGCAAGTCCGAAGGGTGAACTATCGCAGTCAATGGTTTCACCCCTCTCCGCGAATCATCCTTGACGAAATCGATCATAGTCAATTTTATGCCCACTATTCATCATTCGGTGGAAATAATGAAGAAAGTGAAACACTTCAAATATTTTAGAATGTATAATCGTAGCTTCAAATCACTCAATGTCCTTAAGCTCAAGATGTACTTGAAATTATGTCACTTTTAACATATCGAATTCAAGCTCTACATTCTATCAGATGTTAAATGGTTTTGCACTCGCTCAACACTCCAAGAGACCCGAATAACCTGAAACGTACATTGAGAACAATAAGGCCATTTCAAAACCCCGAGATTTCATGACACTTTACTGACATGTGTATTTAAATTTTGTTTACAGATGCGTCGCAGGTCAAAATAACGCGGCACACAGTCCCCGACTTTGTCGAGAGTGGAAAGGAGGATTTCGTGATTTTGGACTGCGACTACGACCTGGAAAAGACGCCGAGTGAAGGATTGGTGGTGAAGTGGTTTCGAAACGAGGTGGAGTTAGTGTACCAATGGATAAACGCCAGAGACGAGAAGGACACGGACGGTTGGAAGAAGCCACAGAGCGTGCCACCCTTCGACAAGTACGTCGACCTGCGGTACAAGGCGAGTGAAGACAAGTCGAAGATGTGGCGGGCGATAAAGTTGAGGAACCCGACTCCCGAGCTAACCGGGAACTATACCTGCACGGTCTTCGGAGTCGCGGGAAACGAGGCGACTAGCAAGAAGCCGATGGTCGTTTACTGTGAGTATGAACATGCAGTGATCAGTTGCGAACAGGGTTAAAAGGGGGGGACGTAAAGCGATGGGGTGGTTGGGAAATGACGCGGAAAGTTTCGATCGCTGGTCAACTAGTCGTGTTCTGTTGGCCAAGGCCAGGACCGAAATCCATTCCGGTAAAAGGCTGGCTTTGGCCTCGGTGCGTAACAAGTCTGTAGGAAAAAAGGAAGGCCAGAGCAAGCCCTCTTTTTCATCCCCGATGTACGGGTGAAACTGCGGTGATATTCATCTCACCCAAGGGCTGCGTGAAACTCTCAAATCCTACGTTGTCTCCGGCCTGTGGTTCCATGTTCAAGACGAAGAAGAAGAAGAAGAAGCTAATGGATGGTAGCAAAAGGCAATAGCCAAGCCCAGCGTGCTCTGCATGTGGTGCTCGTAACCCAAGCGTACACCCGAAAATACCTTAGAAACCTTTTTTCACTCAAGGCAGGGTACACTTTACTCGGAAAGGATTCTCCTTCTTGCCTCATCTCCTCCGCCTTCAACCCCTGCACCCTACACACCGCTTCGCGGAATTTTTTAATAACGCCACGTCTTATCGCCGCGTGGTTCACCACGCTTCCTTTGACGGCGGGTTGGATGTACGGGCAGGAACCATCCCTTCCGATCGTGGCTTCCAAAATAACGGCTGTAGGTACACCCTCTCTGACTCGGAGAGTGTGATCCACGGGCGCTCGAACTTGATTCATCAAAAACTTCTTCGCATATGCAGCGAGTCGAGTGAAGGCGAGGATCGTATACCGGCGAGTCAAGAAAACCGCTGATATGAAAAATCGGTTAGATTGACACCGGGTGGCGGAGAATTGTACATAAGAAGGGCTCTTAAACAAATGAGAGTTGGGCCGGGGAGCGAACTCCCTCCAGAGTTATCATCGTTATTATCTTTGTCATTTCTCCTCCGTTGAACAAGGGGTTTTTTAATAAGCCGTCTGCACCATCGCGTCGGGTCCAATCCGAGGTAAGGAACCAAGGATTGTGTGTACTCACCAAGGTTCGATGAGGCGGTAGCGCAAGTGATGCTGGGTAGGAGAGGTGGGAAGCTGAGTTTTCCATGGTCCACTGCTCCCCGACAAACGCAGTGCCCATACAATTTGCATCCTGACCCTCTCCCCGCTTTCCTTCTTTCCCTCTTGCCCTCCACCCGGCACTCGGTCCTAGCTTCCTCGTGACAAATGACGGTCGTTCACCATCCGCCTCGACCCTGCGGGGCCGCCGGCGTTGGGCGAAAGAAATTCTTTGGTGGATTCAGCATTCCTTCTCTCTTAGGTCCTCATCCTGCAGCAGATCCTGCCTCCGGAGGAACTCGAGCTTCGGTTCGCTGGTCAATTCACGGTGGCAGCTGAGAGGATGACGACGTCGTGCCTTCGACGACCGCTGAGGAACCCCCGACCGGGTTTTCTATTATAACGGTGTTGTACTCGAGGCCTGCAGGTCGAGTTCCCAGTTAATTAACAGCCTCTCCAGATCCACCAGATCCTCTTTGGGTGAGCTTTTCTCCCAACTGGAAGAGCCTCTTCACTACCGTTGGAAAATTAATTTTCGAAAAGCAAATTGTTTCGTTGACAATAAGCCGTAGGTTTACTTTCCGTATCCTTAACCGTTCAAATCGTTCCGTTTGTTCACTTGACTGCGCGTTTAACGAGATGTGATTTTTTTTTTTCTGGAGGGGTTTTTTGCTCGCCAATTTTAACCGCGTATATTTCGCGATCCCCGCTCACTTTTAACCGTTTCATGCCACCGTTGCAACGATCGGTCCTTCGGCTTCTCCGCACCGCCGCAAGTGTTATTTATCCACCTAATTTACGATCATATTTCAAGCCCCCTTTAGAACGGAATATCGAGACTGGGACACGCGAGGGTAAATCTGCATCGAGAAGGGAGGAGGAAGGGATTTATTTACGGAACAACGGTACCCCAGCCTGATAGGCACGACACAGAAGCCATAAATCGGGAGCTGCGTAAACACGCTTCAAATTAAATATTGAGTCAACTTTATCACTGAGGGAATACCGAGAACCTGCACATTCCCGGCTCTGCCTAGGGCTTCTTAATTAACACTATAAATTCTCGGTGGGCATCATCATGTGCGACCCATCCCAAAAGCTCAATTTCTCCGTTGGAAATTCACCGGATCATAAGACGCCCACCGTCGGCCGATTATGGAGCTCGTCAGAAATAATTGAGAGACCAAAATCTTTCGACGTGAGGTCGATCGTAATCGAATATATTTAATGGAGGGAACGGAGTGAACCGGATCGATTTGAGGCGGGGAATAAATGAAACAGGGTATGATGTTAAAAAAAAAAAAAATGAAAGAGAGAAAGAGGACGGGGAGCTGAGAAATAAGATAGAATTCTACGCTGAGTTGAAAATACGACCGTCAGACACTGTCTATCCATTACTATCGCGTCTACAGTGTCTGTTTCCTTTTTCTTTCAATTCTTTCTTGTCTTCTTCTTATTCTTCTTCTTCTTCTTCGTCTTCGTCTTCTGTTTCTTTTTCTTACGCTTCGTGTTTCTTATTTTAACTCCACCAGTGTCACCCATCCTGAAGCAGACGCTTTGGTATATAAAGCGTTACTCTCCAAGACGTTACTTCTGCCTTACAGCACTACTCTTTTCAACCCTTTTCTCCTCCGCTTTTCCCCAAGAATACGAGATATATCCGAGATGTGCTCCGGATACGAGAGACGCTGCGTTACTCCGTCCGCGAGAAATACGAAATCAATATAAGACGCCGGATGAGATGGTTAAAAATGAATCGAAGGTGTATTCTCAGCCTGTCGTTGGTGGGAGTCGAGGGCTTCACTAAGCTGGAAGTAATAAGACAGGTCAGATACCCCGTGCTCTGGTATATAAAAATATTCCAGAACCCCTCGCCCTTGGATTGTACGTTCATTCGTTCGCTTGTACGTTCACTCCTTGGCCTCCATCCGTGTCTCAACGACGTTCCGTAAGCTTTGGTTTTCCGAATAAGTGGCCTATGATCCATCGACTACCACTTTTAGTCGTGAGACAACACGAGAAAATTGACGTAGGAAACCATAGCTTATCCTCGACGTCGATTTTCATCCTGAAAAACGTTGCCACGGATGATCGAATGTCGGGATAAAATCGGGCAAGCTCTTGCTGCTTGAATCGGGCTTGACAGTCGGTAACTTTTAACCAAGGCAATTACGTTAAAGCTACGGGTGTTACGTACCGTGATTTTCACGCTTCGCCAGTTGGTTGATCTTGTGATGCAAGCTAAACTTCCCGACAGGCGGTGTAGCTTTCACAAACTCTCGAAGGCTGGTATAATGTTTCGTCGAAACTTTCACGGCTGGTCATCCTCTTCGCCCGTATAATTTATCAAATTTCACTTTCAGGTGATTTAAGAATTCTCTCTCTCTACAACTTTTGAGGTAATAATTTTGAGCTGAATTACCGTAAGCCCCGGGGGTCGAACCTGGGGAAATTAAAGTGTCACGTGGATTCCACCCCTGGTTTAAAGAGCGGACTAACAAGCCACGAAATGTTTGTTTCAGCTACGGGGAAGAACTTCAGCTTGATACAAAGTAAAAAAAGTGTCAACGGAACGGAAGGTGTGGAACTGACATGCTTCGCCGAAGATCTCTACCCGAGGCCCAACCTTCAGATATACGTCGAGTAAGTACAAATTGCCTTCATATCGTGATCGATTTTCATCGCTTCGCGTTTTGGAGCGTAGGTTTGTTCACAAAATCGGTCTGAACCTGAAGACCAGGTTCCTCGCCAGCGAGTTTTCAGGAGGTTCGTCAAAGCCGGCGATTCCACAAAGCACGATGGTTTGAAAGGAGTTAAAGTGGCAAGAAGAGGGTAGAAATCAGTTCTTTAGATCCTGGATAGGAAGTGGGTGTTGTTTAGGGTCCGAGTTGCACGGCTCACAGGTTCGTTGGGACCATGGGAAACGTGCGGTTAATGAAGACGTAGGTGTTTTACAAGTTGTCCACATGGGAGGAATGGTGGTGGCGGGTTTACCGGCGAATTAAGGAATTACAATGGCGTGTGGAAAATTGTTATACCGCGGACTGCTTATTAGACTCGCGATGGTGTGTCGTGGATCTATAATTGTGCGCCAAGTAATTACCCCGCAATCTAGCCAGCCCATCGCCCCTGTCGTTTCTGAGCCCTTAATAAGCCCAGCCCTCCTCGATTCTCGATCGAATCGCGATGATCAGCGCATGTTTTTTCGTTTGCTCCTATCAAACGTGCGACATCGACGTGTACACCGCTGTAAAACAAAGGCCTGGCTCGCTATGTTTACTGTTGACGCTTCCCCACCCTGACACACGTCACGTTCCATGCTGCGTGTTTCGAGTCAATCCCCGTTCTGTTGTGTCAATAATGCAGCGGACCGCGTGGCCCTTGAAGGGATGAAAAATTAATCGGCTGGAAGCACCGCGGAGAGTGAAACGCGCTCGTTGATATTGACACTTGATAATTCACGACCCCTCAAAAGCTTACCGAGAAGCTTCGCTCATGATGCTGTGTTTCGCTTTTTCCAGAGGCGTGGAACAGATCCAGAGGCCAGAGGTCACCCAGTCTGTGGATAATATGTTGTACGCGATTAGTTCGCGGATTCTACTTAAGGATAAGGATCTTCCGGAGGAGGTCACGGTCGGCTGCAACTTGACGATACCCGAAGCCAGATACTCCGTTTCCGATGACTCGGTCTACTACCCCGGTAAGTCAGAGTGTCACGATAAATCAAGGACGTGAAATCTGTTGATCAGGCTATGTACGAACTCGAACCTCCAATGCACTGGAAAAGGAGTACATCGGGTACGCGACCCCAAGCGCAATTGATGGTTTGAGAAAGCGAGAGAGAATGATTGGTAATAACTTTGAGCAGGTATTTGTCGGGAAATGGACTATTACACTTATCAGAAGTAAGATCTTGAAGCGGACCGAAACGCGCAACGGAAACCTTGACCTCGGTTAGAACGACGTCTTTAAAGTCTAGTGGTTTTCCAAGTCGGCCCGCAGTAATTGTGCCTTATTCGAACCCCGGAAGCGGTTCTCCAGTTGTTCGTTGGAGAAAGAAAAATTGATAAAACGGTACAAGAGAAAACTTCACCCTCGAGAGGAATAACGGAACACTAAAGGTAACCGGACGAAGAGAAAAGCAGCTGGGTAATTGGGTTACAAAGTGACGATGGGGGCGCGAAAAATCAGGTCAACCATCGGCGGGAATTGAAACGCAAATGTGGACAGTGAGGCGACTGACGCCTTTTTCAAAACATGATACTCGCGTTCGCCGTTGTCATACGTCGTTACCAGAGTGCCACCCGCTTTGTCATTCGATCCATTCGCGCTCGTTGCTCTTTCCATCCTTCCTGATGCACTCGCTTTGGTAATTGGACGTTGAATTAAACGACGCGTACTGCAGGGGTGGAAGCAGCGTGTATTTCACCCCGGGGTGAAATCTGACGTATGTGACGGTCCCGTTAGCCAATTGCTCCAGTCGGCCATCCCCGAGTCGAATTGGTACCAGTGAAAAAAAATTTCCGCATTCTGAGTTTTCCCATCTTTCCGCTCACAATCAGTGTATAATGCAAAACCTGTATTGCACCGCAGTTCCATTCTCTTGACACCCTTGGGTATAAAAGTTTTCGGTAAACTATTCCGTTTAAAAGTTGACAGCGCAATGTTACGTCGCGCAAAATTCCTTCGGGATACACCAGTCGGCGATAAAAGTACGTATAAGGAGTGAATTTATTTCTCGTACAGTTCCGAAGGGGACTTTATGACGGTGATCACGTCTACCTGGCTGTCTGCCTTCGCTTATCTGCTGAACAAACATCTTTAAACGTGGCATTTGAACTTCCTGACGCGAACCTCAAGCTGTTCTTTTCGTCTCGTAAGCTCTCTTAATCTTTACTGGGATACACAAGGGTGAAACACAGTTTTCAGGTTCTGTTTTATTCCCATTTTTTCCAGTCAACTCTTGACTACCAACCTCTTCAGGTTCGCCTGCACTCAGCCCAAGCGTTATACTTCCCTGCGCAGCTATACCATATCATGCATAATATACACACATGTAAGTGTCACTATGTGTCTGCTTTTTTAATCAACTAAATAAACGCGTCACCCTGCTGAATCATTCTGACTAGCTCGATGGCAATAACTGGTGTCGGCTACTGCAATCCATTCGTATTACTAATCGAACCGGGCTGTGATTGACCTAATAGAACGAGGGGCTCTTCAACCCCGGTAGTGAAAATCTACGAGCGTTAGAAATGATGGAATATCTTTTACCACCAGGGCTGAAGACCCCCCGACAAAAGCGCTTTCTAGAAATTTTTGTGCATACTTGATAGACGCGGAATGCGTTTGGTGTTTGTTACGCAGGGTCGCCCATTACTACTACCACCGCTACGACCACGTTGCAGCGAAAAATGGACATCCAGGCATCAGACAACTCACAACCAGACACTGTCATTGGTGGTGGTAAGATATAAGAAATGCTGCTATCCCCATATTTTCACCACCATAGAGAGCCTAACACCTTCTAGCATCGTCTAATAACTGCACACTGTTCCCTCAGACCATTACCCCAACGGACTTTCCTCTTCCTGGTTCCCGTTTTTGGGGGGTTTTCAAACCGCGTCGCGGATATAACGCTCAGAAAACGCTTCAGACTCTCGGTGGAAAACCTTCACCAGCTTGACAAGCTCACTTAAAGATAATAAAAAGCCTTTCAGAGCTCGCCTGAAACGCGATCTGTCTCTCCATCTATCGATTCTCGGCAGCTCTCATTCAAGTACAAGCAGAACTCTGGGAACTATCTCACTTGAGAAACTCTGGTAAGAGGAAAGTCGGGAAGAAGAGATTTTCACTGACTTAGCCTATGGGTACCTGGAGGTGTACACATGACTTATCCATCCAGTATTAGTTGAAAAGAATAAAATCCGAGCAAATACGAAGAGAAGTGAGCATAAGCACCGTGTGCAAGAGAAAAAAAAAATCACGTTGAAGAAGAACAAGAATACTTTTTTGCATCAGTTCAAACTCAAGTTTCACGCCAACTCCAGGCTCGCGATTTTCACCCTCAGATCGCTTGCTTTCCTGCACTTCTCCCACCGACTATCCTTGATGTTTGAGATCGGAACGAAGCTCCTATCATGACAGGAACTTTCCACCAGGCATCGGCCCCCGCAAATCCTCACTCCGCCCATTTTGCACCCCGAATGGGCCCCTTCAGCTCCACCTCTGTAATCCCGCAGCCCTACGACCACCCCTCAAGCAGCAACCGAGCAAACTGCACCCACCGCACGCTATCGCCGCTTTACTTCACGCTGCCTGGACTCTGTTTCGTAGTGTATACAGTTTTCACCGCATGTGACCCAGATAATACAACTATACGTATCAAATTACTCTAACCCAGTTTGCTACTTTCAACTTTCTAAACTCTTGTTTTTGCACCTTGATACACATCTCGCGGCGCTGTTACAATCCACACTGCCACACGCATCGCATGGTCTTTGATGATTGTTAATTCTTTGCATCGAGACTGTTATACTTATTCTGCAGTTGAATATCGTTCTTTCTCCTTCTCGTTAGCGGCATAATTTTTTTACTGTGTCCTGGCGAGAAGTGAATTGTATGACTGAGGAATGGGGATCGTTAACTTATAATGGACTGAGTTCAAGGCAATCGATTAACCCAACTGGCACTGGTGCGATACCACTGCGATGATCATTAGCAGCTTTGCGATGATGAAAATAGTTGACTAGGTTTTATTCCAGCGTTTACGGTACTTCCGATTCGTTTTGTGGCAATTAAATTCTTCCATACTGCAAATCACGAAAATCTTGCGTACTCATACGCTGGTCTGAAAATATTCTTCTCTCGATTTTGAAACATTAATAGGAGTATAAGGTTGAGCTTGAGACAAAATTTTTACCTACAAATATGTCAACGGCGATACCAAAATTAATCAAAAAATTACTTTGCGATGTTTAGATTGATATATTTTTGCAATTTGTCAGGCCCAAGAACTTTTTTCGCAGAATCCCATATTGTAGCCACACTTTTTTGGACCTCAAAGACTCAAAAATTGCTTCCGACACATTGTAGGATCGATAGCTGAGAAAACACGACGGAACATCTTTGTTTTTTTAGCTGCATTTCTGAAGAGTATCGAAAAGTAAGTTGAATTTGCACGTCTTAAGTACAAAACAATTTTATTGAATTTCAACGTTAGAATAGCAAGAAGAGTTCTGGACACAAATCCGTATATTACTGACAAAGCCAAGACGCAAACCATTTCACAAACCTTCGAGCTGGTCTTATCGATCGAGAGTAAAAATCGTCTAGAGCCCCGCTCTGCCTGACCGTATCCTTTATCGACAAAGTCGGACAACGATACGATGATCGATAAAGTCAGTTGGAGCGGTGGCATCCCCCATTCTAAAAGATTCTATAACTTTTTCAAACACGGGAATGACACACGTCTTTTTCCGTCGTTAAAAAAAGTTCAAGTTGATTGGGTTGTCGTACATTGGCGTTAAAATTTACTCGAGTCGACACATTTCTGGTTTCAAAGACCAAAACATTTATCTGATCGTACAAATGTATCTTCGCCAGTTACTTTGAATCCATGATCCAAATTTGTCGAATATTTTCGAAGGAAGAAATGTTTCCCTTGTGGATTCGAGCGTATGGGGGAAGTAGAAGGGAGAAAGAAAGGAAAAAGCAGAGAGAGCAGGGCCGCTGCAGGTTTCACGCGAGGGACTAAGGGTTGTAGATTTATCACATCACCAAAGAGGCAGCCTTGTTTCGCTGGAGGGGAATAAGAGACGGGGATTGAGAGCAGCGGCGCAGCAGCGCAGCAAGGGTAGAAAGGCAGTTATGAAGTCGTTTGAATGTAAGCCTCCGCAAGCACCTTTTCATTCTTGTCTCTCGCCCCCCTTCCGACGCCTCACCGCCGCTCAGCTTTTACCCGATCTCTTCTCTGCCCCGTTTGAAAGCCCGGCGATCTCTCTTCGCGACACGTCAGACAAAAATAACAACCACGGACAGGTCTGCGTTATCGCTTCCTCCGTCTCGCCCCCGCCTCAAGACGACTTATTGTCGGGGAAAACCTGTGTCAAAAACTTTCTGAAAGAATTATAAATTCAAATAAAAACGTCACAAGTTCCAGAGTTTCTTCTCATACCGATTCCTCTTACCCTGAAGACACCACTTGCGATCAGCTAAGCGATTCCAGAGGACAATTGTGACCTCGAAAAAATGATCCAAACCGTTATTCGATATTCATGTTAATTGATGTGGATCATGTATTTCGTTATTCTCTTAAAATTTTAGATAACTTAAAAACAAGAATCTCACACCACTATTTGTTATTCCGAACAGCGAATGAACCGTAATTTCGATTACTTAGCGTTGTCAGTACCCTTCGAGATCCAGTTTCGCAATGTTTGCAAAATCATTTGGTAATTGGAATCTTTAATTGGAATTAAATACAATTTTCCACGTCGCAGAGCGATTATCCTTCTTGTCTCGAGTGATTTTTTAAATCTGAGCTAATTAGTACGAGAAACGAGGTAAAGCATCGGCGTGAGTTTGAGATACGAATTTTGACCCGAGCTTGTCAACCTCGATTGTAATTTCGGAGCATTTGAAGTTGACTTAGGGTAAGCTATAGCAGACGTTCTCAGTAGTCGAATTAAAATCGGGACTTTCCCGAGTTTTCGGCAAGCCGTGAGTCTATGGGCCCAGCGGGGAATTCGGGAGGGAGTAGGTAAGATGGATAAACAGAATCACCAAAACAAAGTCTCAAGCGCTAATAAGAAAATTATCAACCGAGAACCGTGGCGCAGAGGTTGCGACTGAGACGCTTTGAATGGGAACCTCGAGGCGGCCGACGCGAATCGGAGAAGGTATTTAAATAACCAGGAGGCGCCACTTCATCTGCCTTGGCAGAAATGGAACTCTCATCTCGACTCGGTAGTTTCACTCGTCTTCCCCCGTCTTTCCGCAGGCATTGTTTGTACTCGGGGCATTATTCAATTCTATACAGGATGAAGACGAAGGTGGAGGATGATGAAAACTCCGGGCGGGTATCGAGAAAATAGCGGATGCGAGGATGGAAGACTTTCTCGTTATAAACAGGAAACGGGCTGACTGACGTCTGGTTAATTGCCTGAAGAGCCGAGAGCGAAGATTGAAATATAATGCGAGATAAGATATCACGGAGGATTGCGGCGACCCGCTGCTCCGGGGCTCCTTGAAAAATTAACTGTCCCTCGGGAGACGACGGTCGGATCTCTCGGGGATTTCGATTCGGCTAAAAGGCTGGTTGAACGGTGAATTTTTCATTTACCAAGAAGCCACCGCGAGGGTTGGATGATAATTGCGGACCGCACATTGCGATCGTTTCATCCGGAGATGAATTTAACGCTGGAGCTACGACGAACCCCTGAATATATTTGATTAATCAACTCTTCAAGGCTCGTATTCTTCGACCCCGACTGCCGGTTCTTTATTCTTATTCAGGGATAGAGACGTGGGCACGTTATGTCAGCCGACACGCGACTTGACGTGACTCCAAAGTGCCGCGAGCCCGGGACCGGGAAGTCGCAATTTTCAATCATAGTTCGCTCCCGCTAATAAAGTAGCACTTACCTTGCTCCACTCTCCAGGATAAAGCCAATTTCTATAGTCTGCCCCTTGAGTGCATGGCGTTAAAAAATTGCACAAAGTGCTCCCCATACCCTTTCTACCGCACGACCAGCCAGCCGCCGGGACGGCTTATTATAATATCTAATAGCTTCATCGAAGTGATCGATTCCGCGTTGCTGGACCCTTTGCCAGTTCCCTCAATGTACCCGAGACGGCAAAATGGACGGGGATGTAAAATGGCGGAGAAGAGACTGTCTCCTTTTTTCCTTGACAACTGATGGAAAAGTTGAAACAAAGGATTAAGAAACTTCTGACGGTTCTTGTTACTATTTCAGTCGAGGAACTGTGAAAAGCTCTGCACTTTGTATTTGATGAATTCACAATAAGGTAACTCTTTCTACAGTCGAATGTACAGCGTAAGAAAAGTCCTGTGGAGTCACATAGTCATTAAGAATGTCGTGAAGTCGCTTAAAGTCGTTGTGTCATGATTGGTCATGGAGTCACTAGCAGTCCCTTGATGTCGTTCAAAGTCACTTGATGTCATTTGAAACAACATGAGAACTGTTAGAATGTGGTTGAAATCCTGATATCCTGAAGTCGCTGGAGGTAATTTGAAATCATGTGAAATCTGTTGATGTCAAGAAGTTAAGGTTCGAAGTCTTGAAGTTACGGATACACCGATATTCATGAGTGGAAGCCCCTTCGCGAATACACGAAACTATCAAATCTAACCTTCGGTAATCAGACAACCGCCTGAAAGGTGATTGGGGAATCGGAAATGTGATCTGAAACGGATGCGACCCTAGGTCTGGATCGAGGGCTAAGCTGGGCTGAGAGGTGGTTGGGAAAGTGGAGACATCAAACCTCTGTGTACATCTGGTCGGAAGGCATAAACGTATAATATAAGGGATACGGGATATTCGAGAAAGATCAAGGTTTATTCGTCTTTCGTGGAAGTTTCAAATCCCCCGGCGCTTTGTTTCGAAATGATCGGATAACTTTTACCCTCCACCCCCTTGGCAGAGGAAACACGCGGGGGCGTTTTCAAACTTTCCAACGGATATAATATGAATAGAAACGTGCGTTTGAATAATGCGACCCTTTGACCGTGTCGAAATGATGCGACGTCTCTCGAGGTGCGGTTTTAGTCAGAGAGTTTTGAAATATAGAAAAAATGAGACGCTGAAACGCGCCTGGCTTTTTCTGACCCTTTTCCTCGATCAACCGGTAAGAACTTTTGATTCTTCACTCGGACAATCGAACGGGTTTGTCTGTCCGTATCATGAGTCCTCTGTTCAACTCGACTCGCCGCGCAACAAGGATTCGCCAGAAATTCCGGTCCTCCAATTGTATTCTTAGCAAAGAACGAGAAGCAGATCATGGAAGTTCGTACTATCAGCGAAAACTTCCAACAGACTTCCGTACACCTTAGAAAGGTGAACTGGCAAAGTTCGGTAACTGTGATTGGTCAGTTTCTGAAACTATCAAACCCGGATTTTTCTCTCATGCACCTTTGCCTTTCATCCAGAGTTAAAGAGGCAAATATTCCCAAAGGATGTAGCGCTGTACTTCAGCACGTTTTCTCCGAAAGAGATTTTACTACTTTGATGCCGTAGTTGAATGATGCGGACAAAGGTTACCCACGGTCAAAGCTTAGCTCCAAATGAGTCGGAACTGAGGCAAAGTAAATCAGTTAGTTAACGTATCACATCACTGGCGGTTCAAATCTGAAATGGCAAAGGCCTTGCAGCCGTGAGTTTCTCACAGCAGAGTTTTCGGCTACTTCAAATGGCCCAACGGAACCTACTTTTCGTATTAGACGCATTCAATTTGCTGATTGAACATTTATTATGCTTCTCTGGCACTAAAAGCGATGTAGGCACTCACCGAACCGGCTCAACCAACACGAGAAACCCCACAACTAGTTTCTCCCGATGTTTCAGTCTACGGTAAAAAGCTCACCGGCAACGTGCTTTTCTCATCTAGAAACCCGTCTACTGCAGATATCTCGCAATTCTCGCAGACGGGAGAAATAAGCGTTTTTAAATTACTCCACAGTACATTCGAAACTGTGCAAGGGTTGAACTTCCGAACCGCCAGAAGAACCAGAGACTTTGAAGGGGTCAAAATTTCGGAACGAACAATTACGAATCGACAATTTTCACTGGTTCCAATTTCTCTCCCAGCCCATTGACCCCGAAGGTCAAGGCAAGGCGGCAAATTCGCGATGGAATTGAGCGGTAAAAATTGTATTTCAGCACTGTACAGCTTGGCGAATCCGGGATTTGAGGTATAGGGCCCGGATGCAATCCCATATCTCATCGGAGTATTGATCCCTCGTCAATGCCATGGGCGATGGATGTGGTCTGGGCTTCCAGGAAGGTGTGTTGCGATAAGCTATCGGTTCCGAATCTTTCCTTCATCCGTGCTCACTGCTTTGTTCCGACGATTATGTGTGGGTACGAGTGTGTTTACAAGCCACACGGAGAATGTTACCGCAGCTTTGGAAACATCTCAGCCTCCAGTCGAGTATTGGGCACAACCAAGGCCGTATATCCATGTCTTTTCATAACATTCCGCCGGATTCTCAATCCGCGGCTGATCCTCCGATATTATAATACACAGTGGCGAAACGTGTTGGACTCAAACTAGCGAAAGAGGAAAGCGGATGGTCGACGAATGTCCCGCAAGCTTGGTCAATCATGGAATCACCTGTTTTTTGCGATTTCGCTTGAAGGATAATCTTTTTTTCCGCATACACGTAAAGCCAAAAATAAGAAGAAGAAGAGAGTAAACTCAACGAAAATTTTGTGAAGAAACAGGAAGGCGAGGTCCTTCAAGATCACAGAAAGAGGACTGTGAGCCGGAGTAATGACTGTGGTTACGACCCGCTTCAATGTCAATCAAGGCTGACAGTAAGTTTTCTTACGCCAGATCATACCTTAAGGTATGAATAACAATAATCGCAGCAAGTCATCGAGGCCATTATTATACGAGCGTTTGAATCCCAAGGTGGATCGTCTCAGCCTTGAAAAACATCAAAGCGCAGCTTAATTCCAACAAAGCGCATGTAGAATCGAAGGTGGAAAAGCGCGGGGTGAAAAGGACCCCACGCTTAATGTGTCGCAAATGAAAGCTGAGCCAAACACTTGCGCGAGCTGGATGGCTGCAGAGAATAATAAGAACTTGAGAGAGAAAAAGGGAAAGAGAGAGAATAAAAGGAAGAAATTCACTTCAATCACGCTTGCTGAGCAGGGAAAAAACCGCCACAACACCAGAAAGCTGCCCTCTGAAGTAGGATCCTGATTTAAAAGCCGTTCTTAATTTTCGAAAGCGTCAACGTCAAGTCGCGAAAACTCTCGTCGGACGTCACTTCTGATCCATTATATATTTTAATAACGGAGAGAGAAGGACAGAGAGAGAGAGGTAAGCACGCGATTCAAAAGACAGTGAGAAGAAAAGAAAAAGACACAAACAAAAAAGTGCAAAAGAGAGGAAAATCTATCGAGACGAACAAGCGAGCAAACATTTTTCCGGTCGTTTCTCTTCCAAGGTGACGAATCTAATAGTCGTTTCGCTTTATGATCCCGTCCGAAAAAAAAACAAAAAAAAAAACCTCAGCTTTCAGTGTCCTGAAGGATCCTGGATTTCCCTGGTCCAGGATCCTCGGCGCGAAACGCGAAACCAATATCAAGAAGTGGCGGCGGTTTCCATAATGGTCGAAACGAGCAGTCCACACTCGAAGTCGAAAAACACCTTGGGGCTGACAGCACCGGCGACTATGGTGGCCATGATGAGGAGAGGAAAGGACCTCGTAGAATCCTGCAGAAACAGATTCTAGTATTCCGCTCCTCGATGCCGTCTCTTTCTTGTTTCCTTCCTCTATCCCGTATCTCCGACCGCTAAACCTATTAGGCGACGAGCTCTAAAGCTTTATGGAAGCTGACACCGGGGTTCCTATAACCGGGCTAATAGTAAGTATACACTCGATATTCTCTTCGTGGCGAAGGTTCAAGCAGAGCTTTTCCTAGAATGTCGCAAGCTCTTAGCTCCGAGTATTGCCTGTCGTTAGGGGAGGAAATAGAGCAACGAAAAAAAAAAATTCCGTTTGTTACGGCAGATTCAAAATTATTGTCAAATCAGCATCCCCATAATAACAGTTCGAATATCGTTTGAATTGCAAGAAAATTTTTCACAAGTGACTGTTCAGTGGGATTATTGCTTTCAATACTGTATTTTCTGGTTTTTTCTGGATGAAAGATACGTTTTCATCAATTGAATCAAGTCTGAACAGTTAAATTATCGCAAAAGATATAAGAAAATAGATTAAGAATGAACATAAACAAGAAGAATAGTAAATACATAGCAAACTTTTTGGTTTCATCGGTTGGGTACTTTAAAAAGTTTGAAATAGTCAAGAAGTTTCCTCGGTGTGTAAACACGAAAATATTACGAAAGAGGTACGGAAATCATTTTTCGTCCAGTCAGCGATCAATTGTTGAAATTTTCGATCCACAAGTTTTTCCACCGATCAGTTGCTGTGATAAAATTCGGCCCTAATACCGAATCGCACCTTTTTTAAACCCTTCGTTAACAATTTTCAACCCATCGAGGAAAGTGCCACCAGATGCCAGGTTCGAGAGTTCGGAATTCCCGTCATTTCGTTCCTGCAGGAAAATGTATTCAATTTCGGGTAGCTTCTCACCACCGCAAGCCAGAGGTACCCCGAAACCTCAAAACCACGAGCATCGCCGCGAAAACCTCGCTTCCGCCCCTGGCTTTTCACCTCTCAACATCCGCTCCGTCCATCTTGGTCTCCCGGCTGTTTTCGAGGGGTTCAGAAAGTTTCCGCAAACTTATTGAAAGCTCGATAAGCGATGGGGAATAGGTTATCAGCCGAGCCACGCCTCGGAGTCTATCTACTGGTAAACAAATGTCTCGAATTTAAAAAATTCACCCAGACACACACACACACACACACGTGCACACCCGCAATATCGGAGAGCGAGCGAGTGAAAATAAAAGAAAAAAAAAAAAAAAAAAGAAAAAAAAGATGGAAAAATCCATATTAACGAGAAAAGTTTCCTTCGGCAGCATGCTTCTTTTTTTCTTCCTCCATTCTTTTCTCATCGCCAGTTTGTTTCTCGGACCAATCTTTCGCAGCTCAAAATTCACATCAATGTTTTCTTTGGAATACATTGTATCGCGTCGTGCAATCGAATTTCGTTACTCGATCGTTCGGTGAACAAAAATTATACTCGTGCTGCTTTTTAACTTTCAGTTTCTCTGCTTTCGAAGAAAAAGGAAGTTATTGTGATCAACGTGAAAATGAGAAGATGAGTTCTGACTAGATCTTTACGTTTTCATGTTTAGAGAATCAGCTCCAATCATTTTCTGATGTACGTATGTGATAATTTTTTTTGTCCGACGATATTTCAACAATGAGTTACCGGCTTTCAATGATTTTGGTCTCAATCGACGCGTCTTTTCCAAACTTAGTACTGATTAGATTTTGGCTCTGATCGATTCGGTACTTTTTCGATTATTTAAACAACAAAATTTCAGAAAATCAAACAAAAATGACGATATATTGAGAATAAATGAATGGATTTGAATGAAAACTGGTACATCAGGTTTTTTCGGTTGCTAATTACGAATCTAAAGACAGGTTTACTAAATTTGAATTTGTTGTATTCAATAAGCTGAGAAAAAAAAAAAAACAATTTGCATTCTTATTCGAACTTTGAACCTGCAGTGTGAGAACGGAAAACTTAAGCTGCTTCCACAATCGTATAATCGAAATTTATTCCGGGCGATAATTATTTCAAACTTGATAATTTTCTAACTGGAAATATCGCAAGTGATTGAGAATTTCAGGGTGAATCATAATTTCGAGCGTAGTCATTCACACATCCGTGCTTGCAATCGGAAGGTTAAAGAAAATTCTAGACATGAAATAAGCCAGAAAGACGAAAGCGAGTGTGACCGAGGGGGGTTAAAACATGAGTAGAAAATTGCAGAAACGGATGATGGCGTTAATTTTATCTTTATTGTGATTAAAGTGAGTCAAAGCAGGACTAGACGGACGAACTTTTGGGCTACAGTAAAACAAACCGACGCCCCCCCCCCCCCCCGCCCCCCTCCCCGAATGTCGCCGTTTTATTGTCTCGTCGAGTTAAATTAAACCAGAGCCTGTGCAACAGCAGCAGCAGCAGCATCAGAATCATGGAGCAGCAGCGAAGCTCGCTTGAATTTTGGGCACAATATCTCACCCTCACTTTTCATTTCTCTGAACAAAACGTTTTTTACGAGACAACTTTCGTTCTCCTGTTTCTCCTCTTTGCGGGGTGTCGTTTTTGTTTCAGGGTAATTTGTTTTTTTTTTTTTCTTATTTTATTCTTCATTTTTTCTCCCTTTGTGAAGCGCCCTTTCACTACGGTAAGATTTCGTTTTTTCTCGTGGAAAAGCGCCGCGTTTTCCAAACTTTCGACATCATCGATCGCCTCGTCATTGCATCTCCATTGTAAGCGATGTAAAAAAAGTAAGAAAAAATAGAACCCACTTCCGCGATACTGCGGGAGAAATAAACCGAGAACAAAAACCAAGGACTTCGGTGAAACATGTTTAAAAGGACAATAGTTTTTTTAACTCGACAAGATCTTGATACTCGAATTCAATTCGTTCCGGTTATGGAAAAGGATGCAAGCCCGGAAAGCTCTCAATGCTCTTTTGTCGTATCGTGTACAAGTTTCGGATTTACAACGACGCGACGTTGCGCAGAGACGTATGACCCACGTGCTTCAAACTTTAGCTATTTATTAGCCTAACATGGGACACGCTAATGCTGTCTGAGGATAAAGAGCCAAGAACCGAGTCGCCGACTCTCGGCTCGACAATTCATCTTCATATTCTCCAAGTAACCCGATGATTCACTAGAAAGGATTCCCTGCTGAGCTATTTTCTTGAAAACAGGACAAGGAATATAAAAAAGGAAGAGAACCGTAACCAGGATTTCAATCACTTATTTTCTCCCTGCATATAATTAAACTGGTCCAAAAAAGTCGACTGTATTTTTTTTCAAAATCACATGTGCAGTAGTCGTAGGAACAGGAAATAAGATGCGTGTCTTAATTTGAGCCCTTAATGTTAACATTTAGTGATTCTTAAACGCAATTTTTCATTTTCCATTCAATTAATACGCAAAGATAATTATAATTATTTCTGAATCTTGTACTCAGTAACAAGGTCTTGTACATAAATGTTCACCACATATTTTGATAGGGAATTTAATACCCTACAAAAAAGGTCTCTTATAATTTTTTGATATCTCAACTCTGTGAAAAGTTATTCAAAGCTGAGATTGAAATCATGTAAAAATTCACTTTTTTCGATATTAACAACGAAAATACTAGACTTGTGACCAAATGTTGTGCGTCTTTTTTTTTTTTTTTTCATTCGTCAAGAATTTATACCGCCACGAAATCATGTCATTCAATTAATTTTCAACTCGAGCAAAGTTAATAAAAAAATTGAAATTACATGTATCGCATATTATTACTTGTAATAATTACAAGATAATTGTTTTTTTGACCAGTTTAATATTTGTGTATATATGTTTTGCACACCTGATTAGAAAAAAAAAAAATCTTCAAACAAAGAAAGCAGAAATTTTCATTCTCACCCACGTTCGTTATAATATTCTGCAAAATGTACACATATTATTATTTTTCCTTCCGCTCATTTCATTATTTCGGGACTTTGCGAGGCCGGGGGATGAAAATTTTTCCAAGGGAATGGAACCGGCGGTGAAGTTGACGCAGGTTTTATATTTTTCTGCCACACTCAGCACCAGCAGCAGCAGCAGCTGCAGGGCCGCTGGACCCGGTTAATTTGATAATTTATTAGCAAGCTCTACGGTTATACGTGTGTTTCTGCCGCGAATTACACGAACGTCTGCACACTCGATCTCGCACAGAGGCGTGTATATTCCTTCCCCGAAGGGACGGAGGGTGTTCAGGGTATAAACTCGACGCAAGCAGTTTCGATATCGGGCCTAATACCGATTATGCTGACCGTAGGTGCTCGCTGCTCCTCGAATCTTGCACCGTCGTCAAATATAGATTAAGTGGGGACCGCTACAGGTACGCGGCATCCAAACAAGTCTTTGGAAAAAATTCGCGAACTAAAATAAACGCGCATCAAAATTTCAGTAGAGCATCTCAAACGGAATATCCCAGCTAAATATGGGCTCTTAATATTGATATTTAGAAGCACCTATTTGATTTTTTCCACTTTTCATTTAAATAACAGGCCAAAAATATCGGAATATTTTTCATTTTTTTTTTTTTTTTCCCCCGCGAACAGCTTGACTTGTAAACTATCTAAATATAGATTCTTATAGGAAATTTTACGTTCCATAACAAAGTACTGTGACAGAATTTTCCCGACTGTAACAGGTTAAGAGATATTCAAGATGACTCAATGTTTATTGGCGAATATCTCTTAATCAGTTAGAGATAGGAAAATTCTAACTTGAAAATCTGTATTCGTTCATAAGTCGAGCTGTTTACAAGGAAAAAAAAATTCAAAAATCTTTCGATCCTCCTTACGCGTCATTTAAATTGAAAATGGAAAAAAGGAAATAGGCCCTTCCAAGTATCGATGATAAAAGCTCATATTTGGATGAAATATTCCAATTGAAACGCTCTACCGAAACTTTGAGGCACGGTTAAAAAAAAATCTCTTTGGAAACCCTGATATAATATCTACATATAGATACAAGTTCGCGATTTTCGAAAACTTAAAAAAATACTCAACGAAATGATAAATCTTTTTATCGATTGGGGATGTTTTTTTTTTTTTATAAATTTCTCAGTGACTGCTGATTTATATTTGAAAAGCGAAAATTTCACGCCCTCACGGAGCCAACGTTGTTTCGAAAAAGCTTATCGCTTCTGCACCCTTCTCGAGCTACTTTGTCTCCGGTAAATAAATCAAGCGACACAAGCGGCAGCAGAAACGAGCCATTCCCCGTGTTGTTAAGCACCGACTTTTACAGGATAATTCTATACAGTAAAATTCGTAAGGTTGATATACGCATTTTTTGAATATACGTATCAGGATTATCACTGCGAAATTTTCTCAAGCCGTAAATCCAGCTGGCACAGCGGTACTATTGTTATACTTGCAACGAAAATAAAATGGAGTATTTTAACATTTTATTCTACTCTGCGTCGAGAAGAGTCGAGTCGTTTGAAAATTGAGAATCTAAGAGAATCGTATCGGGTAAAATGATCGATCAATCGATCCTTGGAAAATAAGCGAGCAATATTTTTCCCCGAAACGGTTATAAGAGCGATAAATCGTTGAATACAATTCGCAAGGATAACTCTTTCGGAAGTTTATCGCTCTGTTCTCGCCCCTCATTTCTCGCACTGTCGCTTTTCGCAGCTTTCTTAGCTCGCGTTCCCACTTTTCTCCGTTATAGCTCCGTTTCTGAAACAAACAGAGTGCCCGCCGTTATTCTGCCAAAGTTTGGCAAAAACGGAGGAGGTAGGAGGAGGTACGGTCGAGTAATTAAACCAAAAAGGAAAAAGAGAAACGGGAAGAAGAGGGGTTGATAAATCCGGCGAAGAATTCACCGGCACGGAGTATTTAAAACGCGCAAACCAGAGCAACCCTGTTTCGCTCCATTTCCGCCAGCCTCAACTTGCCTTCTCGCAAGCCAAGTCGAGTAAATTGCAAGCTCGTATTTCTCTAGGGTGGATTCCTAGTTCCCCTTCTAGGATGAAGTCCGCTCGCGCACCCTTCGCCCATAATTGTTTTCACCCCCTCCTTCGGGATTCTTCACCTTTCACGCAACCCTTTTCTCACCCCGCAACTTATCCCTACCGCTATAAAGTCGACCTTTCAGATGTCCGAGATTATTAAATTAAGAACCCGGAAGCTGAGATTATTTATTCACCTCCTGAAATCCGGATTAAGAAAAGAAAAGAAATTCTTCGGCGTACATTTTTTAGGCGTTATATTCATTCGGTTTTTCACCGTCTTTATTGCGGTTCACCGTAACCTAAATTAATACGCACCGTTTTCGGATTTTTACACATTCTGATTTACCAAAACAGTCCTGAATCAAAAATCTCGCCCCTTGCGCTTCTTTGAACAATTTGCTCGAAGGATTATTTGCCAGTGAGAATGACGATCCAGTTCATTCAATTTCGGTATTAGCGTTACAAGAATTGTTTGAAACAGCGGCACATGTTTATTCGAAAGTATCTATTAGCAAAAATCGTGTAGAATGTTAGAAAAAAAAGCTCCCCGCACCTGGTGGCGCGAATTAATTGTCCGCTGAGCTTGCAAAATTTGCAAAACGTTATCCAAGATGAGAATTTCTCTCCGACCTCAAGTTTCGCGTTTCATTCGACTTCTTCTTGCTGCTCTCATTTTTCACCCTACCTCCTCTTCCTCCACCGGGGAGAGTGGCCTGAATTAGAACAGTGCAAACAGCGGTGTAAAAATGAGATTCGACGGTGCTTTATTAACAGCCACGGTAACATGATCGAGCGACTCGCGGCTATTCCGGGAAGTTAATCGTGTCAGCAGCTGTTTGCGCAGGTATCGGGTAAGGCTCTAAGAGCATTTGGTAGACCCAATTTTCCCCGAGTTCTCCATTTCCCCGAACACGGATAATCTGTAACGAACAAGTAGCCCAGCAGCGATCAGAGCGTCAATTCGGCGGCAAACGAGCGTTCGTGAATCGGTATAATCCGCGGATGAACAAGGAAACAAACACGCTCCGTGTCACCGTTTGATCGATTCCTGATAAGCCCAAACTAAGCTGGACTAAGCTCGAGTAATCCGGCTTATAATTTTCGCAGACCGAACGATGCGACCGCGTGATTTGACAATTTGCCGAAGATTCGCCGAGGCGGTGACGAAAAAGAAAAAGGCCACCGAAGTGAATCCCGAACGCAGATGGGGGTGTGGAAAAATAAAACGGGGCCTGTATAGGTGGAAGAGAAAGAGACGCAGACTCGGCGGTGCAAAGAGAGGATCTTCGCTCCTGGAGGAAGATCATTTGCATAAAGTCGCGGAATGAAACGCGGGGGAAACTCGAGAGAGGAAGAGAAGGAACGCGCTCCTGCGGGAGGACGAGGAGAGGAATTCAAGAGGGATGAAATAAGAAAGGGGAAAACCTCCCGGGAGGAAGGTAGAGGGAGAGAGGGAGGGGTGTAAAGTAGACGGTGAGAGGTGACGTCGGATCGAGGACTCGCAGGCACCCGGGAACACCTAAGCTTCATCTTCCCGACTACGACTCTCGCCGCCATATCGCAGCCGCTTCTGTGATCAACGGAATACTTTCAAAGTGTTATATTTCGCTCTCGAGGGGCGAGGAGCGTGGGTTGAATTTCACGAGTGGGACTCTCTGCAGTCGCGCTTTAATCACCGTAGCTGGGGGTCGAAGTGATCGTGCAAGGATCACAAAAAACACGACACAACTGTTCGAATCGAGTTGTCAGGGAAATAATCATCTGCGAGAAGACTCGTTTTTATTTATTTTTTTTTTTTTTATTTTTAAACAAAGTGAAAATTTATATTGCGCCGATTAGGCAGATCTGCAAGATCCTTAGTCACTGAAATCAGGAAACATACTGAAAAAAATTTCATCACGTCACGCGTCAGGTTTTTTCTTCAACTCGTGTTTGTAGTTTCATTTAGAGTGAAACGCCTGTTTTAGTCGAAATTTGGTGTCCTATTTTTGATTCTAAAGATCCTATGCAAAAGTGATTTCTCACTTTCATTTAATATGTATTAGAGTGAGCACTCAAGAATAAATACAAACAGGGAAAGAGAAAATGGAAATCAGCAGCGTATTCGGAGAAGTATCAAAAGAGAAAAAGAAAACGTTTCATAGGGAAAAAGAATGAACAAAGAATGAAAAATTTGAAACTGTTTCTTCAATTTTATATGAAATATTATTTAGTTCATTGTAATAAAAGGGTGGTTTTTTCATTACCGCTATCCGTTTTTTGTACAAACACTTCGTATTTTGCAAAAATACCGTACGCGATAGAGTGAAATGGGAGTCATTTTTGGATTCAGCATACTTGTAAATATAGTGTCTAACAAAAACATCACATTTATCTGAAATGAAACACTGTTTCGCAGACCTGTATTACAACAAAACTGACAGTTTTCTCAGCTTTCGATAAATTTGAACATTTCTCATATATTCCATGAATTATATTTTGCCAACTCGTTGAATTTGAATTGATTACATATGTGTTATTGTATACTGTGGTTAGATTAGGCCATTTATCGACGATGATAAAAGCGCTAAGATAAATACACACATCGGATATTGTAAATAAGTGTGCAAAGCTCTCTCAAAACACTTGTAAAAACGAGAAATCCGCAATGATCGATAATCAAGGGGGCAGTTCGGTGAAATTTCGGCAATACCAAGTTTTTCGTTATTAAAATGACCAAAAAAGATGCTATCGAAAATTCCCTTCAACAAAATTCAAATCTTCCTAGTGTGTGTGCTAAAAAAAAATTCAATCTTCTGTGATGAAATTGTACGCGCAAGGAATTTTTGGCACAAAATTTCAAGCGCACCGTTTGAGAAAGTTTGAAATTTTGTTGAATATTGAAATTCATTTTCAATCCACATACCACAATGATCTAAATTTATTGTAAAACATTTTTGATCGCACTTTTTTTATTCATTTGAAAAACGGAAAACTCGATATTATTAAAACTTCGCCTGAGTCCGCCTTCAATAATTCGTGGACTTCGAACGGAGGTGAAACAGAAAACCTGTGAATATATGAAAAATTGTTTGCTTGTCATTTTTGAAAATAGAGCGATCGATTGAAAAAATCCATCCAAATTCCTGATCGTGAAATCACGCGTCACGACCCGGATACAAAACGAATTGGGTCAGCTTTGCTGGACGCGCGTAGAGAATCGAGAAAATAATTGTTAGGGAAGGGTAAGAAAGTCAGCAGGTGCAAAATGGCGAGGCGACTGAATTGGCCGCAGACAACGGGACAGCTCTTGGCTGCTGTGAGGTGGACAAAACAAGCAGTCAGAGCGGGAGGAGGAGGAGGAGGAAGAGAAGGAGAGGGCGAGAGGTGAAATTGAAAACGTGACCGAACGGCGAGAGAAAATAAATTAGGAACCGGAGGCGAAGGGCGTGATGGATGCGAAGGAAGCGACGAGGCGCCGGGAGGCCGAGTCACCCTCTGAAGACACACACGCGCCCCGCTGGATTAGGACGCGTACACGTCTACCGGAAGCTCGCTTCGCAAGCTCCGGACGGCGTTGATGCATGCCCGAATTCGGGACCGTTTGCCCGAGGAAGGGGTGAATCGTTCCCGGGTTGAAATGTAGAATAGGGTGATTTTTGAAAAGGTCGTTTTTGAATTTCAACTGTCTCACCCCCCTAATTGGCTCGAAATAATTGAAAAACAAATCTTCAATTTTGTCAAAATTTTAGTTTAACTCTAACCCGTACTGCCACAGGGTTGATTTCCCCATTTAACATTTTCAAGGGAACGGTAAAATCTAACAAATGGATTTCAATGAAATTTTATGTAACAAGGATTGAGAGATTTTTGTGTCACTGATCACGAATGTGGAGTCGAAATTTTGAAATTCAAAATGGCATACACACATTCCAAAAGTCATTTGGTTTTGCCATATTGAGAGTTATACGGTCAATTTTCAGCTCGAAATATTGAAAAGTAACTAGTTTATGATTTATTGAGTAGAATGATCAATTTTCCGATATTGTATTATTTTATGATCATTTTCTTTCCATATTTGAAATTTCATTTTACTGAAGGTAACCAGTGTTCCTTGAAATATAATAATTGAAGAGTATCTTATCACTTTTTCAAGTAGTTCAAGTAGCAGCGTTGTGGTAAAATGTAGAAAGCCGAGAAAACAGAAAAGTCGCAGGATCAAATTTTCGAAGGTAAGAATATTTATTTCACAGAATATTAAACTGCAGAAAGTCGAAATACAGAAAAGTCAAAATTTCGAAAGGTAAATCTCTAAAAAAAAACCAAAATATGAAATCAAAATACAATTTTCACCGTTTTATGTAATTTCGCTTTCCATACTTTGACCTTTCCACACTTAAACTCTTCCATTCATTTCCTCATTCTGCATTTTTTTTTCTTTCTATTTCACATAAATTTGTCTAGAGAAAATATTTTATTTTTCAATCTATCTACATTCACAGACAGATTTCAGTGTTCTACACTTTATCCGCCTACACGTATCGACCTTTCTACACTTGGACCACGTGCATTTTTAAATTTTAAAAAAATTATGCAAAATGCAATAGCCAGGAGCAAAAGAACCCCTGGGTCGAGGTTTTGAAAAATTTTTCAAACCCTAGATCGCATTAATGTAGACGGTTCGATTCGTAATCTGACTCCAGTCTGAGGTCGTCGGACTATCTCACTCTTGCGGGGTAAAATTGATTCCGTGTTTTACACGGGGATCCTTAAATCCGTTAAGCCTGTGCAGGATGAATGGTAAGGCAAATATCGACCAGTGCGAAAGAAGAGATAGGACAGGAAGATCCCGATTCGGAATCGCGTACAGAGTGAATTGAGGGGTTGCTTTTTGCAATGCAGATGAAATCTTGGACGATTCGAACCGCGACTGCGACTTTCGGTGGATTATTTCAACGCGTAATTGAAAAAGTGCAATTACCTGTACGCCAACGGTCCCGAATTCCAGCCCCGGACGAAATTGAGAATCGTAGTCTGGATGACCGCTGGGGAGCGAGTGTCGCTGAAATAACCCGGGTAGTTGTTACGAGCTTTCATGAATAGCAAGCAGCGCCTGACTCAAAGTTCAAACCCAGTTATTATATCTCCTCTCCGTGTATGGCGCATGCATGTACGAATCCCCGGGTGTTATATGGGTTCACACACTAGCGCAAAAACACACGCACACATGTACTTCTCCCTTTCACTAGCCAATGCGAATTAAACTTCTCCAGGATTCTCGTCAGAAATCCGATCCGAATAACACATAATATAATCATGCTAACTGTACGGATTTCGTTTCGCGAAATTGGAGAAATTAAAGCGAGAGACAGGGCTTTGAAAAATGCAAATTCACTCCGACGCTTGTTTCCCAGATTTAAATATAATTAATCACACAGTCAAATCATCCCTCGTTCTATATTCTCTCTCAACTGTGTTCGAATATCGATGCACTAATATTGACGGCAAGTAGAATACAATTTAAAAACCTTACAATACACGCTTCGAACGAAAATGATGACGGAAATTCTGCCCAGTCATAATTACATCATATCTCGTTTAACGTAAAAACAATTAACGATAAGAAGCATGGAATTTCATTTTGTGAAACGACATAGATGATTATACAAAAATACCTCGACTCTTTTCGTGCCGCATAATTCCGGCTGGCCTGCGTGTGACTCGAGTATTTCCACTCGCACAAGCGCGCATTAGCGATCACTCGACACTTTGTTCCTGTGAGAAAAAGCACGGAGAAACGAAACACTCGACTCGACGTCGGCTCATTCCGCACCTTGTTTACCGCTAGTCACCGCACAGCACTGTTTGACCGCGATCTCTCTGACAAGATCTGACAAGAGCGACGCTTCGATTCCGATTCTCACTCTTCAATTTTCGATTTGCGCATGCGCCGACGCTGCGAGTACTGTTGATACAGACTTGACGCGTTATCGTCGATCGCGTCACAACAACACGGCGACTTCACTGCGGTGGTTGAAAATCAGCCGAAAATTTAGTCAGTGAATCAAAAAATAGCTTAAATTAATTTGAGTAACTTTTTCAAATACGCTGATTTCGGTTTTGAGTATAATTTTTGGCTATATACCCTGTGAATTCTGGATGTTTACATCAACTTTTAATCCCCTGCAGTGACCGTAATAAGTGCTTTACTTCCCTTTTTGTTATCGAAACTTGAGTCGATTTAAGCCGTTATTTGATCCATAGGATCGATTGAGAGGGAGAAGAATCGGGATCTAGTCTTTTTTCTACGATTCTCCCGATGATGCGAAATGATTAAAGTATCGTACAAGATAATGAGTATTATGATGCAGCCGAACGTGAGATTATTCATGTGCAAGTATTCCGTCGGACATGAATATGAAACGCAATTTTTCGCGCAATGACATTTACGAAAAACAAGTTCATGTGACGATAAGAATGGAGATCTCTTGATACGTTGTTGAAAAAGAATTGTTATTTCAACAAGATATTCCTTTCTGAGTGGCAAATGAAACAATATCGTTACTGCAAATAATTTTTTTCTCATCGCAAAAAGGAATTAATTTTTCACACGAGCCGCAACGAGATAATAGTTTTACCCTAAAAATCCTTCATGACAGAAGATTTTGAAAAGTTTTTACACCACTCGCAAACTTGTTTCATGCATTTTTCTATGCGTGTTTTCTGTGCACAAAGTACTCGTTTCTACATCGGTAGAGTGACTCTGCGAATGCACATGGGCGGAGTACTGAAAAGACCAGTTTTACGTCCTAGGAGTTGAAAAGTATTCTTTTCCGCACTGCGCGCATGCGCTGTCGCAAACAAATCCGACATCACGCGACCCTAACCTCAATTTCGTGCTTCGTGAAAAAACGCACTCAACATACTCTCGTTTAAAGAATCGTATGCAACAAGGAGGCAACGGTTTTTCCACCATGCGTATTTGCAATATTCGCCTTCGACTAAACTTACGCTCAGCCCGAACAGCCAAAGTTTGCCTCCTTGTTAAACGATATATACTATTTTCTCAAAACGACGTTTACATTGAGTAATTTATTTCTACACAATAACATTGGAGTGTTCAATCAAAATGTATGAAACTCCACGTCAGAAGTTCCATATTTTTTAGCTAACGAAAACCACCCCTATAAGTTTGATAAAAACCGGTGATCCGGAGGTCTGATACTCTCCTTGATGAATCAAATCATGTCGATAACTCGCCCGGTAGCGAAAATGAAGAACAAACAGAGCCGAGATTTGTGTAAAGAGTTTCAGAGACAGAAAGCTCAAGGATCGCGAGCTTGCGGTCCTTGAAGCGATCGACCGGGCTCGCCTCCCTTTTCCTCGTGTTTCGCCGTACCGAAAGTTCTTCGGCTGTAGGTGGTACAAAGAGCGGTGTTGCAGAGGGTCGCGTGTTCGATATCTCGGGTCGAGGGCGCCGCGCTTGGGAGTGTGTGACCAGCGGCTGAGCTCCGAGCTCTTTTTCCGTGCAGCCAAAGCTGCCGCAGGCTAAGGCCGCATCCATCACCTGCCATCCCCGAGCACCGATCCTTGGAGGGATAAAAATTCGCCTCCTCCGAGCGGCGCGGCTCGCTGTCTCATCAACATCTAATTACTACCCCAAACACGAATTACTGCCCCACGCGTAAATGTTTGTTGAACGTGAATGGCCGGCGCAAAGCGTCCCTTCGGTGGCTTCGACAAACAGGGAGGGACAAACACACGCGTGCTTGACGAGTCCTGAGTGCGGTCAGCGCCTGCGGTTTTAGGCGCGGCGAATCTATTTCCGGTACACGCGTGCGGATCGCGCCGTTTTTACGAGCCACGAACAGTCGGCGTGGAATTGTTCGTTTTTACGTTGTAGCCGAAATAAGTGCGTTTTTTTTTTTTTTTTTTTTTTACGGCAATCATTTTCCGACGAACCAAAGTGAGTAGGCACGAGATTTCATCAGATTCAGAAATGCTTCGCTTCAAAGCCATTTCTGACGTATTTTCACAGTATTATAAAGGAAAATAAAAAAAATTATGTATAAATAAAATAATACCAGCCAGAAAAAACAGTTTTTTTGCTGTACTTGTCATTCGACATTTTCTAAAAACCTGTTTTTCGGATTCTGAACGTTGGAAAACGTTGATTAAAAGTAGAAGAAACAAAATTTTAGTCGAAAAATGTCCAAAATGTCTTATTGAAATTATTTTCAGCAAAGGCATAAGACGTAATCGAATACCATAATTGCAAAATAGTATATTGTGAAACTCGTCGGCAAAAGTGACGATTCTGAGTTAGTGTGAAGTTAGCCGTACCAGCCACGTCACTTTTAAAAAAATGTAAAATTATGCGACTTTGGCCACCCGCTGAATATGAACAAAAGATATATTTACACCCGTCTACAAAATTCATTTTCACTTTCAACCCTTCGTGAACACCCCGAATCATTTTGACTTGGAAAAATCTTTCATTTCATCCTCAGTTTTCCATAATTGAAAATTTTCAATAATTTTTTCAAACAGTTTCATTTCATATCATCCGAATTTCAATTTGGCATACATATTAAGGAATGTTTAAAGTATATCCCTGAATTTTTAAACCAAAATCCGACCAAAGGGTTTTTAATGACAGGTGGATGAATCACCATCCGGGTAAAATTGACCAGACGTGTCAAAATCGTGGCCCAAAGTAAGTTCGTTAACTAAAAACCATATTTTACGATCGTGATTTGTAACAAAAATATTTGATTATACTATATCACGGTACAATCTACAGCTAGAAATTTTCCTCTGTGCAACAATTAGGTTCGACGACCGTCACCGAGTTCTGTACTTTTTGGCGTGACGAGGTGGTCGGAAATTATGGTACAAGGTGCCCTTTACGCCATGCTAGCCTTACTCGCAGTTAAACATTGATCTAACGCTGGCTTAATGGACCGCGAAATGACTCTCCTTGGTGGGATGTTTTTCGGAGGAGATGCGACGTTCACAGGCAGTCGCTTTTCCAAGTTCATTATACTTTCCTCTCCCCTGCCGTCTCTTAACGCCCTTGTGAAACTAACGCCTGAAACTAAACCCAGCCTCACAGTCTACTCGGCATTTATGATCATGCGGACAGCTTTCACGGATCGATTGATCGCCCGCGCCGGTACAAACTTCGTTTGCGAACTTTTTTCCGCGGTAAAATTTTCCTCAAAGTATCGGGATAAAGCGCGGAAAATTGGAGCAGGGAACCCAAAAGCGAGTAGCTGAGGATCAGGTGTTGTATAATTTTTTGGATATTTTTTTTTCCATTCTTCATCTCCCTCTTCTTTTTCTCTTTTGTCTTTCGCATTTCTGACGCTGATGGGTTTTGTGATGTATGAGGATTCCCGTTCGATACCGTTATTCAAATCGCCAGCTCGTGACGCTTCGCGATACTCTATTTCGTATATATATATATATATATATATATATATAAGCATGTATGTATGTGAGATACTAGTTATACGATATAACATGTTGATATTTTACGCTCCGTCTGTTCGACTAACGTCAAAATTTGACGATTTTCCATTCCCATCAAGATTAGTCGAGCGGAGTGGAGTTCTCTGACAATCCAAAGTAGCGAAAATCCGTGCAGAGCGAAACTGCGCAGAGTCTGACACCAAGGGAATATCGTTCAACGGCCTAATTCACTCGTTGACGTTGATATGTCGCTCTCGGACACGCGTCGCGTAATTTTACTCGCGTACAACGGCCGCGTGTACGAGCGTTTAATTAATGATTCCTGATTACACCTTGCGGTACGAGGAGGAAAGAAATCATTGTACGAAACAAGATCGGGTGCGTTGGCTGAACGAAAAAACGAAAGTGGTAAAACGGAAAGGAGGTAAAACAACTCCGATTTTACTGTGAATACAATTTTGCGAAGCAATTTCGTGTGCGGAAAATCTGATAAAAATTTACCACCGGCTCAATTCACACACACACACACACACACACACACACACACACACACACACACACACGCACACAGAGAGAGAGACACGCGCGTACATCTAAGCTCTTTTTCAAACTCGTAAAATGAGAGAAAACTGTAAGGCATAAAATAATGCGACGGAAGGACGATTATGGCTGTATGAAAATATAATGCTGGAAACGAGGGGAGACGGTTCAAAACGGAGAAGAAAGGAAGAAAAAAATAAATCGGACAAGTGCGGGTAAAACTTGCGCCCTGAAGGTGCCGCACAAACTAAATTATCATTATTTATTATTTTTTTCTTATGTGATATAAATACAAATTAACTATTTTCAAACTTTTTTCTTCTCTTGCGCCGTGAGACCTTGATTCTTTCCAAATTCCATGATTCTAGGTCGACGGGAAGTATTCTACAGGTTTTGATTTCCGAGGACTGAGCGGTGACGGGAACTAAAAATTTCTCTCAGGGCAGGTACCTTGGACCTTAGTATTTGATACTAATTTGAACTTGATATCCTGTTGAGGTACGGAACCACAAAAAAAAAAAAAAAAAATGATAGAAATAATAAAAATAATAAGCACAAAAAAAAAGTAAATAAATATCACGGTTTACGAAAGAAAAACAAAATGACGAGTAAAAATGGCAGCTGGAGAGAAAAGAAACACTCCAAGGAACGGAAATAAAGGCAGAAGAATATACGCTGGTGCAGGAAAATGGACCGGACGACATTCAAATTGAATTCAACCCGATACACACGGTTTTCGTTATTGCATTTCGCTTTATTTCATCCTGCAGCTGCAGCTGCCTGAATCTGAACTCTCTCCACGACTCGTCGTCGCAATGCACACGTCAATTGGCGCGCTCAATTTGCGATTTATTAAAGGTTTGTGCCTAGTCAGCGGGCCGAAAAACGGGACTTTTCATATAGAGACATTTCAATTTATTAATACAAAAATTTATATGCGTATCGGGGGTAGCATTGAATTTCATTCTCATGTTTTTTAGATGCAAAAATTACGATTTTTAACGCTGCTATAGCCGATCTTCGGGAGCAATTCTGAAAAAAGTCGTCTTGCGGTGAGCAAGATATCTTTGGACTGGATCATCCAAAATGAAAAAACAAGAAAGATTCAGTTAATATAAGGTATTATCTGGTCTTGAATCGACTGAATAAGCAGAATATTAATTTTGAACGAAATGGTAGCTTCTCAATAAAAAAAGGATAATCGATTTTCCCTCAAAATAGTTGCCTTTATTTGTTTATCAAGTGGAAAATATTTACTGGCGAGAAAAAACCTTCGATCAAGGACTGAAAAATCGATTTTTGAAAAATCTTACCCAAGTGTGAGCCCTTAAATCGTTGTACCGACCGATCCGTCCATTCGCTCGTGTAATTTTTGCCTGTCGCGAAATCTTGATTTGGAATTTTCGCAGTGTTTGCAATCATTAACGGAGCCAATGGCTCGGAGAAAACCGAGTCGGAATGCGACTTGAAACAGTGAGAAGACTATTTCTACCAACGGTTCGTTGATCCTTCGGATTCCTTGAGGAGGCAGGACTGGTATTTTCCTATCCCAATGTAAATTACTTGGGAGTCGATCTCGGCTCTGTATAAACGGAATAAGTCGGGTGGAAATTTCTATCAGCGATTCGAGTACGACTCGACGAAGAGTAAGATATAATCGCGATGACGTAAACGCGCGAGACTCGATAAAAAACGGAGAAAGAATAATAAATTGGACGCTCTTGGCCCTTCGCCCTCTTTTTTCGACCCTCCTCAAGGATGTATCTGAAAAGAAAGAAATAATTGTGTAATAAAAAGAAATCGGCGAAATCAGGGGTTTGAAGCAAGATTGAAGCTCATTCGGTTGAATTTTTTTTTTTTTTTTTTCAAAGCGTAGGTGGGTAAAGAAAAAATTGCAAAACCGTGAATTTGAATAAAGAATTGGTTCTTTTTTTTTTGGTAAATATATATATATATATATATACGTACATCAAAATCATACTAGTTGGCGAATTTCTAAGCATTGAGATTACTTTCGTTAGTAAACGAATTCCCTTCAAAACCCTTATGAACGAATATTTGATATCGTTGATTTGTATTCAATAATGCACGAGCTTGCCAATATTAAAATCTGCCATAACGATTTCGCGTGCGCAATTATTTTTTTCTGCGATTATCTCAACGGCTAAGGGAAAATAAAATGTATTCAAGAGAATTTCCATACAAATTTGTTTACGGAGCAAATAAGAATTTAATTTATGAAAATTTCATGCATCGCGTATGCATTATGAAAATAGAAGAAACAATAAGCCCAAAAAAAAAGGCAAATAATATAACGGCTAGAAAACGGAGATCTGCTATTTTTAATTAAAGTTCGTTAGACTTTGATTTTTTTCTTATCCTCGTTTGACTTTTTCTTTGAATACACGAAAAAAATAGTTTTACTTAAATTCAATTCGGTTGATCTTTACAGTCGTTTTTCCATCCCGTTCAATTTTCTTCGCAGCAATTCTGCGTCTGATATTCAGAATCTTCCGGCTAAAGTTTGACAGATTTTTCGCCTTCGCGTAGCGTCTCGAGTTTAGAATTCGCGACTCTCAGCAACCGAGTCGGAAAATTTTCGCGCACATTGCGGAGGAATTTTGCGGTCGTATCACGACTCTTCCTCTTGAGCCAGCTAGAAAACCACCCTGTGGAGCTTTCGAGATAGGTTGGCTTCGTCCTCGTCGTCGGCGACGGCGGCGGCAGGAAAAGCAGAGAAGGTAGAGAAGGCGTTGTTAGCTGGCTACACGGGGCTTATAAATCAGTGGTGATAAATAATGCAGCCTTGGCACCCTGCGTTTAGCTGTATAAGCTCGAGTAGCGACGGATTCGAACAACCTTGCTGTTACAAAAAGCTCAAACAACCAAACAACCGCATACTAATCTCGACTTGAACTTCCTGCAAATGGAACTTCTGAAATGGAATTGTGTGATATTCTTCGGAATAATATCGCGTCAGAGGTGATAAAGAATTATTTTCTTGAATATCCAGATGCCAAAAAATAATTCTTTGCATCAAATCGGCTCTTTTCTTCCATTCATTTCTCTCCACGCAATGAAAATTTGTTTCGATAATTTCCGTGGAAATTTTTAACCAGTATGAAAAATTGATCGCAAGTTTATTTTTGTCTTCTGGATCTCACTTAGCGTCGTTTACACACCTCGCTTTACTCCAACTTGTTCCTTACCTGCAGTACCAGAATTGTGCTTCAGGCGATACACCGTTCTGGGTAAATTTTCGTCGGTTGGTGGAGATGCGAAAGCTTGTTGCGAGATTTCGAGAATTTAATACACCGAATTGAGCCAAGCTTGTATCCTGCAAACATCGCGAGCTTGCGGAAGATTTTCATTACGCGATTAGTTGTAATTTGTTCTCTTTTTTTTCTACAAGCTTAACTGCAGAGACTTAATTATTTTAAGAGGGAAACAAAACGAGACTGCAAGTGCCATATTTTTCAACAGAGTTACACAAAAGAATTTAAGCGATAAATAACTATTGAACAGTTTTCATCTGATTTTTTTGATTTCTGGTTACAGGTACTTACCGTCCTTTTAAATTCTCATTTACATTCATTTGCTCATGAATAATCGACAGCATTAAGTTTAATAATCATTAAAATTTTCTTGTTCACCGTATCTTACCTACATATTTCACTAATTTTTTAACATCGAGAGAGTAAAAGCTACGACAATAACTAACTTGCGACACGTTGAAAAAAAAAAGGTGAATCAAAAAAAGAAGTTTCGCATGCACTTGTATCCTCTGGACGGTGGCTCGTGTCTTCCGGTAGGAAGGCCGCCCCCTAAAGCCACGTATTCGGCAGCGGAAGCAGCAGAACTGGACAGAAGGGGCAGACCTTTATTTTCCACAATTACTAGACGTTTCAATTATAGTGGGCAATATCCCCGTGGGTCACATCAGAACGTCGAGTCGGCTGCTGGTGCAGTGATGGACACAGCGCCCAGGCGTTTTTCCTGTCTGGGTTTTTTTTTTTCTTTTTGTTTTTCTCCACATTTCCTTTTTTTTTTTTTTTTTTACTCTAATGAAATATCGCCTGTCCTCCGGCGGCACGAGTTTCTTTCTTCCCTTTTCCTTCCTTCCTTCCTTCCTTCCTTCCTTCCTTCCTTCCTTCCTTGCTTGCTTGCTTGCTTTATTCCTTTCGGCGTTTCTTTTCATCCGGAGAATCGAGCTTGCCAGAGGAAAAATTCATTTAACAGTTACCTTACCTCGCGCACTCACACGTCAGTTTCTTTTCCACCCACCGATGTGCCGCGCAACTACGATTGAGCTTCTGGGTTTTGGTTTTCTTTTTTTTTCTTTTTCTTTTTTTTTTTTTTACAAATTTATTTTCTCTCCTATTTGTATTGTTCAGGTTTTATTTTCCTCCAACAGAATTACACAAAGCTTCGTCCTGCTGGATTTGAACGCGAAAAACTCGGGGCTTTGGTTCTTTTTAATATAATCCCGTTTCCAGCACTTAGCACATAAAGCTGAAAGAAATAATTTTCCGATAGAATTTTTCTTGTCTACGGTAAACTAAATCTACATGTTTTGCTTTTCTGTGATTATTTTTTTTTTTTTTTCTCTGTCTCTTCTTTTCGTTTTTCTTTATATTCCGCCTTCTCATTATTTTCAACCCCTAGAAGCTGCCAACTTTTTTATAAAACGGACATCGATCAGCTGATTACAACTTCTGGATCACAGTGGTTCGGGGAATTTTGTTTCATGACGAGTAGATTCGATCTTATTTATTTCGGTAGTCTTGTTGTATTATATCATTGCCAAAAACCGTCGTTCGCTATCGAGAATCCAGCCTCACCGGTTTTCTATCTAACGCGATATCGATAAAATCCCCAGCGATTTTTTTCCTCTTTAATCCACCAAGCCGGCTTAGCTTCCCTGTCGTCGTCTGTATATAATCCCGTGTTTAATAGCTTTCTATCCTGAAAAATCATCCGGTTTATCGTTCGCTACGCGGTACGTGCACTTCTTAAAATGAAAAAGAGCCGCGGATCAAAATTGAAAAATTATTGACGCAAAGAAGAGAAATAAAAAAAAGAAAAAAGAATAAAGCGAGATGTAATCTTGGAATAAGACGTCTCTGTTTCAACGCTACAATATTAAAGTTCAAACGAGTTTCAGCGAGAAATTCGAGTGTTGATATTAACCGCAATGATGATCTGTGAAAAAATGTATGAAAGAGATGAGGATTACGGGAACAATCGCGATATTGAAGAAGACAAGAATAATCGCGATTCAGATCAATAACCGAGAATTTAATTGATGAATTAATTGCTAGCGCTCGGGGAAAGCGTGAAAAAGAAAACAGGTAGAAAACAAAGAAGGCAAAAAATTCATCGACGGTCTGAATTAATGACAGCACGCGATTCTTGATAAAACGATAGCCTCGACGTGACCGTGGAACAAAGTGAATCTGTGCGAATCTCCGCGGGGGTTGGAAAGGTTACATTTTTGGCGACTTTCCCTGAGCGGAATATTATATCAGCAATTTACGACCGGCCGGCTTTCGGTTTAATGTCGCACGTTTCTGCAGCGGTGCAGCTTCTGGTATCGCGTCTCTGCCTTGCATGCAAATTGCACCAGGAGGCCGGTATTAAGCGGTTCGCAATGCCCGAAGTTTGCAAAATAGTAATTGAATTCGGTGCAGCGGAATCGAGACGCCGAAATCAGCTGTGAAAAATTTGATAACTGAAATTGGCGGCACGAAAAATTGTCGTTAATTAACGATCGGTTTGAGCCGGGAAATTCGATAGATGGGATAGGATAAAAAAAAAATAAAAATTCGAAATATCAATGAACGGCGTCCTCGATCAAATCAGCCGCGCAATTTCCTTCAAACTCGAAATATTTAACGACAATTAATGGCCGGCCGCGTGGTTCGACGTCGCCGCAGACCGACAGGGACTTTCGGTGGCTGGAAATGATTTATTGAGGTTCGTTAAAATCCCCATACCCGACCCTCTGGAGCGGCTGGTCGTGGCGTAAATGAGATTAATTAAATGGGATATTTCGAATAAGTGAGAATCTCCGGGTGGAAATTATAAACGGCGTTGCCCTGATGCTAATAAGGAATTTGTTTTTTTGAGTTCGGTATTTGGGGCGGGGTTGAAATTCCGAATTTGAAAGTTCCAAAAGTGCTAATTTTCGGGTTTTTTTTTTTATGCTGAAATTTAATGTGAAGAAATCAAACTTTGACGAAACATCGAAGTTTCGAATGGCACGAAACTCGACGCTCAAAATTCCGAAAGGGCGTAATTCCGACAACTCAAAGTTCCGAAAGTGCGAAAATGAGAAAATTTCAAAATCTGAAGCATCGAAATTCCGAATGATCCAAGATTTTCGGTTCCGTGAATTTCTCCACTTTGATCTTTCTTTGTTTCGGATTTCGATATTTTTACATTGGTCATCCTGATTTTCAGTTTTTCTCATTTTTTATATCCACTCGTTGAGTAAACTACGCTGTGTGAGTATATTTTAATTTCCGGAATTTTACTCTGTCGAAACTTTATTTTGCCATACTTTTCTCTGTCGTAACTTGAATTTTCGGAATTTTTCTGTTTAATAAAAGTTTGATTTCTTCATTTCAAGTCTCGCTATCAGAAATTTCTAAATCAAGCGCTTTCGGACCTTTTCAAAGTCGGAACTTCAACTCCACCCCTGCTGCATAATTCTAATGCAATCAAATATTTTTGTAAACATTTTCACGTACCTATTTTCGATGCGTTTATTTCTCCTCGATAGAAATACGTAATTGTAAATCCTTTCGTATACAACCGCAAAATCACCCCCATGTGGTTTTACAAGTCTTTTCAAAGCTTTAAGCACTGGCGCTGGCTACATTAGTTCAGTTTCCGTGTATAATTTACTTTGATATATCGCAATTCCTCGGAGTTATTTCACCTTCTCTTTCACCGTGCTCGTTATTTTATTGCAAGCCAAAGGCTTGTTAAGAATGTGGGTTAAACCACTTCTGCAGTTTACAGTCCGCTTTATCGCAAATTGAAACGCGCGGTGCAAAGGCGATTTTTTCGTAGCATCGATCTCTGCTTACCTGCGTCGGTTTAAACTAGAATATCAAAGGTAATCGAAAATCGCGCCTAATTAACCTGCGAATAATATATCCAACTGAATAATTCAGCAGATTTTTTTTTGTAAAGAAATTTGTCGCATCGTTCGGGATCGCAAGTTTGTTTGAATATAAATTGAATTAACAAGGTACAGTTTGTAGGAAAAAAGTGACTTCGATTGCGCTCAATGATCCACAAAATCTGGTGTCAAATAAAAACTAAAAAATCTCAACAAAAAATAGTTCATCAAAGTGAAACACCAATTTGACACACTTGTTTAGTGTTGTTTCCTGTATTTTTTTTTTTTTTTTGATTAATTGTAAGCTCTTGTTGCAAATATCAAATAATTGTGATTCACAGCACTGTAATATAGTACTTGAAGATCTTGAATCGTTTCTTCAACAATATTGAATTTAGATTTCCGCTGGATTTTATCAACCTCATAAAAATGTATTGCAAACCTTTTTCAGGTGTTTTCAATGTTCTTGAAGGTATCGATTGAACGAAGAAGAACTAGAACAAAATACTGTTTTTTCAACCGTCAACTTTGGTCCGCTACATTTTTGGATATCAGATGTCGAACGCTTAATAATCTTTCCAAGAATATTACGAGATTACTCAGCTAATTTCCAGTCGTAGTAACCTACGAAAGCCTTGTGATTAAAAAATTTAACAATAAAAAATATTCCAATTTTCAACAAAAGCTCAGATGTCAATGCTATGTTGGTAGATTCTCTTCGATTTTGATCTACGATGACTGATTTTGTTAAAAAAAATTATTTTCCAAAGCTTCACTAAAACACTTTTTTTCACTCATGTTCATATCATTGAATATTCAATTCTAGAATACCGGGTACATTAAACATCGATTGCGATAAACAAATAACGCTAATTAAAGTATGTCTGATAAAAATTAGGACAGTTTCAAAAGAAATATCAAGAAAATAATTTTCCCAACAAAGCGAGCAGTCGCAAAATAAAATCGATCGAACCTACTACATTTTAAATTATTTCGTGCATTCAATTCCAGTGTTAAATATTTTTCATAATCAAACAGATTGCAAGCTTTGGTGTACAACAACTCGTTGAATCCTAAACGCGCGGCCATTTGGTGATAAAATAGATGAGAAGCATCGATTTTCGGCTAACCAGCCTCCCGAACAGTTTCTCTGAATTTTTGGCCCGACTCCAAGAGGCGCGACTATACATCGATCGGCATAAACCTGAGCTTTGTAACGCACGAGGTAGATCAGGAATAAGTGGAAAACGGTCGGGAAATAAGCGTTCGAACTGCAGCGACGGAGGCGCGTGCGGCGGGGATACAATGGCAGACAAATGACACCCCCGTCAAGGGAGATTGGTTCGACAGACAACAGAAATATATCGCGAGTCGTACGCTGCAAGTTTTATTAGAAAACGCTTCCCGCCCCCCTCGGAACGAACGAAGCCTACGCGGATGAACGCCTCTCAATATTGGGGCAATTTATAAACTTATTTCCTTCCTTTCTTCCTTCTTTTGTTACTTCTAGCCTGTTTCACCTGCTTGTCGCTCTTCTCCCATACCAATTTCCGCAATACCTACCATACCTTACACACCGAGGCTCGAAAAAGGATGGCGAATCGGAACATCGGGTATCAGCGATAAAACGACCGTCGATCAGGACGCTGGCGCTGACGGTGAACGACTCTTACGGAAAAACTCTGAGCAAACCAAAAAAAAAATTAAGCCGGAAACACGGGTTTTTTTTTGTTTTTTTTTTTAGTAACACTTTTCATCACCGCAAAAAGAGAAGAGTCTGACGATATATACGACAAAATTTCGCGATGATCTCGAAAACGACCGAGTGAAAGATTTGAAACTGATAGGACTTGGCAAAAAATTTTGAAAGGTAAATTAGAAGAAAAAAATTACATTTGTTATAATAACTGGAAAAATTCAGTAAAGGAGGTATCTTTAAAAAAAAAAACTGCTTGAATATTTTTGGAATTACGAAAAACGAGCTATTGTCGATCCTTTTTTGGTAATTGCAACGCAAAATCAGTTTGTGAGGTTTACTTTACTTTTTTAGTTTGATAAGGCTTTATCGTCAATTTATTGCTGCATAAGCATTAAATTTTCGCAACAGTTGCAAGAAAATATTAATTTAGGAAGACTATCAAGGAGCTTGACTTTTGAAAGTTAGAAAATGTTTCGGGCTTCATGGTTTACTGAATTTCGGACATCGCTAAGGGTGCAAAGTAACGATTTTCCGAACATAGTTCCATCGATCGTTTATTAAAGTAACGTTACTAACTTAATCCTTACGCCGTTCGACGATGAATTCCAAGCCTTGAAACTCGCACCTCGTAGGTTTGCGAAAAACGAGTTATATACCTGTAGGAGTGAAATTTCGCGGAGTGAAAGCGGAAGAGAGCGAGTTCCTTTTAGGGCGGTTGTAACAAAGGGGTGTTTGTGAGAACGGACGGAGAATAAGAGGGGAAAAGACGGAGGGGCGAAGTAAGAAAAGGAACCGACTGAGACGGCGCGGGGCGTCGCGACGCTTTCAAAGAAGAGATCGTTCCGTAGCCTGCAGGATCACAGGAGCGCCGTTTTTGCGAAGGTGACGGGAGGCGGGTATTGCGGGCTCCGTTTACTCGCCATTAGCTTTCAGCAAGGTGACGCGGGGGGAGCGGAAGTCGAGGTCTTTGTCGGTACGAAAGCAGCCTGCAACAAACTTGGACAAAACAGTTGATCGCGGGATCCTTACCCCAGCCTCGTCCCTTCTTTGTCCTTTTCTTCCCTGTTCAACACGCGCCCCCCGTAAACCGGTTGCTCAAAAATTTTCCGCACTGTAAGATTTATGAATCTCTCCGAGATTAGCTCGGAAAGTGTAACAAACTTCTCGTCGGTATGTTGAACAGCCATGGTCTGAAATCACGCCGTGATCTGTCGATCAGCGACCCGTTATTTTATCCTGCGGAATATGACGTGGATAAATTTTTTCACGCACAATGCGTAAAATGCGATTTTACGCACTGTTGGTAGTGCGTAAAATGGCACTTTTCGATACAGTGCGCAAAATGGAATTATTCTGCCGATACTGTGTGGAAAAAGTATCGCATGAAGCACGTGTACAAAATCGCATTTTACCCACTTGTTGCATGATCGACTATTCCGAGATTATCTGCGATTCATCGCCGAAGCGCGAACGTTTGATCCGATCATCGGAACGGTCGTTCAAAAAGTGTAAAATGGCAGCTGATTTCAGAAGCTGCATTATAAACGGATGACAATTGACGGTGGAATAGCAACTCCCTGTAGTACCGAACGGGGGAAAGAAGCAACTCTTGAAATGAAGTCTCGAGCTTTCCAAGTCCCGAAAAAGCAAGACGCAGCCTGTAACTTCCAGACAATTTAATCCCCGTTTTAGTTTACACGTTGAAGTGCGAGCGTCGTTCACTTTGTCCTCAATGAAAGTAGCGACAGAGGGTGAAAAGTGATGAAGAGTGAGAGAGAGAGAGAGAGAGAGAGAGAGAGAGAGAGAGAGTTGGCAACGAGTATACGAGGCAAGGTGTGAAAACCTGAGGAGGTATAAAACCGAGAGGGCGACACGTGCATCCAGTATACACACCGGTATAATTTTCCCTGAGTGTTATTGTTTCCCTTGAAAATAGAAGCACGGGGGTGATTATGAAAAAGTTTTAATGGACTCGTGACGGAGACGAGATCAGAGTTTGCCCATCAGCCGAACGGCCCGCATGCCGGTATTGCTAATTCATGCAAATAACCAGCTGAGGCTTCTTCTTCTCGATTCTGATCTTGGTGTAATACATTCGACCGGAATCGCGTGCGTTATGGGTAGTCCTAAGAATGGCAAGAAACAATTGATTTCCGATTAAATCGATTATTTTTTCCGAGTAATCGATTAATCATAATCGATTATATTTCAAGCTCGATCAATCGACCGACTCGATAATTTTTCCTCCAAATCTATTCTCGTTTTTTACTCCCGTAAACGATGCAACACAATATTAATTTATTCGATTAACGTATCAATTATTATCGTTGTCTTACTAACTAAGTATCCATATTATACAATAAGTGATAGATAAATGAATACGCTTATCTGAAATTGAAAAATGTTTTCAATCAAACTATAAATTATGAAAAAACATTTCCGTTATTAAGACTGCATACTGAAATTTGCACAATTTTGGCTTCAAATGCATCGCTTCAAAATAATACGAAACAATCGATTAACAACCAATTTTTACCGATTCAATCGAGCCGTGTTCGATTATTTTTCGGACTCAATTAACCGAGGCATCGATTATTTCTAGTTTAGTGACCATCGCTAACTGTTTTCCGATCTAGTCTGCGGGATGCTTTTTTTCCCAGTCAATTATGCCCGCCATTCTTCTTTCAATGAACAAACCCTCGCCTAAAATTAGCTAAATAAAATCATACGGTAAGGGTGGTTCCTTCCCGTTTGCCGTGAGGGATGCACACCTACGGATACACCAACGTTTTCCGCGTCACCGCACGCGGCTGACCCCGAAAATTACTCCCGCAGTGTTCCGGACGCGAAACGTATAAGCCGGGACGACGCGAGTCGAGCGGATGGAAAATGTATCGGTTGTTCACCCTCCGCTTGAAAACGTCGCGACCATATTGGCAATAGCCGACGAGGTGTGGGACAAAGGGAAGAGAAACCGGTGGAAGTACACGCCAACTTTCTCCGCAGGTGTCGCCGGCTTTCAACCGCGGATGTCGCCTAACCGACTGGTAGAGAAACGTGTTGGCTACTTTGCTAATTAAATTTCAGTGAAACTTTAGCTCGAGCTTGCAGCGTGGAAAATTTAGAACTTTGATATCCGGTTATCGACAAACACCGTGTTCAATAATCACACACATTCTCGTTAATAGCTGATCGTGAAGTCAATTTGGATTTAAAAGAAGAAAAAGAAAAAGAAAAAAAAAAAAAAAAGAAATGAGTGAATATGAGTACTATGGATCAAATTGTCTTATTCGGAATATCGATAGCTTTATAGAAGGAATAATCCCTCGAAGAGAAAAAAAAAATAAATAAACGCGAAGCTTCGCGGAGTAGAATTTTTCTTGGCAGAACGTCGCCGCAATGAGCCGCTGTTTTAATATCCTTTAAGCCCGCGGAGAACGGAAATAGGTTTTCACCGGAGAATAAAAGCCCCCGGGCAAAGCTTTACAACGTTATTACACTGGCGGGCATATATTAACGTTGACTCGAGCCTCGGGCACACGTACCGTTCCGTAATGAATGTTATTATTATATTTTTTTCCACCCCTCGGTGGGTCTGAAAATCAAACGTCAAATACAGCCGCGAGGCGTTTGTCGGCATCATAACAACAGGCAGTCCAGCACCGCCGTGCGTAAATTTAAAATAAAATGTACAACTAGAGAGAAAGGAAAAAAAAACAATGAGGAAAAAAACAAAAGAACCCGAGAGTTACTTTGATCAGCGGTTAAAAATCGCGTAGAAACTGGATTTTTTTTCTTCTTACTTTCTTACGCATCATGCTTGTTTTCTTCACCGCAGGTGAAACGAGCCAATGAATCCACGGAGCAGAAAATTTTACGGGAATAAGAATAGCGGTGGGCTTTTTCTAAGCTCGGATAAGGCGGCCAAGAATCTCACGATAGCTACTCCGGTTAAAGTTTATGCTTTCGATGGCTTAACGATATTACTCGAAGCTCCCTGCAGAATCCAATCCTTCGCTCTTAAATTTTCCGCGCTGTTGTTGCGCCGCGGAAAACTAGACCAGATTATCAAACTTGTTGAAAACTATAACAAGCCCTCCATGGAGGCAACGCGATTCTCCATTCCGCTGATCAACCCATAGCCGATAATCTTTAGCGCTGATAAAGCTACGCGGCCGCTCCCCGGCTCTCGGTCTGCTAATTCAATCGAAACTCTGCCCTTACAGCCCTGGCTGTCGAAGCCTGAAACTATTGGACACGTAGAAGACGGGCGAGGCCCTCCGGAAATGCGGTTTCAACTGGGAATAGAATTTCGGAAGCTTGGCTCCCCGCTGTTAGGTAATATCGAATTAGGCTGTTTACTTTATCTTGATATGGCTCAAAGAGGGGTCGACATTAAGGGTGAAGTCAAACACGAGTAGACGGTTGTAAAAGTGGCTAAATTTCCAACTTTATACCACTGTGAACTATCTTTTTTTTTTATCGACCGAAGACGTTATAAATTTTTGATGAATAACAGAATTTTGACTTCGAACGGTCGCCACTTAAATAAAAAAAAAAAGTTTTCAAATTTTGGATTCTGGAACTGTTCTAGAATGTTATCGAAAAATTTGATAGAAATCTATTCAGGCGTTTTCAAGATATCGCGAAACTTGCAAAACATGCCGCGAAAAGTGTTTCCGGTTGATTGATCATAGGGGAAAACAAATTCTCAATAAAGCTCGACTTACCTACGTACTTTTGAATAAAACAAACCACAACCGAATTGAATAATTGGTTATCGAAACACGAGATGTGGTAGCTTGAAGAGTGCGAAACTGGTGACAGCGGTGGGATTTTTCGCAACAATTTATTCCGGTGAGTAGTAGCGACAAGGCGTTCCAAGCATCGCGAAATGAGTTATGCGATTCGCTAGCCGCCAGCAGCTGGTGAAACTTGTGTTGGTATAAGAAAGTTTTGCGAGACCAGTGGAGGAAACTTTTTCGCTGTTGCTCGTTATCATCCTGCAGTTACTTAGCCTCCTGGACATGTTTATTCCAACAGGGAGTGCTGTTCGTTAGCTGTTATGCCCGGCAAGAATTGTTTTTCTTTTGTCAACTGTTATGAGGGTCGGCATAGCCGAAGACAAACAATTTTCCAACTAGCGTACGTTCGAGCCACTCAACGGTGAACGAAATGGGGGAATTTCCGCACAGGAGGAACGCAACCGTTCGGGCACTCAGATTTAACAAGCCGCTCGGGTTCCTGCAGGCGTCTCACATTCTTAAGTCGGGATTCCAGACCCGTAGAAAAATACCGCGGATGCTGAATGCACCGTAAGAATAACCGAGTAAATCGCACCCCTGACGATCACCTTCGTCCACAAAACTCACCCTATCAGTTGTCGATGATCGTCGCTCAACGTTCATCGAATTCTCCAGAGAACGTTGCCTCGGGAGATCGAATCATGCTCGGGGAATATTTTCAAATAATTTCAAATTGAATTGCATTTCTTCGATTGTTCCTTAAAATTACACTTTATATAATTATATAGTGCAAGCTTATAAGGTGTTGCGTGCAGCGATGCACTTGTGGAAATAACACCGTCAGCTTGGAATATAATTCGTAATCATCAGTGTCGAATAAGCAAAATGAATTCCAATTTTTAATTTGAATTATCAAACGGCAGAAAATCTGCATGACTGTAATGGCATCCCCCCCCCCCCCCCCCCCTTATTATAGGCGTCCGAAAGGAAGGGTGGGAATGTTTGCGATTAGCCACAACTTTGTGAAGAAAAGACCAATGCTTTGTCATTATATGATGAGAATTTAGGGCGGAGAATGAACTGAGTTTATTGCATAAGGGGTGTGGCAAAATTATAGGCAAACCAAGTTACACTGAATTTATTATGATTGCGGTAGGTGCGAACTGAGATAAATATTTAATTTAGCTAAGTAATCGCCGCTGAAGAATAATACATGCGTATAATAATAAAATGCATATTTCTTATTTCTTCTTCTTTTTTTTTTTTTGTTTGTTTCTGTTATAAACGACGCTGACGTAAGCCTGTAATTGTGAAATAAGTACCAGGCGTTGGATGAATTGCGTGACGAAAAATTTTCTTCTTTCAGCAGCTGTGTAATTGATAAGAAAAAGAAGAAAACGATATTCTCATAAAGCATATACTCATATGAATAAGTTCGTATCCTTGAATAATTTGCATCTCGATATATTTTGGTGGATAATATATTATATGTATACTGCTATTTAAACTGACGGACTGTTAAAGACGCAATCGCTGGATCTTTACACGTGTATCAAATTTGTTCAGCTTGTATCGTCTGCATGAAAACCAGAGAAAAAAAAAAACAAAACTGTCCTTCCGAATAGATATAAGTTGTGTCAACCCTCTGCCAGCCATGTTGTTTTTACCTATGTTACCAGTCAACATGGACGATTTCGTTCCGGGCTCTTTTTTTCCCACTTAAGGGTTTTCAAAAATTCACAAAAAATTCAGGTGATTAGTTTCAGGTACCTACTTGATATCCCAATAGTTTGCATTGCGAGATTTTCAATCAGTTGATTAATAGGAATGGTTAAACGATGAAAAAATCCCGAGACAACGATAATAGAGAAAAAGTCAGAGGGTGGACGATATCGTTTGTGTTGGCCGCTGGGGGATTGGCCCTAGTCACTTAGACATATGGAAACTTCCACATTACTTACACGGGGTTATCCAGACCCCAGCCAACTTTGGAACGTTATTACCGTACGCAACATCACGTTACGCACAATTACGACTTGGAAGAAATTCTGAGACAAAATTTAAGGATTAAGAAATAGACTCCGATCTTAGTTTAAGCAAAAAACGATGGAGGATGTGGTAGAAATTCTTGAGGCAAAAAACAAAAAAAAATAAAACAATACGCAATACGTATTTTCAATCTTCCGTCATTTCACTTGCACAAGCAGCCCTGATTCGAGCACGCCGATTTTAAAATTGTACGTCAAAGTCGATTCTGGGGTCAACTGGACCCCGTTGCAAGTGACTAGGGTTAATTACGACTGCGTTATTGAAATGCCCTTTGGGTTGATTAGGACTCGGTAGGAAAGCGAGTAAATTTATACATAAAATGTCGGAAGGCTGCGGGGTGAATCTCAAGTGCATTATCATCTAGTTTTGAAGCTCTGATTTCACCCCTCCAGGGGTGTACATGTACATGTGTATATATTGTACATGTATATATATATATATATACATATTGAACACGTGCGTATATGTACGCGGCGGGTGACATCAAAGGGTATCAATGCAGCCGCGAAGGGTGAGAAAATATGTAAAACAGGTGACTGCTGAGTCCGCGATTCCTCCAAAGCCGCTCTGAAATATGGATGGAATTTGAAGGGCAGGCTTTGAGCCTCCGACTGTGTCAACTCGCGGTGCGTGAAGCGTACATATACACAAAGGGTACCTAAGCAAACAAACTTTGTCACTAGGCGCCGGAATAACCCCATAGTTACGTTATAAACTCGACACACCCTTCGCGATGCGCGTCACGTTTAATCCTAATCAGCCAAACGCGTGTCGATAACACCCCGTGAATAACAATCATTCCGTCAGCCAATTATCACTCATTGAAATCGTCTTGCTTGCCTGCTCATCAAGATCTATTTGTAGACGCGTATTTTGTAGAGATTTGAATTTGGTTATTTTTTTATTTTTTTTTTTCTCGATTAAACACGATGCAAGTACCAAAATTAATCGAATAATTTCACTAAAAGATTAAAAAGATTATTTTATCGAATATTGTACAATTGTGTATAATTAATTTGAATCTCGATTTTTATTTCGACACTTTAATGAAATGATAAAGTTTGCGTCACCTAATTAATTTATTCAGGCCATCAAATCCGTTCCATGAATTATATGTATGTATATATATTACAGTGTGGTAAAATTTACAAAAATTATCAACGTCACTGATTGGTTATCGCGATCAATATATTTGGTGGATCGTATATTGATTCTAAAAAATGTACTCACAGTATCACAATTTTTGATATTCGAAATTCAAGATTCTTCTAAGCAAGGGACGCAGAGGCTTCACGAAACTGAAGTGGAACATATTTTCGGATTTTAATCCCCTCTCCACGTTCATTTCGCAATTCCCGGACCTTGGAATGATGGGGGGGGGGGGTTGAAGGTGGGAGGGAATTGGCAAGCGTCGAACCGACTTTGGTATTGGTTTGACAAACGTGCTCGCAAGCGCGTGATCGAAATTCGTTTAATCAATCGCAGATCGGTAATGCGGAGCAGTGAGACTAATTAGTCGGCTAGACTTCGAGGTTCTGGAAACTGGCTAATAAGTACGCTAACAAGGTTGCCATGTAATAATGCGTTACGTAGGTAATAATTATGCATTCACGTAACGATAAGCTGACTGTAGCTAGGATACAAATTATGACGAGGTGGGCTGGTTTGATCCGTCGATAAATCCGACTTGACGCTTAAATAGAAACGACTTCGGTTTTGGTGCTGATAAATTTTCACCGCATCTATGAAATGAGACCAATTAGCGCAGAGGAATCGGAATTTTTGGTTGGAAAAATTGTTCGATCGTCGAAGCTTTCGAGCTTCGAAAAATCTTGGGGCTGTTTTTTTGGGGACGTGCTTTTTTCGCAAGCTCTTTTCTCAGCGATGGAATATCACCGATCGAAAATTGTTCGCATTTAGGGAGATTCTTGTCCCGAAACAGGTTCGACGCTTGTTTAAACAGTTGTTTGGCAGATATCGAGTTTCCGTTTCGTCTCCCTGCAGCTTGGCTCACTGTTTCAACTTTTGAGTCCGCCTCACCATTCCTCGTCGTGACTCTCGAGACGCCGGTTCCACATTCAACCAACTCTCGAGCCGAGAAGATTTGCGTCGTTTTGTGACTTGGATTAAGCCCAATCTCCTCAGATGGCTTGCTTCATATCCAAATGCACCGCGGTTTCTAACTCTTGTCGTTACACTCCGAGATATTTCATCGAGCAAACAAGATGCTGTGCTGCAAGCACGTAGCTCGGAATGCTTTGGTCAATAATTAACCACATCCACTTTTACGATATTGTTGTTATCGTCGTTTTGCGACCCCCAAAATTCCCTCAGCAGGCTCATCGTCACGTCCACTTACTTATTAGATCGCTAAGCATGCTTCTAGCTAGGCGTTATTATTAGTTATCAACTGACTAAGTTGGTATGCGAGCAATTATTTGATATATAAATTCCTCAATGTCTCCTGAAATTATGGTAATTATTCTCGAATGATTTTATAATTACGGTTTACTGAAATATGACAAGTTGGGCATTTGTGTTTTTTGGTCAAGCAGATCGATTTAATCGTTTTTTCTTCGTCATTTCAATATTCCCAGGTGAGAAAAAAAAAAACTGGATATGAGAAAAAAAAAGTTGCTTCTCCGCTCGATTTGCAATTTGATTAAAAAATTATACAGGAGGCGGATTTTAATCGGTAAAAATTTTTGTACAATTATCTAGAACGATGAGAATTTCGTAAAATTTTTCTAAAACAATATCTTCGAACATCCGGTTGTAAAATATCGGTGGAATTCTACGAGAAGTTGAAACAGCGTGTTTTCGAAATTTGCCGAAGCATCAACCTTCGGTTCGGTAAGAAATAAAATAAGGGTTGAGAGTCGAAGCCGCGAGGTAAAAGGAGAGCGTTTGAGAAAGGAACTCGCGGCGGCAAATGTCGCCGTTGTTAAAACGGTCAAGGGTTTGAACGGGGCAGAAAGAGGAATGGAGGAAGGAATAGAAGCATCGCCGAGAACGCTGAGAACGTGAAATAGAAATTCTTGGAGGGTCTTTGGGTCCGGAGACATGCTCGCCTCCATAAAGTCGCGACAATGAAGCGCAGAAGCCCTGCTTCTCCTCCGCCACTTTCTCGTTACACCCCCGGCTCTTCCTCTCTTCCTCCATCTCGCCCCGTCCCATTTGGTACCGTTATTTCATCCCCCAGATAGTTCCGCTGTCCAACACTGCCGTAAATTCAAGTTCATATGCGACCGTAAAATTTTATCCCGCTTCAACTGCCCGGCATCAGTAAAGCTCAGTCAGCCACCCTCTTGTCCGTCTCGAATATTTTACCCCCTCGTCTCCCTCCCTTTTTCTCTTCTTCCCTCACAATATATTATCTGTTTTTCTTTTATCCTTTTCTATCTCCGCATAAAATTAAGGTGAAAATTTCAACTATGGCCAAAGGAAACGGTCCTAATTCTCGTAACCGAAAGTCATACTTTTTTCTTTTAAACCGAATCTTTAAATTTTTGTTCAATTCTTGTGTTTCAGGTAACGCGGTGAGTTCGATTCCTAACGGGCTGATGATACTCCTGGTCAATACTCTTGTCGTCTGTTCTTCCATATTTTGAACTGCTTGCAACAAGGTTTGTTCACATATTTTCTCTTTCGATTTTCATTATACGCATACGAGAATCTGATCTTTTCATTGTTTAATGCAGTTGAAACAGTTTTTCAATCATTCTTTCAGATCATTTTTTACGTTTCTTTCTTGTTATGTTTTTTTTTTTTTTTTTCTCCATTGTTGTTCTGTCAAGTTTTACAAAAGTGTTATTTTTCTTTTAAATTCTGATTTCAGATCACGCATTCGGAAGAGTCTGACCCGCATGTATGAGACACGATTTGGAAAACCGTCAACGATATTCCTCGTGTCGTTTCATTGTCAATCATCATTACTCAAGATTATTATAAATTCATATGATATATATATATATATATATATATATATATATAATATAAATATATATTGAAACCCCCACACAGACACATTATATAGTACATAAATTATTATTATTATTATTATTATTATCATATATATATATACTTTCTGTTACATGATCTTAATAATCTTTCAATTGTCATCAACTTGATACGACGCCAAGCTATGGATAGTTTAAAATTCAAATCGCAGCTGATCAAAGAAAATTGAGAATGAGGCAACTTCTCGAGCCGAAAGGTAGGGATAAAAAAAAAATCAGCTCTGGCTTGTACACGTGTGAAAATGTTAATAACGGTCAGTGGTAGAGGACACCGAATGGTGTAAATTGGGAGATTAGATGATTTTTTATGTACGTATATCGTCTGCTGGCAGTTGTATAAAATTTGCACAGGTGTCGGAACGTTATTCTGGATAATGATAAGTATGAAGTCGGGTTCAGTAAAGCGTGAGAATTAACAGAAGTGCCGAGAAAATTAAATACAACGCGCAATTATACTATTTATAATGCTAAATGCAGACTTGAATTGTGTGAAAAAGATTTGGAGATGAAAAAAGAAGAAAAGAAAATAATATGGCGAGACGTTTGCACGAAATTCGTTGTCTCTTGAAAAATGGCGCGATGGTCGGCATATTCATGAAAAATGTGACACGACAATATGAAAAATAATTATATCAATTCAGTTTTCGTTAACTCAGGTAAATAGATTTTCGGACACTACCTACAAGTATGCGTATGTATGTTACGTAGGAATTTTCTACAACTTGAAAGGCAGGAGGAGATCAAATTATACATATATATACTTGTGAAATACATACGTGTGTGTAAAATATGACCCACGTGTAACATATAAATAATAAATATGCTCTGTAATATAGCACAATTTTTTAACGGATCGATAATATAATAATATATATATATATATGTATAAATATACGTATACTGTACATGATTTATCGGGCTGAATAATAACGTTTAGCCGAAGAATCTCTTTTCGCCCTTAAGGCAAGATCGTAAATTTATCAAGACGTAACGTATAAGCGATTATATGTATAAGACGTCGCGAAACAGGGTAAGATGAAATATTTTGCCAAAGAATATTGTATAATATACGTACGAACGTGAGCAGGTTTCTCCTAACATCACTTTTATTGTTCATAATGTGTTGTTAAAGAATTATTATCGATCGTTATTTTGAACTTCGAAACTTAACGGTGTCCGATTATTCAATTTTAAGTAAATGGATAAATTAATGAAATTGATTTTACGCTGCGATTAATCGTCAAAACTCTGGATACTGACAGAGCTTTGGGCAGAGAGTAAAAAAAAAAAACAACAAAAATTACGATTATTGCTCTGGTAGTACATACGAGACCAATGGTTACATTCATAAGGACTAAACTAATATCGATGTTTGATCTGGAGGAAATAGTAAGAATTTAACTAGTCTGTAATAGCTAATCACGTCAACTTTATACCAAATGTTCTAGTAAACATGTTTTAAACTTATTGAATTGTAAACAACGCTATAAACACATCCAAACATATATATATATCTCATATTATGTACATACACGTGGAAAAATTAATTTTTAGGGCAAAACTGCAGCGTCTAGTTCAACGTTTCGGAAAAACAAATGTCAAGCGGAAGCAATGTTGCTGGAATAAATGCGAGAGCGGAATATCTTCGCGTTATGTTTCCAAAGATGAATTTTCAACCTTTTCTTTTGTGCAATATTGCCTCAATCTGTGTTTGCATTTGTAACGTGCTTTCTATTTGTTTAAAACCAAATGATTCATTGGAATGATGCATTCCTCAAAATTCGTTTTCACGAGTAAGTATCTTTGAGAATAATTTCTAATTTTCTTCACCATAATTGACATTACGAAACGATGAATAAGTTCAACCTAGCTGCAGTTTGACATTTTGGTAACAATCAATTTGCGGAAATGTTCGTATCGGTGAGCTGATGACCGTTTGATTTGCTTCGCGGAATTAATTATTAATCGGTGTCTTGTTAATTTCTTTGGTTTACATTGCTTGGTGTATTAAAAGTGAAAGTTCAAGCGGAGTTATTGCTCTTTAATATCGCTGTAAAAAATGTTACCTGTTTGTATCTTAATTAATTACTGCTACGATTGTTGTTGCCTATATGTACGAGATTTGTGGTTTTTCTAATAATAGTATAGCTAGCCTGAAAATTGTTATAGCTGTGATGGAAATTTTCTCATTTGCAATCTTTTTTGGAGATCAAGGTGCAGAGGTAATTAAAAAACCGAAAGATCGGGACATATTGGGAAACGATGTAATTAAATATCGGAATAACGAGAAAGATATACATAAAAATATATGAATAAATGAAAAATTTTGTACACTAATAAATCTCGTATATTATTTTCAAAGAAATTTATCATTTTCACAAATACGATATCGTGTAATATATCTATCGTAAGCCGTACGGCGTTTGTTAATTGTAATATAATAACTATTCGTGACTAATTTGGTACGACTGAAGGATGAGTGTGTTATGTCAGCTATTGTACAGACTCTCGTGGCGGAGTGATAATATATTTTTAATCGAAATGCGAATAAAATTTATTTAATGCAGTGATTATTCACTATTTTACAATAATTATTACTGTACCATAAATTGCATCGGCTATAGCAGTATATATAACGTTGTATAAAAAGAAAATTTTAAAATAAATAAAACATTGTCGTTTTGAAACCGCGGACTATATTTCCAGCCCATTCAAATTCGTGTGAACAGAATTTTTCCACCGATAGTCGAGATATAAAAATAAAGCCTAGCCTTTTTCGAACGATTTCAATAGTTAGCAGAAAAACCAAAACCAGTGGTTAAGCTAATTTAAATTTTCTGCAATCACACACAGTGAAGTTATCAAAGTCCTAAATTTGTGTCAATATTTACGTTGCTGATAGTTCAATGAGTTTGATTTCGATATGATGTTCCTTTTTATGAATCCCTACCAGTTAGGATTTTCTATAAATTTTGAATTCTATGTGAGATCGTGACTTTTGATTTTTCAATATCAAGCCTATCTTATCACAGTCGTACAATTTCAACTTGAATAAGCAGATTATTGGACGGTAAGTACATACAAGTTTTTGTGTATATATGTATACGAGATGCGAATTTCAAGGAGCTCGGAGAAAGATAATTTTTTTTATACACAAAGCGCGATTGATTTCTTAGAAAAAAGTCATCAGTACCTTGACAATGACTGATGATACACAAACAATTTGATCTCCAAATAACATTTTCTCAATACGAAAAGAAAAAATCGAACAAAAAATGGCTTCAATGAATATCCTGCAAATGCTGTGTCGATGTGTTTCACGTTTCTCTCACCTTTTTAATTATTTTTCATCCTTCTTCAACGGGTTCAGAAATCAAGAACTACTCTCCTTTTGTCATGCTACGAGAATGATTTTTCAAATACCGAGAAGCGTGCAATGAACTAATCATTATTAATCAGTTATAAGTTTCAGTATATGAAACAGATTCTTAAATTATTGCTATCACGATATTTGCACGCGTATCACCATTATTATTTCAATCCCAGATCTGATCACCCTGTTTTGGAACATGAATTAAAAAAATATTTTGTGCTTAAAGTGTTTTTCGTAGGGCAGCCCGAAGAATGAATTCTGGCATTGAATAATTGTGGTGTGATCATGTAAATTAAAGTTTTCATAAGCAAATAAAGTTTGAAGAGTTCCACAGTTGTTTTCACAAATCAAATGATGAAGTCGGAGGCTGCTCAACGTATGAATATTCTAATTTCACCCTTCTCAATTCAACGTAATTTCTAAAATGTCTTGAGCGATAAATTTTTCTCGATTTCATTACCCTCAATAATCAATTTCATTTTGTTTGCTGCTAAGACAGTTGACATGACTTTAATTCCGGCGGACAGAAGCAAACAAGAACAATTTATCGTTGGCATAAGGTAAACAAATCTTTGACAGCTGTACGTGACAGATTTTTCATTTTTGTCAAGCTTACTTGACAAGCAGGCAAGTGTTTCATGGGTATGAATTGAAAATCTCTGACCACCCTAACTATCACGCAATCACAGTAAATGTATACTTTATGATCAGCTAGCGAAACGTCACAGTTCCTTTTATCGATAATACATTATGCGACAAGGGAATAAAGTAGGTGATTATTCCCGTACTACATATAGAACTTTATTTCCCACTCAACTCTGTTCATATTATTAACTCGAAAAGAAAATAAAAGAATATATGATCTCAGATTTCCCGGAAATGCGGGAGAAAAGTGTTACTTTGAGTTCTACGTTTGAGAACGTATAATCCGTCCTTGCCCTTCATGAACCTGGTGAACCTCGCGAAAATTTTATTAGTTGTTACTATCCAGAAATTTGAAAATCTCAGCGTTGACTTCAGGATATCAAGAAAATTTATAACATCTTTAATGAATAAATAACCAGGTAAGTTTCGTCAAATTTAAATACGCTAGATTAGAATCAGATGGTTTCAAAATTTGTCCATGATTCGTTGTAATGATAGAAAAGTGTTTTCTGGTCTGAATTTATAAAACTTTTCGGCTAAATTGGTTACATTATGGATGTAAATTTCAAGTAACCGCAATAGTTTACTGTGTACGTTGCTTGTCACAGTCCACTTAATGTTTAAGGATGTTTGGATAACTTAAAGTGGATAAAAGATGTCTTCAGATTGGTATCAATAAGTCATTGTGACAGCGAAGGGTTTCAAGTGAAATATTCATAATACTATAGCAAGAGTCACTTTGTTGTCTAATTGTTTAGGGTAATTAATTCGATCGCAACAACTTCAAATCACCTCCAAATAATGGAGATGCAAATCATTGTCCATATCAAATTGTGGTTACGAAAATTGTCCGTTCGAGCTCGTCAAACACAATTTAATCTAAACTAATGCACCATTTTATTCCAATCCTAGTTAGTTACTTGAAATAATTTTTAGGAAATTTTTAATCACATAATTTGAAAACTTAGTTTATGAAAATACCTTAGTCACATTTCATATATAATGGTTCGGTAAGCCACTCCAATTTTTGCAGTTGAACTGTTCCGTTTGTGCAAAGCAGCGAATCGCCCAGTTGATATCAAATACTCTCGACACCACAGCTGTTGAAAAATTTTCCGATAATCCAAAGTAAACTAAAAAGCGGTTATTATATTGTGACAAATGCGAAAGTACGTGTTATTTGTGAATCGAAACCAAATGAAGGAAGCAGAATTATCGGAGGTAAAATATGTGCAAATAGTCTGGTGGTAGAATGAGCAAATTTCCGACGATGAAAGCAGCTTTAAAGTTTTTAGGATTTTGACGACGTGTCATCATGCACACTGATTTATTTCCTCGCCGATGATTTTGCATGGATAGTTTATCATTTATCGATGATTAATAAAGTAACCTGAGGCTGCAAGAACTTTCATACGTTAATAAAAACGAGAATGAAAAGTTAATCAATCCATTTCTGTACATCGTATAACTTTATTCATGCAATACGTGATGGGTTTTGTAACCCATCAATTTTCAACTGGTACTTGTATCAGCAAACATCAGTTTCTTCTTGTTCGTTGACCGTCCTTTTTCCACTAAATGATATTGGTACGCAAAACCTAGCACAAGAAGTTTTCATAATCCTTGAAGAAGTGACAAGGTGTAGGTGAAATTTCTTGGTTTTTAAATATTGGCAAGATTGTCAAAGCACGTTCCATTTCTGCGTTCTGATGACGTGTGTTTATAGTATCACAGTTGTGTAAAGCCAATTGATAATCACATGACTGCGTCTCATGGGTATAAATATGCCACCTTAAATCTGTATACATTACCGGACTATTCGTTGCTGGTTCTCTTCTGCTCACTATGAAGAAATCTTCCTGCTCGATTCTCGCCGTGTTGGTGTTGTTCCAGCTCTGCGGTGGAATTCATACACGAGGCGAGTACACGGTTTTTTGTTTCACTTATTACGATTTTGCGTCCAAATGTGCATCATCTAACTATCATCAACAGTCAACACCCAAAGGATGAAAGGCTGCTGATTTATTTACCAACTGCAGGCTAATTCTCAGTTCATCGCTAATAGCATAAATTTTTCCGTATTTCAGTCATTTCTGATATACCTTCACCGGACAATAACGAGGGTAGCGGTTTCGGAGGTGATGGAATTGAAGGTGAGCAATGAATAACAAAGCTTAGAGGTCATCAGTGTTACTAATAAGGGCAGAATCAATTTCACAGAGATTTGTCCATTTCAGTCACCGCTTGATTCTTACTTCATTAACATCGACACCAACATGTGGATTCCAATGAATCCTTACTACAGTAAACATAGATGTGTCTTACCGATGCTGTGTAACATAGCGAAAGTCCTTCATCACCGTTAAAATTAACTGTGTCGTATTTCAGAGATCCAAAATGGATTCGAATCGATCAATTCTGGGCCGGAAATTGTTCCGATAGGTGAGAGTGAAGGATTAATATTAAGAGATGATCAGTATTACTAATGGATGCTACATGAGAACCAGAGCATTAGTTTCAATATTTGCGTGTTTCAGAGGTCAATGGAGGAGACCAACAATATTTGGAAGGGTTGCCACCTGCTCCAATCCAAGGAAATATGGGTGGTATTCCAGAGTTCAACAATGGATTCGACTTAATGAATTTTGAGCCTGAAAATGTTCCGATAGGTGAGTGTGAAAGATAAATATTATGAGAAGATCAGTGTTATTAATGGATGCTACACGAGAACAAGAGCATTGATTTTAACACTTGCATGTTTCAGAGGTCAATGGAGAAGACCAACAATATTTTGAAGGATTGCCACCTGCTTCATTCCCAGAAAACATGGGTGATAATCCAGAGTTCAACAATGGATTTGACTCAATGAATTTTGAGCCTGAAAATGTTCCGATAGGTGAGTGTGAAAGATAAATATTATGAGAAGATCAGTGTTATTAATGGATGCTACACGAGAACAAGAGCATTGGTATTAATACTTGCATGTTTCAGACGTCAACGGAGGAGATCAACAATATTTTGAAGGATTGCCACCTGCTCCATTCCAAGGAAACATAGGTGGGTGGATAGCAATCTACATAGCAATGAATTTCATGTTACAAATACGAGCAAGACATAAATATGTTTGTGAGAAATACAGCCGTAAGATTGTATGAGAAGGGTTCTTTCCTTTTCAAGAGTTCAATCTCGAGGTAGCTTTATCAAGTTCACGTGTTTCAGATTACATCGTGAGTCAAGGCGATAATGAAAACGGGCAAGCAGCCTTCGGAATTCAGGGTGAAGGTGAGCAGACAATGATTCTTGATCGATTGACAAATGTCATTCAATATGCATGGAAAAGTACAAATATTCGTACAAAATGCAGCTATTCAAATATGTTAGGCTAATCATTTTATTCAAGATGTCCAAGAAAAGCTGTCTATTCAAAGTTTTACTATTTATTCCAACAGCTTTATAGAATGTAGAATAAGAATCAGATGGAGTTGAAAGTTTTTGAATTAAGGTTTAAACGAAACAATGAATGTGGGTTTTCATATGGATTCAGTGATTTTAGGAAAAATTCTCGCGATTGGAATCGCTCCGATTTATACAGGGATTGGTTCATTTTGTCAATGGGTAGAATTTTGTCGATCAATTCTCTTGTCCTATGTAAAAGTTCCTATTGAATGATACTGGGCTGGTGTCAGTGAGCTGCGATTGAATCGTTGTTAATATTGTTCAGTCATATTACAGAGCGAAAATGAAGTTTCAGTGAATGATAATGGAGCACAATAGTAAATCGCGGTATTTTGTTGGACGGTTCACTCAATTTTCATTTCGTCGAACGAGTTTTTGAATCCTGTAGAATCTTTTCGCTCGATAGACAAAGAAGTTTATTTTCGACAGCGCTGATGTAATGTAACGTGCAAGTGTTTTGTCGTCGTTCGTATTAACCTACGTCCATTTCAGACGCTGATGCGGGCATTCCAGTAGGCAATGACGAACAGCCAATTGATAATGGTAGGTTCACGATGGTGATTAGAGTAATAATTATGATGTTCCTGTACAACTCGGTGTATCGGTTAATATGTTGTCCAAGAATTTGGCTAATTATTCGCATATTGTAGGTAGTTTTTTTATTTTGCAAACATTTCCATATTCAGATATTCTCCATCATATTTACCTGATTTAGATGCCAACGTTGACGTTCAAGATGATTCACCGGTCATTGGATTTGTAGGACAAAGTAAGTAGCTAACAATTCAACCTAGCGGTGATTGTTATTTCCGATAGATAAAAAGCTACATACGCTTATGGACAATACAGCTGTTAGTATGTGTGAAAGAAGTCTACTATATTTGAGGTGTTGGAAGAATGGTATCCATTTATTGTTGACGTATTTCAGATACCATCTTTGACGAACAAGCGCCGCTGAACAATGCAGGTTTCTCGGATAACATGGGTGAGTGTAACACTAAGCTAATAAGATGAGACACATTTTTCTTACATACGCAGCAGCATCTATAAGAAGATCTTTCTACATTTGGAGCACTTTATTTAGGTGACCGCTCTGGAGAACAAGCATCAGCAACCAATGCAGGTTCCGGTAGTCAATCTGGTACGTGTAACACTGACTAATAAAACAAGTGATGTTTTTCATGGCGTGGAAAGCACTATTTTAATTCAGGTTTTGTAAAAGAAAATCGTTTCATTTGCGTTTTGGTTCATTTGGTTGCATTTACAATTCTAGGTGACAACTCTGGCGAACAAGCACCAGCAAACAATGCAGGTTCCGGTAGTCAATCTGGTATGTGTAACACTAACTAATAAAACAAGTAATGTTTTTCCTGGCGTGAGAAGCACTATTTTCATTCAGATATTGTAGAAGAAAAGCGTTTCATTCGTTTCTTCGTTCATTCGGTTGCATTCACAATTCTAGGTGATAACTCTGGTGAACAAGCATCAGCAAACAATGCAGGTTCCGGCAGTCAATCAGGTAAGTGTCACATTGATTGTCACAACAAGCAATGTTTTTATAGGCGTGAAAACCAATATTTCATACAGAATTTGTGAATGAAAAAGTTTCATTTGCTATTTGGTTTATTCAGTTGCATTTACAATTCTAGGCAGTAGCTCTGGAGAACAAGCATCATCAGACAATGCAGATTCCGGTAGTCTATTTGGTAAGTGTCACAACAAGTAATGTTATTCCTACCGTAAAAAGCACCATTTTTATACACGTTTCGTGAATTGAACACGTTCTATTTGTCGTTAAGTTCATTTCGACGTGATTTATTTTCACTAACGAGTGAACTACAGTCATATTACATTGAATACGAAGACTGAAAAATATGATAATTTTTAAATCGGTTGGAAAAATTTCCTAATACATTTGCATCAAGCCTTACGCTCGCCTGAATTTTCAAACGAACATGCCTGATGAACGCAAAGCTTTATTCGCACTGATGAGAATGCAATTGAACGGTGTGAACGGTACAATAGTTGACTTTACCACAAAACAACAACTAGAGACTCCAAAACATATTATAAATATCAGATACCGCTTGAGTACGGTAATATGATTTGATTAACTCACACTTGTGATACGCAGCTAGAATTGGTTCGCAGATCAGAGACTGTGACATTTGCTCAGGTTTTTATTACATCTGTTGAACAGTTTCATGTTGCATTAAAACTACATTTGCAGAAATATACCAGCCAACAGCTAGTACGTTAGAGCAATCGAAATTAAGATCGAATTGCAATCGAAAAAAATTCTGAGATTTACAGTGAGGTATAACGTCTGTCACCCCGTGTGATTAGATTTCCCGATGCTGTTTCTGAGATCTCTGTATTCTAGGCAGAGCATCTGTTGAATGGAGAATTAATTCGACTGCGACAATTAACGAAGCCGCGACAAACACTGAAGTTGCGACGACGACTGAAGCACAGACAAATACGGAAGCTGCAACAACTGCTGTAGCTGCATCAACGACCGAAGCTCAGACAACGACCGAAGCTAGAACAAGTGACGAAGCTGCGTCAACGACCGAAGCTGGAACGGGTGACGAAGCTGCGTCAACGACCGACGCTGGAACAAGTGACGAAGCTGGAACAACTGACGAAACTGCTTCAACGACCGAAGCTGGAACAAGTGACGAAGCTGCGTCAACGACCGAAGCTGGAACAAGTGACGAAGGTGCGTCGACAACCGAAGCTGGAACAAGTGACGAAGCTGGAACAACTGACGAAGCTGCTTCAACGACCGAAGCTGGAACAAGTGACGAAGCTGCTTCAACGACCGGAGCTAGAACGGGTGACGAAGCTGTGTCAACGACCGAAGCTGGAACAAGTGACGAAGCTGCTTCAACGACCGAAGCTGGAACGGGTGACGAAGCTGCATCAACGACCGAAGCTGGAACGGGTGACGAAGCTGCTTCAACGACCGAAGCTGGAACAAGTGACGAAGGTGCGTCGACAACCGAAGCTGGAACAAGTGACGAAGCTGGAACAACTGACGAAGCTGCTTCAACGACCGAAGCTGGAACGGGTGACGAAGCTGCATCAACGACCGAAGCTGGAACGAGTGACGAAGCTGCGTCAACGACCGAAGCTGGAACAAGTGACGAAGCTGCGTCAACCACCGAAGCTGGAACAAGTGACGAAGGTGCGTTGACAACCGAAGCTGGAACAAGTGACGAAGCTGGAACAACTGACGAAGCTGTTTCAACGACCGAAGCTGGAACGGGTGACGAAGCTGCATCAACGACCGAAGCTGGAACGGGTGACGAAGCTGCATCAACGACCGAAGCTGGAACGGGTGACGAAGCTACTTCAACGACCGAAGCTGGAACAAGTGACGAAGGTGCGTCGACAACCGAAGCTGGAACAAGTGACGAAGCTGGAACAACTGACGAAGCTGCTTCAACGACCGAAGCTGGAACGGGTGACGAAGCTGCATCAACGACCGAAGCTGGAACGGGTGACGAAGCTGCTTCAACGACCGAAGCTGGAACAAGTGACGAAGGTGCATCGACAACCGAAGCTGGAACAAGTGACGAAGCTGGAACAACTGACGAAGCTGCTTCAACGACCGAAGCTGGAACAAGTGACGAAGCTGCGTCAACCACCGAAGCTGGAACAAGTGACGAAGGTGCGTCGACAACCGAAGCTGGAACAAGTGACGAAGCTGGAACAACTGACGAAGCTGCTTCAACGACCGAAGCTGGAACGGGTGACGAAGCTGCATCAACGACCGAAGCTGGAACAAGTGACGAAGCTGCTTCAACGATCGAAGCTGGAACGGGTGACGAAGCTGCGTCAACGACCGAAGCTGGCACAAGTGACGAAGCTGCTTCAACGACCGAAGCTGGAACAAGTGACGAAGCTGCGTCAAAGACCGAAGCTGGAACAAGTGACGAAGGTGCGTCGACAACCGAAGCTGGAACAAGTGACGAAGCTGGAACAACTGACGAAGCTGCTTCAACGACTGAAGCTGGAACGGGTGACGAAGCTGCGTCAACGACCGAAGCTGGAACAAGTGACGAAGGTGCGTCGACAACCGAAGCTGGAACAAGTGACGAAGCTGCTTCAACGACCGAAGCTGGAACAAGTGACGAAGGTGCGTCGACAACCGAAGCTGGAACAAGTGACGAAGGTGCGTCGACAACCGAAGCTGGAACAAGTGACGAAGGTGCGTCGACAACCGAAGCTGGAACAAGTGACGAAGGTGCGTCGACAACCGAAGCTGGAACAAGTGACGAAGGTGCGTCGACAACCGAAGCTGGAACAAGTGACGAAGCTGGAACAACTGACGAAGCTGCTTCAACGACCGAAGCTGGAACGGGTGACGAAGCTGCGTCAACGACCGAAGCTGGAACAAGTGACGAAGCTGCTTCAACGATCGAAGCTGGAACGGGTGACGAAGCTGCGTCAACGACCGAAGCTGGAACAAGTGACGAAGCTGCGTCAACCACCGAAGCTGGAACAAGTGACGAAGGTGCGTCGACAACCGAAGCTGGAACAAGTGACGAAGCTGGAACAACTGACGAAGCTGCTTCAACGACTGAAGCTGGAACGGGTGACGAAGCTGCGTCAACGACCGAAGCTGGAACAAGTGACGAAGGTGCGTCGACAACCGAAGCTGGAACAAGTGACGAAGCTGCTTCAACGATCGAAGCTGGAACAAGTGACGAAGGTGCGTCGACAACCGAAGCTGGAACAAGTGACGAAGGTGCGTCGACAACCGAAGCTGGAACAAGTGACGAAGCTGCTTTAACGACTGAAGCTGGAACAAGTGACGAAGGTGCGTCGACAACCGAAGCTGGAACAAGTGACGAAGGTGCGTCGACAACCGAAGCTGGAACAAGTGACGAAGGTGCGTCGACAACCGAAGCTGGAACAAGTGACGAAGCTGGAACAACTGACGAAGCTGCTTTAACGACTGAAGCTGGAACGGGTGACGAAGCTGCGTCAACGACCGAAGCTGGAACAAGTGACGAAGCTGCTTCAACGACCGAAGCTGGAACAAGTGACGAAGGTGCGTCGACAACCGAAGCTGGAACAAGTGACGAAGCTGCGTCAACGACCGAAGCTGGAACAAGTGACGAAGCTGGAACAACTGACGAAGCTGCTTCAACGACCGAAGCTGGAACGGGTGACGAAGCTGCGTCAACGACCGAAGCTGGAACAACTGACGAAGCTGCTTCAACGACCGAAGCTGGAACGGGTGACGAAGCTGCGTCAACGACCGAAGCTGGAACGAGTGACGAAGCTGCTTCAACGACCGAAGCTGGAACGAGTGACGATGCTGCTTCAACGACCGAAGCTGGAACAAGTGACGAAGGTGCGTCGACAACCGAAGCTGGAACAAGTGACGAAGGTGCGTCGACAACCGAAGCTGGAACAAGTGACGAAGCTGCTTCAACGACTGAAGCTGGAACAAGTGACGAAGGTGCGTCGACAACCGAAGCTGGAACAAGTGACGAAGCTGGAACAACTGACGAAGCTGCTTCAACGACTGAAGCTGGAACGGGTGACGAAGCTGCGTCAACGACTGAAGCTGGAACAAGTGACGAAGCTGCTTCAACGACTGAAGCTGGAACAAGTGACGAAGGTGCGTCGACAACCGAAGCTGGAACAAGTGACGAAGCTGGAACAACTGACGAAGCTGCTTCAACGACTGAAGCTGGAACGGGTGACGAAGCTGCGTCAACGACCGAAGCTGGAACAAGTGACGAAGCTGCTTTAACGACCGAAGCTGGAACAAGTGACGAAGGTGCGTCGACAACCGAAGCTGGAACAAGTGACGAAGCTGCGTCAACGACCGAAGCTGAAACGGGTGACGAAGCTGCATCAACGACCGAAGCTGGAACAAGTGACGAAGCTGGAACAACTGACGAAGCTGCTTCAACGACCGAAGCTGGAACGGGTGACGAAGCTGCGTCAACGACCGAAGCTGGAACAAGTGACGAAGCTGCTTCAACGACCGAAGCTGGAACGGGTGACGAAGCTGCGTCAACGACCGAAGCTGGAACAAGTGACGAAGCTGCATCAACGACCGAAGCTGGAACAAGTGACGAAGCTGGAACAACTGACGAAGCTGCTTCAACGACCGAAGCTGAAACGGGTGACGAAGCTGCATCAACGACCGAAGCTGGAACAAGTGACGAAGCTGGAACAACTGACGAAGCTGCTTCAACGACCGAAGCTGGAACGGGTGACGAAGCTGCGTCAACGACCGAAGCTGGAACAAGTGACGAAGCTGCTTCAACGACCGAAGCTGGAACGGGTGACGAAGCTGCGTCAACGACCGAAGCTGGAACAAGTGACGAAGCTGCATCAACGACCGAAGCTGGAACGGGTGACGAAGCTGCGTCAACGACCGAAGCTGGAACGAGTGACGATGCTGCTTCAACGACCGAAGCTGGAACGAGTGACGAAGCTGCGTCAACGACCGAAGCTGGAACGAGTGACGAAGCTGCTTCAACGACCGAAGCTGGAACGAGTGACGAAGCTGCGTCAACGACCGAAGCTGGAACAAGTGACGAAGCTGGAATAACTGACGAAGCTGGAACAACTGACGAAGCTGCGTCAACGACCGAAGCTGGAACAAGTGACGAAGCTGCTTCAACGACCGGAGCTGGAACAACTGATGTAGCTGCGTCAACAACCGAAGATCAGACAACGACCGAAGCTCAGACAACCACCGAAGCTGCAACAACCACAGCACAGACAACGACTGAAGTTCAAACAACAACCGAAGCTCAGACAACTACTTCTGCTCGTAAGTGGACGAAATCAAATTCATCTGTCAACTGAAATCATCATAAACATATCACTATCGCCAAAAGTGACAATAATTGATCTAATTGACATTGCGTTATATTCCAAATCGACTAACTTGATTAAATGCTTTCACGGAACAACGTTTCCGTTATTGAGAACGGATTTTCCAACAGCTGATTATGGTATTTTACACACATTTCAGCTACCACAACGGAAACTCCTACCACAGTCGTCACTACTCTTTCTGATGGTAAGTGTAATTCGTATACTCTAGACACCGTTGATATTAAAACGTATTTGTAATGCTCCTATCGCCATATGAGATCAATATTTCTACATTGTCACTATAGTATGCACTTATAGGCTAATCTTGTGAGGAAGAGTTCTGTCCTAATTACTGCGAATATTCTCATATTTCAGAATCTTCCGACACGTCGTCCTCCTATGATTCCGGTTGGTCGCTATGGGATGCTGTTGTATCAAGTGGTGAGTAGATGGCAATAATACTCATTACACTATTGTTCCGATATCGAAACGTACATCTGAATTCGAAATTGAATTTGGACGCATACCAAGACAAATTCATTTGCTACATTATATCGAATTCTTAACTTTAATGAAATTCGTCATCAATTTATAATACTGCTCATTGATGTTGATGATTCGTCGAAAATTCATGCCCTGCCTTTATACAAATCTTTATGTTTCAGTCAAGACCGCTGCATCGGCAACTAAAAATACGTTATTCGGATGGTTATAAGTTTGGATCTTCAAGTGTGACTTACACATTTTTTAGCCATAAATTGTAATATCTATTTGTAATAAGACACTATTTTATTTGTCTGGATTGACAGAGGATTGTACATGCCACGTCGCATTCAAACTTATGTAGTGCAGTCAAAGAACTTTTCAACCTAACATATGAGATCAAAATTCTGTCAAGTTTGTAATATACAAAATCATGTAGGACGAAACAAACAAGAAAAGAAAATGTTTTCGTACGTTAGACGATAAATCTGGATAATATGTCAGATTTATTAAGACAGTTTTATTCTCATTCAAGGAGACTCTGTACTACTTTGCAATTATTTCAGCATCAGACGTAATTTTGATAAAACGATACATATAATTTTTGGAGAAATATGTATGGTTTCATTCATCACGCATATAAGGTCGACAAAATTTGCGTGAATTACAGCAATACTTTAGATGCGTTGATGTAGTTTAGGTTTAATAAACTTGTGTCTTTCGTGAAAAATAAGGAATTCCAAATACTCATTGCTACTAGCTGGGTAATAATCTTTGCCAAATCGTAAGGTGTTTCAAAAGCATTTTGTCACAATGTGCAGAAATTTAAAAGCAAGTGCTGTTCATTCCCTGACCGCTGACGTTGAACGACATTGGGGCAAGTGGGCAACGTTTATATGAAAGACGATTAGTAGTGATTGATGCTAATCGAGGGCCGCCAAACACAATACACCTGCAATCTATTACTACTTTTCTGTTCATAGATTCTCTTTGAACTAACTACGAGGAAATATGCCTAAACAGAATTTCCGTTTCTTCTTCACGTTCACCAGAATGATGAATGATCGTATGACGTTCGACGAACGAGTAGTTACCGCGAAACCAATTCTGACATCTCCATATTCAATTCATGTGTACGTTTGTCCACTCCAAATAACATAAATACCTAAGCATCGTCCCAAATGACATTTCTCTATTATTGTCCGTTTACATCTGTTTATATAAATAGTACGCTTTTGTGCTCCAGTCCTCTGACTCAACGAGTGCGAAGAGTGAGTAGACATTCTGTTGAGTACCGTACGTAGATGCGAACGATGTATGTGTGATGTCCTGACGTCGGCTACACTACTGTGTATTTACTTCTGAGCAAATCTACGACTGAGCGTCCGTGTGAAAAATTCAAGAGTCATTTGATCAGGAGTTGAAAGTACCTATATTAGATACACCCTTGTGAAGCTCTCGGACAAAGTAATATCAAAGTGACTTGTTTCTCAAGCTCATGACGTCAGTTTCGGAAACTCGATCGAGTCTCCTTCACTTTTAAAAACTCGGACTGTCCTCCTGGTTTCTGAAGGTGCCAGTTGACGCGCAAACTCGGGAATGCCGCGCAAACTCTAGAAACAGGGGTTGCCCGCAACGCTGATGCGTTAGGGGAAGTGGGACAGTCGTTTGCCGTACCTCGATCCCTGAACCTGCGTGCCGGCCTCGTTGTCCTCGCGATTTCCACCGAAGAGGAATTTCCTTAAAGTAAGAAGTTATTGAATGTCAGTGGAGGACAAAGAGTCCGAGACATAATACTGGTTCGGTAAAACGAGGCCTGGTGAAATGAAGTGACGGTGAAAGTTCGCCGTGTTCAAACGATCGAATCATTTTCTTTCCCTGAGGTCTGCATGGTCTATATTCGAGTCCGCAGTTAAAACCTTTCCAAAGTGATTTTCGTTTCTTTTACAGCTTTTCATTTACCCGGCATCGATTGTGGTTTGTGCTTTGAGTGGACCGAGTGTAAAAGCCCTGGGATTAGTTCGCAAAGTATCGTACGGATTGAACAAGTCTCGTTCAATACTCTTAAGGTTACTTCTACCCGTGTTTTAAAAATGATCGCGACTGTATTTAACTACACAATTCTCCATTTCTCGATTAATCGTTCGATATAAAATGCTTTATCGCACTTCTCAGTAATAGTCGTCGTTTGATTATCGGTTCATACAAGAATTACTCAAATCCTCCCGTTACGTTTGAGGTCCGATTAAAGCTCTCTGACTTCCTCTCGGTCCAGTTCGCGGTTACCGAGGACTGCGAATCAATCAGTGGGTGATTGATGAGAAGCCTGCAGTGTCACGTGAATCCTCTGTCATCGGATCGTGTGTCCAATCAGGACGAGTCTCTTCTGCAATTCCTACTCGCTGGGTGAAATTTAATTTGCAATGCTGATCTTTTGATGGCAGGCGGTGATGTGGAAGGATTTTAAACCTGAAAAAATCCACGCGGATGATAAACCACGGTGCTTTGATAGTCGATAAGAAAAAAAAAAAATAAAAAAAAAAAATTCAAATTTAGAGTATATTAGAAATACCAACTACCATGTATTACCAACTATAATGTTTCTCTGAAGACAAGAGCACTGAATAACGAACTTTAGCCTGAGATTTACAATATTTAGGTAACATCATCGGGAGCAGCTGACACGTTTGAAACGAGAATTATTAACGTGGAGAAATGACACCTGAACTAAAAGTGAAAAGTTGAAATTGAGTAATAATTTTTTGTGAAACGTACGTCGCGGACGCCGAGGGAACTCGTGCTATTCGCGAAGATGGATCACTGGCAAATGTTCGCTTTCTTTTTCGTCGGAAGTTTTTTTAAAGGTGAGTTTTATACCTTTCTAACCGTTACACTCCGCCCCCCTTAGTGCCGAAATATAACCATGAGGCGTGCTTTACTCGTGATGCGTAATGATTATCCTTTTATACGATATAAAACTGCACGTTCATTTCTCAAACTGAATTACAAAAGAGTGAGAGCGAAAATTCTACTAGGAGAAGCAGCGCTTAGTCTATTCTAAAAACCCACTTCGTTAGATTGTTCGGGACGTTTAAAGGGTGAGCTGTGGCGTATCGGCAGGCGGAATGTTCCCATTCTCGCATGTTGTCTAGTAACCATCGTCGGTTATATTTCTCCACCCTATCGCTCTTTTTCATTGGTCAGTAAATTCGAAATCACCTTATTAACCGCGACGCCTTTGGCTGGTTTGCATAAAGGTACGTGGGGCTTTTACAGCGCGATAATAACGGTTGTTCGAGAGATTATTATCTGCGGTTGAGTACCGGATTTGATTTACCAACGAGCTTATAAAACCCCTATTTATTTGCACTCGGGTCGAGTCGTTCGCCTCGCGTCACGTCACGTCACGATGCTTTGCCCAACGCACCCACACGCGAACACCTTATCGCCTTAAAAATTTGGCGGGGTTCAAAACTGGGGGCGAAATATGCATAGGAAGGAAACGGCCCTTTCGATATATCATTTCTTATTGGCTGACATAATGGCGACGTATTGCCTGCGAGATATATTACCAACCGAACGAGACAAGATCGATCCTCCCACCCCCAAAACTATCCCCAGTTGCCTGCCACACGCACACAAACCCACACTCACACACACGAATCCGTCACAGGGAGACCCGTACCTTTCGCTCCCTCCCACGGGATCCTGCAATTTTTCATACAAATTCACGTGCCGATCGATAAATGTCCCGGTGACACGTGTTTCATGCTTCGAGCCTAGATTCGCAGCTTGCAAAGCACTCGCACATAAATCGCGAGTTCCTTTGTAATTTGTTGTTGTTCGTTTTCTGATAACATTTCGTTCTTGTTTTTTCGATTTTTTAATTAAAATATGTACGAGGGAAACCTGAAAAGGTTTGCAGAAATACAGTTTCCGATCGGACTTCTTACTGTCTGACCTTTACCGTTGATCACTACTTGAAACCCTCAAATGACACTCGGCGTGGGTCGATTTCAGTTTGACTGAATGGGTGGTGAATACGTGGATGAATGGAAAAATAGAAGGGTTATATTATCAGTTTTTCGAAAACACAAAACTCTGTTCAATTGGATTTCAAGATTTAGAATATGTCAAAGTAAATGAAAGCGAAGGTGTAAAATCACCATAATGCATGAAAACATAAGGAGTCGATTATATATACTTGACTTTCTTACATCTTAACAATCTGCAAAATACATTTCAGCGATTTTTAAAATTCGATATTCTGACGCTTATGCAACCAAATCCTTTTCCATTTTTACCTCAACGCGTTACTTCAAATACTTTGGACGAGTGGTCAATTTTTACCATAATCTCGATGCTTTCAGCGTAAATGAAAATAAGGTATAACTAATCATTTCAATCAGCATTCAAAAACAAATTCCTTTTACGTATATTATTGCGAAAACCAGATCGCCTGAGTAAAAAAAGTTAACTTTATATTAATATTGTTAAGAAAATAGTGAATCGAACGTAGTATGATAAAATTGATGAAAAAGAAAAAAAAACGGGGGAAGTAAAAAATAAATTTCTTCAAAAGAAAACTTTTTCTTCTGTTCTGTCCACAAGCATATACCTACGGTGTGTAATCAATTGACTCTACCTCGCAAGTAATAATCGCTGATTTCCGTGTAAGTATTTAAGTAAAAATACGAATGAAAAAAGTTGTAAAATTTCTCGTACCGTGATTCAAAGAGAAAGAAAAGGCCCTCTCAAAAGTTTACAAGAGGCTTCTCGTGCCGGTGCTTTTTCCCATCCCTTGTTCTCCGTTTCCCGGTGTTAAAGTTATGCAGCTCGTGGCGAAGGGCAGATTGCTAGAGTAGGAAGCCGAGGACGAACGGAGTGTGACGGGAAGGATTGAATGTATTTTCATGGTTAAAGTTGGCAGCAGTTATCGGCACCCTTAAAGTGGTTAAAGTGGTTGAAGTAGTCCCCCGCGATTCGCGCGAGGAGCCCGCGTAGAAGTCGCGTTACATGAAGTAGGAAATCCCCGACCCGGTCCATAAAGATTGTCTCTTAAAGTTCTCCTCCACCACCGGAAGTTATATCTGCCGAACAAGATGTTCCTCGGGGAATTCCGACCGGCGAGGGTCTCTATTCGTATATGAAAACCGCCCCCGCGGCTCCGATTAGGCCCCGCAATAAAATATACATTCCCTTAAGTTAACCGCCGCCGGCATGAAATAGGTTTATAAAAGACAAAAAAAAATAAATAAATAAATAAAGAAAAAAAACCTTCCAGCGGAGTTACGATCGGCCACGTGTCACCCCTTTAACCCGGTTCCCAAATCCCACGTTCCAAATATCCATTCAATAAAAACCCACCGGCAAATAATATTCCCAATCGTAATGCCGCCGGGACACAGATTGTTCTTGTTCTGTTTTTTTTTTCCCCCTATCTCGTTTTGCTTGTTTCCGCAATTTTCTCGGACCCTGCTCCGTTATACTCGAAATAATAAAACAGATCAACATATTTAACCAAAACGTTTTCGATCCTGCTACGTCTAAAGTAAATTCAAACGTCAAGCTGTATTCTTTTACTTCTTTAGGAAAAATGTTTGAAATACTTTGCCAACTTTGACTACGTGATGAAACATCGATTATCCGTAAGTGTAAGAGGTTTAAATTCGAAGGTATCGACTATAGGCAAAAATAAATTGTTGAAAAGTAAATTCTGGTATCCATTACCGTTTATTCTTCGGATTGTACGAAATTCTAGATTCATTCTGGAATGGCGAATCTCGCTGGAAACCGTAACGACAAGTCCGATGCTCATATATACCTAGACTATATCGATCAAACTCTCCCGAGTCGATGGAAGATAACGGCTAATTGCAGACTGGTAGGTGGAGTAATAAAGAGAACGAGAGCTGAAACTGCGGGGCCGTTAAAGATTGAAGAAATGATTGAAGGGGCGATAGAGTCTCGGAATAAGGTTTATTGGGCAATTAGACTTCTCGGGGTGGTAACAAAAACCCCATAAATCAGGATCGATGTTATTAGGCACCTGCCGCTACTCAGCGCCTCGATGTTTTGCGCGCTCACCTGATACCTATGCATAGCGAATGGCGCGCGTTGTGTAGTAGAAACTAATAAACGTGACATAGAAGTAATTGGATACAGTTCAATTTGAATACCCAGCGGCGCAATAAAGGGCCGCGAATCGAGCGAACAGCCGCGTATATTCTCACTTCCAGGGTGAATGTGCGGATCGTGAGACCCGTTGGTGAATACGAAAATAGTAGAATCATCAATTACCGTGCGGCTTGCGTAATTCACACCTTTAGGGGACAATGCGTGTTATTAGGAAAATTGCGTGTAACCTGTTGTAGATTTTTATGCTCCTAGCTTGTTCCGAGGCGTCGATAAACTTCGAGATTTTTACCGGCCGTTGCGCTTATGGGGGATTTTCAAGGCGGAAACTCATTTTCACCGTCGATTCGAGCTCGGAAAATCAGAGTCTTAAACGTACCAAATAAACAGCAGCTGCTATAAAGTAGAAAGTTTGAGAAATTTCTCGATGACAGATGCGCTTCAAAATTCAATCTAACTTGTATTTTCCCCCATTCGCTTTGTCTTCACTCTTGACAAACGATCGATGGATACCCACTTCGTCTCTGAGTTCCATTTATTTTGAAACCTTCGGTTTCCTTTATTGAACTCTTCAAGCTACTGAATTTTAATGGCCTTAAGTTTGACTGTCGAACATTGAAAGACAGTTTATATTCTCGGAATGCATTAAACATGCAGCCTGGGAAGAAGGAAGACTGTATGAAAAACGATAAGATCACGGATTCGAAGAGTGATATGGAAGTTTATTGAGTTGAATTTTATCGAAAGAACCAGCTTCTCTTTCAGGTCAAAATAAATCAGAAACGACAAGTGCTGCTGAATAAATCTAAGTGTTTGAGCTCAAGTAATCCGGTTTTTCAACTTCTGTGTAACATTATTTTCTTCTTCAATGCTTCTTCGGAATATCTTTCGACACTTTCTCGTTCAGACTGTATAAGCCTAACGCGTCGTTGAATTCGTTACAAAGCACCCTAGAAAGATTCTTCGGCTTATTCCAGGGTTAGGAAAGTAACCTAAGGTATTTGAATGATGTACTGACTGATAATTAACGTCGGTTAGAATCCCCGTTTCGGACGCGACGAGGGGATGAGGAATGTGGCGGAGTTGATGAGCCGGTTAAATTTGTCAAAAGGGGTTGAAGCACGCGTGACATAACGAGAAAAGCTTAAAAGTCGATCACCTGACGTTGCCGAGTTTCGAGCTAATTCTAGTTCAGGAACACGCGTTTATATACACGAGTAGAAATTTTCATGAGGCTCAGGAAAAACCATGATCAGGCTTACCTTACCATCTGATCATGGTGTGTCCAGAAATGTAATGTTTACTGAGAAAAATTTCATTTGTTATAATAACTTGAAAAATTGAGTGAAACTGGTATCGTTAAAAAAACTGTTCGAACATTGTTGGTATTACGAAAAACGAGGTACCTACGCGTAAACATACGCGTCGTATGAAACAATCGTTCGATTGTATTATGGATTCAGGATTGTAAAATCATGCTATTTTTATGATGTAAATCATACTTGAAAAGGAGGGCAGGATAATAAGTGGAGGTTATTCACAATTTTTTGTCCTCTAACACACATTTATTTAGATAAAAAATCGCACTTTATTCTTTATAGTAGCTCTTTGAAGTAGAAAAAAATGAATAAATGAACAAAGTTATATAATATGTATCGTATGCAGCTTTCAGTGACATCCGATACATCAATTCTCGCCAATAAAAAATAGCATACAAGAAAAAAAAATGTAAATACTGTTTCTGAACGTCAAAACTATGGTACAAATTATGGTGTGAATTTTGAAATGGACAAATAATGGTACATGTACTATAGTACATTGTCACCAAATAATTAAAATCAACCGTATTAAAAACAAAAAGAAAAAAAAGAAACATAAAACTTAGGTTCACGTACATGTGTCAATACAGACGAAGAAATGTTAAAATCTAGTTAAAATCTGCAAATAATATTTTTGTTGCGGTACATATAGATAGAGATCCGAGTTGTATTATACTGGAGGTGTGTAAGAGTAACGGACCCTGTATTGTCAGTCGAAAGTTTCTTGGATTAGCCACTGGAGTCTGGCGCTACAATCGGACAGAAACGAAGCGAGCTGGGCTTCAGAATTTTCATTCGAGCTCTAGACATGGTGGCGACTGGAAGTGCTCGAGACAGTTAAGCAGATTTCGGTTTTCAAGCAACAGCGATACGAGAGGGGAGTTCGTAAATTTGAAGTTTAATACGAATATACGCGGATGCGTATTTTTTTTTTTTGCAAAACAGTTATGCTACTGATTAATTTACCGAAAATCCCAGCTTGGATACGCTGATCTTTGATTCGTTGTTTTACAATTCTTATCTCGAAACTTTCGACTCTTTGACCAGTCGACTTTTTGTTATTTCTGCACTTGCGGCGCGGTGTGCTTTAACGAGGCAAGCTCGATTCCAACCTAATCAGGTTATGCTGGAACATCAGACTGTCCCGATAAAATTTCTACAACTCTGTTAGATACACGCGTAAATAAAATACGTTTATATAAACGTTCGAGGCATCGAGCACCGAGGTTTATTTCCCATGCTATCTCAAACCCTCGTCGATGATTTACGAAGATCGGGAGCTTAAAGCGCACGTTCCGATCATCGAAGCACCGGGAATAAAGCGGAAGCATTCTTCAGGCGAAAGTTGAATTCAACGCCATGCGTCACTCGGTCCTTCGATACAGATTGCCGCAGCCAGCCCTGCAGGGCGCCACCCGCGTTACAGTTTATCGCTTTTTCCCGAGCGCCAGCGACTGATCGAGGGGTATAAATATCGCGAAGCTTTTCATTTTTCCCCGAATTTCACCGTCTGCACCACCCGGGAACGCGGATAGCGCCAAAAACGCGACCCTGATACATCATATGATCCACTGGTCGACTGTGTACGAAACCTGCAAAATCGCCCCATGAGTCAGTTTACGCCTGTAACCGTCCCTTTGACTGATCGATCATCACCCCCCTACCCTCGCGCCCTCCTCCTATACCGAAACGATCTGCGATAACAAACGGCACAGAAATTCCAACACATTCTTACTCACCGAACAATTGACTTCTACGACCAACGCCATCTTTTATGTATTTACTCGCGATTTATTTCTCTTCGATATTGTATTAATGTCGAGTCACACGATCTACGATTTGTTACCGATTTCTGCAACGAATTCAAGCTTATCCGCGATCCGATAACAACGAAATGTAATCGCATGTATCACTGTGCCAATGCCGCAAGGGCGGAAAATTTTACTTCGTATTATCTTTTTCTTCATTCCTCGTAGACAATCGTTTCGTGGTTATTTTCAGGCTAAATATTATTTAAGAAAATGTAAAGCCAAAAATGCTTGTATCTAAGCTCAAAGGGGCGTATATATATATATATATATATTTTTTTTTTTTTTTCAATATTTAGCTTGAAAATAAGTTCACAGAACGATTTGCAATGGCATTGGCACCGGGATATTTAAATGTTTCGTAGCTGTTTTCTCGGTAGCGATTAAAGTAAATGAATTGCAGGTAACGGTTGTTACCAATCACGTTGAAAATAGGAACAAAAAATCAACAAAAACAAAAAAAAAAACAAAAAAACATTCGAAAGGAAAGAATTTCTTTCCACGCTTTTTTTTCGGGAGATAAACAGAGCTCGAGGCTTATGCGTATGTAATATGGATGAATGAATAACTCAACACACCTACACACGCATACATACGTACATGCGGGTTACGATTCGTAAAACAAGCCCTGCGAAGTGTATTCATATTATGCAAATAAAAAACTTCCCTCCGTCGATTCGTCTAATTGGTACGTACGTGCGTTGGGTTAATTGAGTCAAAAAAAAAAAAAAAAAAAAATTATGCATCAATTTACTGATATACATATAAATACACACCAGTAGCCTCATCGTACCGCAACTGTTATAGAAAATTGTAGCACGCCCGACGAGATTCTGAGAGTTGTTTGAGCAGCGGGAGTCCCTCGGTGAGTTGCTCTTTGACCTCAAAGTGAGGTGAAAAAAGTTTGGAAAAAAAGCACAAAAGTAAGTTTAAAAAAAAAAGAAAAAAAAAAAAAAAATACCAAACACCGGAAAATTTACCTGCAGAGGGAAATTCAACCAGAGCTCGCTGCATGGTCGGCCTGCCGTTTTACGCACTGAAATATTAAGTCCGGATTACGGTCGGCGGTTATACCGTGTCGCCTGTGTAACACGTGTCCACACCACTCCGCAGGATATTCTCTTCCCTCTAACTGTGGTTTCTAAAGCCCCCAACTTCCATTTATGCTGCCCTTTGATCCGTGGTAATGCGGACTCGTGGAAAACACACAAGTCGACGAGTCGACTCTGTTGCAGCCGCTTTCTTCTGCTCGATCTCAAGCCCGGTGATGCATCTCGGCGTATGATCCGCCGGTCGAGATGCTCACGTTTTTTTATTCACGAAGACGATACTCGGTCATTCTGAACTCAGTTTGACTCAGGAATTGTAAAGTAGCTGCAAAATACTTCGGAAATTATTATAGTGTGGCAATTATTGTGTACACTGAGAAAAATTTTTAGTTCCGGTTACCGCTCAGTCTGCAATTATTTTCATTTTTTACCACATCGACAAAATATATAGTTTTAGGTAGAAAATGAAAATTGGTTTTCTAGCTGTTACCGGAAAGTCCAGTATCCGTTACTATTCTTTCTCATCACGATCGCTGTTACTATATTTTCTTGCAACTGTTGCGAAGATTTAATGCATGTGCAACGATAAATTGACATTAAGCCTTGTTTGACTAAAAAAGTGGAGTAAACCGAACAAACTGATTTTGCGTTGCGATTACCAAAAAAAGGATCGACAATGGCGCAAAATGTTTACGCGTCCCTCGTTTTTCGTAATTCCAACAATATTCAAACAGTATTTATTAACGATACCTGTTTTACTGAATTTTTTTAGTCATTGTAACAAATGAAATTTTTCTCAATTTAGTCACCTAATTTAAAAAACAACTTTATGATCTAGTGATTGTGTAAATTATTAGATGGAAAATCAAACGATAATTACAATGGTTGAATATGAATGTTAAAGAAGTTTCCTGTTAAATATTTTTTTGGTCTTTCGTTAACAGTAATCAGACGAACAATATTTGTAATGAAAATGCCTGTCATGAGCAAAATCCTTCATCCTTCGATAATTACAATCGGTCGTTCGCCCATCCACGTCTGAATCGAAAGATGATGATAAATGAGGTTCACGTTCGTGCTGATTTCGGAATGTTGTGAAAGCGATTAGCGATAGTTTCCATCGACACGAGCGCGCTCCTTCAACCCTTTGTAGAGCAGCTGTAATGATATTCAGAAGTTTGAATATTACGATACAATGTTAGTCTGGTTCTTTGGTGTCTGACAATCAATCTCGCCCCTAGCCGAACTCGGTACTACGATATTATCGGTTATCGCGAAGTCGACTTTGCCGAGAGTTTGTACTTTTTGCACCATTTCTGCACTGCAGTCGCGGAAAAATAACGGGAGATGAAAGGAGCGGGGGTTTTAAACGACACTTTGCCATTACGCCGCCCCCTCGATGCCGCTGCACACCTTCTTCTCGAGTGCAGAATTTATGCAAATTGGGGAAAGCCGTGCAGTGTTTGTACGGTGTCCTCACCCTTCGTCGCTCCTTCGCCTCGCCTCCAAAGTAACTACTAAAGTCAACTACGTATCGCCGAGACGCTGCACCGTTAAGTCGCGTGTAGATGGGCTCCGTCTAGCCCTAGAACCACCCCCTTGGCTGGCTCTGAAATCGATACGAAATTAAGTTATTACACGTACCGCTTCAGGCCCTGCTCAAGTCGAGACTCTTATTCTCTACTCGCGGAGCACCGTCTTGAGCTCTTTCAACATTTTCCATACCAGAATCTAGAATACAACCGATAGAGGTGGCGATCTCACGATCATGTAGACAAGTGCGGTAAGCCGGTGTAATTCGAGGACTCTCCGGAATGTATTGAATAACGATTTGGCATAATGGAAAATCGATTGCCAAAGAAAAAGGCTCGGAATAGTTGAGACAAGGTTGAAAAAGATGGATATTATTCATTTATTTAGCTGGTTTTTGCAAAAAAAAATAAGTCCTTACTATACCTGGAAAGCAAACAAACTTGACACGATAGTTCTGAGCACTAAATAAAAGTATAAAGAAATATCCACAATAACTGAGTATTATTGTGAATAGAGAAAGATATAAAAGGTAAGAACAAACACAATTGTCATTTATGTTAGTGAGTAGAGAGTTTTGCAACTTAAGGTATTGAAAAGAGATCGAGAATCTATAGTATCTATTACATGCGACTTAGACTATTAAGATAATTTTCGGTTTTTCTTCTTTGTTTTACATTGAGCGTCGAATTAAATATGTGGTTGATTAATTACCTGTTAAGGATTTTTGTATGAATAGGATACATCGTTACCGAGAAGTCTCGTAGATGAGGTTTCTTCGAACCTGGTTTGAAGCCCGTGTACGCAGAATTCAATGGAACATCTTAATGCTGTTGAAACGTTACGTTTGATGTACGAAAAATTAGAAACGTGTCCGAAGTGTAATTCATCGATTTTCTTCATTCCACCACATTTTGTAGTACGTAAAAAAACCTTTGATACATATTTTATTTCACATGCCAATTCGATGGTTCAAACGATAAAATCCCACCCCTCGATTTTTTCTTTAAAAATTCATTTATTGAGATATCTCAATACATTTTCGACGCAACCAGTTACACGATGTTCCATAAGTGAACACTCCCCTCACGAAAAAAAAACCCCACTTGGGTGTAAATTCGTACCCCCAACATCAAACATAATGCTAATTTCCCATAAGAAAAAAGTTAGGGGTACGAATTTACACCCAATTTGGGATTTTATTTCCGTGAAGGTCGGGCGAACTCAACGCGATGCTGCAAATAGTTGACGAAATTCTGGGAAAATCGTGGAAACATTTGAAAACAAAGGAAACTGCTGAAAATCCCTCGTATTTAACCGCGGTATAACTTCTCCTGGGAAGGTGGAATTGGGAGTAGGAAAGGGGAGGAAGCTCTGCGAGCAGGAGAAACGCGGGAAGACCGTGAATTATGTTAAATGATTAACTCAGTGGTGAATATGCATGAGGCCTGTACCTACCAACTACGATTGTTGGCGAGTGGGCGCCTGGCTCGAACTTTGCGTTAAGTTTGCGCGCGTGTCTCAGAATAGGGAAGTAAATTAAAGGACCTATTCCACCCCGTCCGCGAAACCGCAAGCTCCGGGACAGGAGCAGCCTTGCTGGGTTCCTGATTAAGGTGTAGGTACAAGCCTGCGTCGATGCGGCTTCAATCACCTCGCTGAAATCGATTCGCAACACAACGGAACTTTGCATTTGCAGTCCTCCTTGCGTCACTCGATACTTGACCACAATCTACGCCATTGGAAACCTCCGGTCAATCAAAGTTTTACCTTTCAAAATAAGGTTTCCATGACGTTATGTATTTTCTCTCTCTCTCTCTCTTTCTCTCTGTTTTGGGACCGGTCCCAAGGTGAATGAATTGTAATTCTAATTTCAATTCTCATTGTCTCAATTTTCTTCTCATTTATGTTTATTTTTACTCAGTTTTGCCTGATTGGCTTATTTATTCAATTATTTACATTCTTGTTTAAGTATTTTTTAAAAGACTGTTCATTAATTTTCTTTATCACTGTTGTTCATTCTGGTTTTATTGATCTTTATCTATTCTTTTCTCTCTTCTGGTGTTTTTCCTAAAATTCTAGTTTACACTTCTATTATAATTCTGTGTTTTCATACACATTTCATTTCATTGGTTATCTTACATTGCCTCTCACTTATAGATCCTGAAATACATCAACTGTACTCCGTTTTATAATTTTTATTGTACATGGTTTTGTCGTTACTGTCAGATTTGTATTATTATTCTTTGTACGTAAAGCGTACAATGACTATCTTATGGTATTTGCAAAGTTGTAATTTGCAACATTGGAAACAGTCTGGACTAGCATGGAATTCCGCTCCGGATATATTCTTAGTCCATTAATAAACTTCAAGCTTCAAACTTCGCTCTCTCGTTCCTAGTTTTCCCCTCGGTTAATTTCACGCCGAGTGCAAGTCGAGGATAAACTGGCTGAGAACACAGGTGAAAATCTTAACCGTGTCGGTAGCGTTGCTTATCGTTTTGTGTTCCGCATGCACGCTGGGATCAGTTTTTCGAACTTCTTATTCGCGGAAAACTCTTGTTTAGAAAATTGAGCCGAAGCGAACAGTCGCTGACGGTTTACGACTGTCGTAAACCGGGAACTAGCACAACCGTATATTCCACTCTATTACTTCGAAAACATTTATTGCGAGACTTTAGCGATGTTAATAAAGGATCTTTACTGCTCGAGTTTATTCCAAATTTAAGCCGTTTCACTCACGAGCGAGATAACAAAGCTTAACCGAGTGTTTTCAAGAGGTTCATCGGCATCTTTCCAAGACGATGAATGAGAGTTTGATTAAATCGTACGACGAAGATTTCAAGGAGGGTGCAACTGAAGCATCTTGTCGAAGATGGGAACAACTCAAAGCTATAAAATTCGACAAGAAAAGCTCAACGTAGAAATTTTTAAGAGATGACATTATTTGGCGATTTCTCAAATTCAATTCCATGACATTTTCTACATCTGCTCAACTAATTCGTTGATGCAGTCAATTTATTGGAAATTTTTTTTCAAGAAAACGTGGCGAATATACTCTTCACTTCCAATTAATTGGCAGAATCGTTAATTAAACGTGAAAAAATAAGGGTGCGCGTTTTTTTTACCATACCGCTCAGACTCGGCAGGTTGTGTAGCATCAGAGTAGACATCAAAGGGGCTGAAGTAGTGTCTGAAGTGCGTGGAGAGCCACGTCATTTCATCGTCGAGGAGTGAGCCGCGCTGCCGACTGAAAGAATGGGATTGTTTCCTTGACGATTGTAAAAAGCAGTCGTTGGAAAGCCGGAGCGAGGCGCACTTGGCTTTGAGCGACGCAAGCTGCGCCCCGCGCAATAAATACTGCAACTGGATACCGAGAGAGCTTCGAATAGCGTGAAACTAAAATCATTGAAACAGGTATTTTTGACATTGAAGAAAGAAGAGAAAGAAAAAATCGTATAAATAAATAAGAAAGAGAAATTGGAAACGGTAAGAGAAAGAGTGAACGCAGTGAGGGCGGTGATGAAATTACGGGGAAGACAAAGGGACGAGAAAGGCTGGGCGCAAAAAGGTGAAATATTCTAATTACGCCATATTAAGCAGAATAAGGAGCGAAGAAAATGGCTCGGAGGGAGGAAATGCCTCCGTGAAACGACCGAGCATAAACTCCGGTATAATTGTTCTTACTTCATTAACCCGCCGCGTGGTTCTTGGACCTCTGCAGGCTCGGAGATGATGCGAAGATTTCTTGCTCCAGTCCGAAGCACCCGATGGATTTGACCCGGCGGCGGGAGGTCAGCGCTAGGAAATGTTCCGAGATTGACTCCGACCTGGGGCAAGCGGGGACGAAGCACCGGGTCGACTAATTCACACGACTCCGGAATACTAGGGCTTCCCAAGTCCGGCTGACGGGATCACCCTGCAAGCCCCGGTGAAAGGGGTGCGCGGAAAAAAGAGGAGTGGACTGGGAAAAAGTACCTCGGTTAATCTCCTGAGAATCGCGACGAGCTCCACCAGGTAATCCGTCAAACCTGGCTTCGCTATTCGACTGGACTGACAATGAGCGCAGAGCGTTCTGGTAATAGCTTGCCGTTGGGTGGGTGCAAAAGGAAAGGATAAAAATGAACGGAGGAACGGAATGGGATCAAAGAGAAAGGGAGCAGCTGGCTGATTGGGTTCGAAGAGTTCGCAGCTCGCTGTGATTTTGTTAACCTTCGTTGCTCTTTCTTCTCTGTCTTCTTCGTTTAGCTAGGACGAGACTAATCGAGACTATTCCCTTGTTTTCCAGAAGTTACTTTTTATTAGCATAACATGTTTGTAGACAGAATCGATTAACGGTTCCAGGAGTCTCGTATTTGGAATGTGTATAAGAGATTTCTTCTTAAATGGACTGCTTCATCAAACCCAACGCACCTTAAAGTTCTCTATTTTCATACCATATGGGCCTGAGGCACTTGCGAGTATCCATGAAACCTCAACTGCTCGAAGAGCGATAGAGCTGCGCAGTGAAGAGGCTCCATAAAATGTAGGAAGTATAAGTCCCATCCGTTCTTCTCTCTATCCTATATATCCGTTTCCTGTACCTTCTTCGGCGTAAATATTTGCAGAGTAAAAGACCGCGGAACGCGTATGAAAATTCCTGGTGCGCTGTAGGGTAATCATTTTAAATCACGCCACGGTGCAGCTACTCGTTGGTGGGGGAGAATCGTCAAAAGCTTTGGAGCATACGACATTGCGGTACTTTGCAATATACATGATAAAATGTAGAGGCACTTGTCACATGGAATACAGCGTTTCGTTCAAAATCTTTTCTCCAGATTCTATTCCGTTCTGAAAGCTTCGCAGTACTTATACGCGACTGTTGACCAGAAAAGCTGACGCAAGACTTGACAGACGTCTGGACATTCATTTAAACGTCTGTATCGCGAGGATACAATCCAAGGACTTTCGGCTGAGCCGAAGTGCACGTTCCTCGATAATATCGAGCTACACTCGCTTCACTCAGCCGGTCCATTAACTATTGATCTATAACTCTGGGGATTATAGTTTCGAGGGTTTTAGACATGAAATCGAAGTGGTACTCCAAGTCGATGGCTTGGCGCTGAATAATTCACCCAACTAGTAACTTCGTTGAGTATCTGAAAGGTTGAAAGGCCGAGCGGTACTTTGGAAACAGGACCCATGTGGTCCGGACGCTTTTTACTGATTCTTACTCCGTTGTTACCGTTTTCGGTTTCAGACATTTGGGCGATCAACATAAAGGACGTGAGAATCCCGAAGGTGGTGAGAGAGGGTACGGAGGAGCCGATTATTCTGGACTGCAACTACGAGATGGGAACATCATCGAACACTGGTCTCACGATAAAGTGGCACATCGGACCGAAGGTGCTGTATCAGTGGGTTCAGGGAAGTCCACCGCGAGCTTCCGAAGAGTTCCACAAGTACGTCGACGTGTCCTACAAGGCTAGCAACAACTCGAACACCATGTACAGGGCCGTCAAGCTTGTCAGACCTGGGCTCGAGCTCTCCGGGAACTACAGGTGCGTCGTCTGGACTCACGACGACGAGGTCGAGGAGGAAGAGAGGATGGTGGTGTACTGTGAGTACCAAGTGGCAAACTTTCGCTCTCCACATTGGTGGTATTGTCTGGTTTTGGGGTGCCACAGGAGCCCGCGTTGAGTGAAAAGAAAATTTGACAGTGGGGCGGGAATGATTCAGACTTTCGGGAAGATCGCGGGGAGCAAGTGACACGCGACGCGATGGCTTTTCTCCGGGCTTAATTTGAATCTCGTCACTCCAACCGCCACCCCGCTGCCAAGCCTTGTCACTAACGTCACGCTAGACACGGTCGAAATTACCCTCGCGAATCACCGCATCACGAATGGCCTCCGGATGTCGAAAAGCTTTAACGAACTCGCGAATTGGACTAGTGAAAAATCGAGACCTTCCAATCAGTTTGTAACCGTTGCTTTTAAAGCTGTCGGGATTAACGACGAACTAGAATTTGATCTGGACTAATTTTTTTTGGAATTGTTTCTGATGTCCTGATAATTCTTTGCCGCTTGTTTCAGCGCCGGAAAATTACTTCACTATACATCAGGATTACAAAAGTACGGATGAATCGAACTGTGAGCTTATCGTCACCTGTCTGGCCAAGGGCTTGTCTCCTCTGCCAACGATAACGCTGCGAAAGGACATGTGAGTTTGTGTGCGATTATTCAATCACAGTGGAAGTGAATTGCTGTTAAAACTTTGCGGTGCCGGTGGATATTGCTGATCTTAAGATTAGAGTTTCTGTGCCAAGCCGAATATATAACGAACAAAGAACTTTATCAATTATTGCAGGGCAATGAACATCCCCCCGATTAGGATATAAGTCAGGCACTAAGTATAATGACAATTATAGAAGCTTTGTTATCGTTTAATTAGTTTTCCTCTGCAATCGAGATCGTGGATAATTGATACACGAAACGATCATCCAAGTCCCAAATTGACCGTTGGATAATTGGTTCGGTTATCCTCACGTGTTCGGGAATCACGGAGCTGTATTCTGGATAAAGGAGCGGGGTTGTGTAGCAACGATATCTCCAATGCTGCTGCAGTATCCAGTCGGGTTGTTTGCGGTGTTAGCGAAACAATCAACAACGCTTGGTGACATTCAAAAAGTCTCTGGAATCAGGAACCAAGAATCCTTTTTATTTCTCTCGATTAGCGAGGAATCCTTCAAAGACTCACCGAGCACAGATATCCGCTGTTAATCCAACCTCAAATCAAAGTTTCTAAGCCACAGCCGCACACTTCTCTGTACCAAACAGTCTCAATTTAATATCTCTGATTCTGATTGTTTCAGGGAAGAAATCTTACAACAAAAAGCAGTCATTCCTCGCGCTGATGGACGGTACGAAGTCAAATCAGTCGCCGTTATGGACGCCAAGAGGCTTCGGCCTCCCGTCACGTTCAAGTGCGAAATCCACATTCAAGACGCCAACTACACCAACTTCAAGGAGGTCGTCTACAGCGGTGAGTTTCCTTGATTGTCAGTCACTCGTAATCGTGAACACGTTCATTCTTACCACCGTCGTAGTATTATCATTGGTTTTTCGTCGTGGTTGAATATTCGAAAGTCCACATGGGTGCGGAATTTGGAAAATCCTTTGACTAGACGAAAGGTGGATCAATATCTACGAGGGTGGAAAACAACATTCGGAATGACCCCGAAGCCCGGGTGGTTCAGGAACACGTCCTTCTAATGAACTATTGTCGAACACGCCTCGCATAGCTACCGGAAATCAACGGTTCGACCAATTTCCGTTTCACACGAGTGATTCAATTCCAAGAAATTAGCTTTCGCGGCCGTGCATGATGGCTCCATGCGGTACGTTGGTACGTGTCAGCATTATTTGCCCGACGCGTTAATTGACCGGCCTCAAGTGGTACGAGATAAAAAAAACGGATCACGTACCTTCATTGATTATAACATATTTATCTCCCGTTTCACGAATCCTCCGTATCATGCTGAATCCGTAGAGATGCGTGTGATGAAGTGAAAAAAGCTTGCTTAACGAAGCGAAAAAGTGGCTCCACTACTTTTCTCCACTCTTCAGGATCACCAAACATCAGCTGGAGGTGTAGTTTAACTTCCCAATAGCGGAAACCTTCGGGACCGAAAATATTCTCCATTATTCGGATTAACATTAACGTGTAAATTGTGCTGCTGGGGACTTTTAGACTGTCCGTTGTAAAGAGGAATTCCTTATTGGAAGGTGCCCGTTAAGAGAAGTTTCACTGTTGTGGGAGAACCGGTGAAGGAAAAAATAATGTTGATGATATTTTGCTCCTGGATTTGAACTCGACTTACAAGAGGTCTCCAACCATTGTAAGCACTGCATTTCTCCGGACCTCGAACCTCGTTTTTGATTAATCGTCATTCCGTTTCGTCACGTGTATGAACGACTATCGCGTAGTTGCACACCCGCGTATAATGCGCGGCATCGCTTCTCATCGGGCGAGATTACCACTGTGGCACATACGTGAAAACCCGCGACACCAAATGAAAGGGGGCGAGTGTGAATATGCTTTTCTATAGATTCTCCCTGCACCCCACCTCCGATTTTGCCTCTCCCAGGCCTCCGGCTCGTTCGCTCACCCCAAACTCCTCGCGTCACCCTCGCTCTTCCACTCTCTTTAACTTCACTGCAGTCGCGACCGGTTCACCTCGACTCAATTCCATCCGCTATTTCACCTTACGCTCCATTAAGTTTCCCAAGTGACAGACATTTTTTCCTTTGACGTAACGCCTTGCTTCACAATTGGCGACTGGAACCACCATTTCTTCCATTTTCACCCTCGCAGTACTCTTTCGCTCTCCTCTTCTCCCGCCTTCTTTATTTCTCTCCATTTTTCCGCCCTCGAACGCCCCGGCATGATCGGACGTCTAAAATAGCCTTGTACAAAATTTGGAACGTTATTTTATAGGGTGGCTGCCATTCGGTCTCAACTTCTCTTTCCGCGGATAAAAATCACCACTCGGTAGCTCTTCCCAAGTTTTCGAAAGCGCTCGGCTTCCGGCAGCTGATTATTTTTCGGGGTTAACAACTCAGGACGTGGATGTAGGCTACCCGCTAGGTACAAGTTGCTCGAAGAAGGTGGTTGGAGCAAGTTAGCTACTCTGAAATTACCTTTGGCTCGGCGCCGTCTTACCAACACCACGTCTGCAACTGCTGTTCCAACTAACTCAATTTTGTCCTACAATTCCACCTCTTCCTACAGCTACACTAAATCAACCAGTTAATTCAGTCACGTGCCTACAATTTCACCCCCGTTTCTGTCTTCACCTTTTCTGCTCTTGCGAATAGGAGTGGAATTATCGTAACCTTATGACAGTATTGTGACCGGAGTTTGCCATTTTTAAACTCGATTCAAAGTAGAATTCGATACAAGAGGTAACGAGAAACCATTATAATATTTCCCTTGAGTAATCGATGAAAGTATGATTTGAGTTTTACCATAGAATTCGAATAGCACCGTAATTGGGAGAGTTGAATGGTCGGCTTCCATTTTTGTAAACATAGCAGTACCCAGCAATTGAAATACCTCTGCAATAAACATGATTCGGGGATCCGCTATTAAAACCATCAATTCTATACTCTGATTGGTTCCATCAAAACTACACAATCGCAAAGCCAACATTCAGGTATCCTCAATGTATGGAGTAGAACACGTGACGTATTCGTATCACCATATTTTAACATTTAGAAAGTCGACAAAATTTCATTTCCATAAATTGAAAAAAAAAACCACTTTTTTTTTTATGAAACGCAGTTCTTCTATCATATTTTTCTATCGTATATAAGCGTGTTTCAACACACTGATCGTAATAATGACACAAATCATTCAATTGGTGAAATTTGATTCGGACTACTGGAAATTTAGGGTAAGCTGCACTGTTTCAGTCTCCTCGTGTTGGAGCCATCCTTGTTTTCCTCACTGATACAGCGACGCTGAACGAAGTTGGGAACCACTGCAACCTATTAGCAGATGATAATTCCAAGTGCCAGAGTTCCTCGGCACTCTTCGCTTTAATAGAGGCTCTAAACTCCAACGAAACACCTTAAGTATTATAGCTGACAAAGTTTTCAATGGCTCGAGTAAAAAAATTTCCGAAGTAACCATTTGACGGAACGTCGATACTCTTGGTTCTGTCTCGAGTCCCTTCGACTGCCTCGCATGGAAAGACTCCGTTAGAAAAGAAGAAGAAAAACAAAAAAGAAACTACTGTGTCAGCGCGGTTTGTTGTAACTATCTTTGCCTATTTTTTACGGTGAATTTAAGGACTGAAAAATGAGTTTGACTTACGAAAGCGATCTTTCGATAACTTTACGTAATGAGATACGCATAAGAACAAATTTTCAACCCTTTGATGTTAACCATTTAGCGAAATACGTCCAGGTAAAAAGCGAGTGAGTGTGTCTCATCTTTTCTTCAATTTTCAATTTCGTTCACCGTGTTGAAAGTTCAGATATTTCAGAAATTCGAATGCGCACACTAGCGAATATTTCTTTATACATTTTTTGTCGATTTTGCAGTTCAACTGAAGAAACTTATACGCCTTTAATTATTCATCGTATTCCGAAGAGAAAACACAACGACTATTATGCAGTTGAAGGAGGAAGGGGGGGTAAAAAAAAAGTTAGAGGGGAAATCGAGATCGAAAAAGTTTGTTACCCCAACTTTAAATTAATTACGACAATGATCACGACGGGCAAGTTTGAATCCTCCTTTTTTCTCGGCTGAAAAAGTTGGAAGGATTCCTCGTTATTACATTCATCGTTGACCGCGCGTTGTCTCCCAGCATTTTTTTCCCTCATAATTCACTTTTCCCGTTTTTATTTAACTTTTTTCTTCCATTTGTTCTTTTTCCCCGGTTCGTCGCTCGGTGCGACTGCAGCGGGTGTATCACGTTTCTCATTCAGCAGCCCCGTTCCACCCTTGTTACATTTTCGTTCCGCGTATACAACCACCTGAAACGAGAGAAGAGGAGGATGTGGAGGAGCGGAAGGAGGACTCCGGAGGGTTGAAAAAGCACACAATGAGCCGGTATCGGGAATAACGACAGCAATAAGATAACAAAATTAAAAACGTAAAACACGGGGAGTAATGTCGAAAATTGATGAAGGAAAAGAGAAAAAGGGTCAATAAGCCCGCTCACTGTCCGAACGTGCGTGCAAACAGGGAACGGATACCGGTGCGAGAGGAAGAACGAGAGCAGAGGGAAGTTGAAACCACCGTACCGTGAGTGCCTCTCAAAGCGACCTAATTAAAAAACATAACGAACCAATTTAAAATGAGCCCGGCCATAATGCCAGTGGCCTGACAGGCATATGGCACAAGGCATTGTGTTGCCTCGGTAAGAAATACATCTAATTATACCCTTAACCACTGATCTTCCCTCAGCAGCGAGAATAATTACGCTTTTCTAAAAATGTTGCGAAAGTGTGAATTCTTCTGCAGAATCATTAAAAAACTGAGGGACATAGAAAGGTAAGAAGAAGAACTGACAGGGAAAGTAGACGAGGTTTACGACCTTACCGATTATCATTGTTCTCTGACACGTTGTCATAAGTCAAAAGACATCAGACTCGTGATTTCTTTTTTTTTTCAACCTGTCAACCCAGCCGTTTCAAGGACAAAAACCTCCCCCAATGTTCATTACCCAAAATTAAGCGATTATGGTGAATAATGTCGAATTAGTATTTTCAAACAATTGTAAGTCATTATCGAGAAATAATTAAAAATTGATTACTAGGAGTGAATCTTGATGTGGCTTTCGAACCATGAAACGGCCGAATTGGCACGTAAATCAAATCAACGTGACCAACGTTTTTTGCTGTACTTGAACATATCGCAAGCTGGAAAAAATTGGTGCGGTACACTTCAGGTGCTTCCCAAGGCGAATGAGGTCTGTCTGAAACTCTAGCCTAGCAGAGATTTTTTAACTACAACAACATCTGGAAGCATCATAACGACGTAGCGTAAAGAGAGAAGGGTAAAAACAAAAAAAAAAAAAAACGAACAAAAATTATAAAAAAAAAAAAAAAAAAAACGAATAACCACAAGAAGTTTATTCAGGTGCAGTTGCAGACTGTAGTCCAGAGGTCAAAGGAAAAACCGCGAGCTTTTCTGTTAGAAATTCTCTGGCCAGCCGGCTTTACTGGACGGAGCTTTAACTATGGTGGAAGAAAAGGCTTGAGCGGAAGTGGTCACGTGGATTCTTTGCGTATACTATACTTACTTCTACCCGAACGCAAAAACGAGACTTGGGGTCGAATGCCGCCATTCCCAGTCGAGGCTAAAGGCACCACAGCGTTTTTTTTTTACGTAGCTCCGTGAACTCAGGACTATTACGGATATTCCTTGACTTGAGTAGATCTTCAAGGACTCTCGGGTCGAGGGAAGATCTCCAAGCGAGAAGTCGAGGCTGAAGCTTTGCGGTAAGTTCCTCGGAACCTTTAGTTCTTCCATTTGTCCCGCGGATGTGCCGTCATTTTTTTTTTCTGGTAATAACGACACGCGATGTGCGGACAGGCGCTTGCCGTTTGCAACCATGCGACTCGACGCGAAGGTGACCCCGGTGGTATCGATTGGCACCACGATTTTCATTCAGATTGTCGTTCTCGGCAGTCAATCGTCGTTAGTGTCCGCTACAACAAATTACCGAGTCATTCTTGGTTATGGGTGTGATTATTGTACGGTGGACAGTCGCCGATCCGTCAGAATAAACGCGGGGCGATTTATCCGGCCGGAATAGGGTGAACATTTTTATTTTTTTTTTTGTCCCAAGTGTGAGAATGGCTTGTTGAATAAATTACGCGTTCCGTGAATTTTCTTTTTCTCTCTCTCTCTCGGCCTACTCGCGGTGAAAAAATACTTTCCAGCCCGTCAAGCCTGACAAATTCATATGATTCCTAATACGCGTATACGATTTAAGCCACTGCTGGGAGGGGAATTGAAGTTGCTTTTCAATTCCCAACGCATACCGAGTCACGACGACGGAACCGTAACTTGTTTGAAAACTTGTAACGAAATTTTGCCTGTTGTTCTCTTATCTCTTCTCTTCACTTACGCCAAAAACTTGACTCGACGCGAATAGCGAGACACGCGAAGGGTGAGTGGACACGATGGAATCGGTGATGCGCCCGAAAAGGGTATGGAAAGAGTTTTTCAAACTGCCCCTGCAGGATCGAATGTTCCGTAGGGAGGGCAGCAAAGTTGGTAGGATCTGCGATATCATCTCGAGGAAACTACATCGGGAGATCCTGTTTCTAAGCCACCAACTCCCTCTCTCATCCACTTGCTTCTGAAACGAGAGATACTCGGTGCTGAACCAAGAAGATAACGGAAAACAAAAATTGGAGGAAAAATTTTTCCCAAACTTTCGTTGATCTTGTAAAGTTTGCGGCGTTCTTGAGGAAACAACGGAATTAGCTGCTGCTGTTGCCAGAGTTTCAGAAGCCTCTAATGAGACTTGATATCCATATCCGTCTGGCACTCCGGTGTGAAGTGTAAAAGAACTGAAAAGAGTAAAGAAAAGAGGGTGAAATACGGCACTTCACCGGCGTAAGGTCGACGCATCAACCACTTTAAAGTAATGTAGGTTCCAAGCTCCGTGGCTTAGGTGGCTACGGGCTCGTGGCAGGTATCACATATCACGAGTATAATAAAGCTCGTCGAGTCAGGCGGCATTCTAATACTCGCAGCTTAATGTTGCCAGGCTACGCTAACAGCCATTTCTGCAAGCTCGGAGCCTCGGTTTTTAGCATATTCCTTAGCGGAGAAGTGACGAAAGAAGAAGACCGTGTACTTCGATGGAAATCCAAACCACCAGGCTCCATTGGATGAAGATGTTACGGATCAAGGATGTATTGGATGTACATTCTCACCAAAGGTGAATAAGATGAGAATTGGACAAAAGACAACCACAATAAAAACGATTAGAAAATTAAATTTGAATAATAATAATTCCAAAAAGTCGTCAATCAATTGTTTAAACGAAACATTGTTTAGAAAATTTTTCGAGAATGTTTTTTTTTTATCACGTGAAATGAATTTCCTGATTTTTCTGAATACACATGAATTGCGAAACAATGTTCGCATTACTTTGAAATGTTCGTTTTCGAAAATTTGTAAAGACTGTATTTACAAAACTATCCTTTCAATGCCCCGGAAACTTCTTAATTGTAATGTAGAATGTTTTTTGACGAAAACGTATCCAAAATTTCCGATTTTTCCTCCATTTTTCAAAATTTAAAATCTTCGGAAACGGAAGTTTCGAAATAATCAGAAAATTGTTTACAAATTCATGTGTATTCGGTAAAATCAACAAATTCATTTCAAATGACAACAAAAAAAAAATTTGTTATAACATTTGCTTGTAGGCAGCGTTTTGTTTAAAAAAATTATTGACAACTATTGGGTATTACCGTTATTCAAATTGAATTGTTTTTTTTTTTTTTTTTTTATCGTCTTTATCGTGGTTGATTTCTTCCAGATTATTAACTTATCGAAAATTATTCGACATCGTCGACGAGACTCACTTTTGACTGAGAATGTATAGCCAATACATCCTTAATTGAGGCACTGAATCGTGAATCTTATACGTCCAATCCGGGTGCAAAGGTCGTGTTGAGCAGAGGCCGGAGAAGGTACGAGGGGCGGAGAAGGTCACGACACGACAACGAAAGGGGCGCCAGTTCCGCCAAACGACGAAACTTGCCCAATAAAGCTACGCAATAAGGGTGCCAGCACGCAGCTCGAATATTCGGCAGTTTATTACCGGGGAAACTTGAAACTTGTACTGTATAGAGCTGACGTGTCCTCGTATCTCGTTACTCGGACCTAACCCGCGGGTGTGAACTGTGAAATGAAAATATGTCGCGTTCACCGAGCTTGCAGGCACTCTCCTCGTTACCCTGCGGAAATTATCATTGCTCGTGCCATTTCCAGAGGCGGCTTAAAAAGCTCGGGTAAAACTCGTGAGTCGGTTCAAGTCTTCGACATTTCCTTTATCCTTTTCGCAATTTCGTTATCAAGTTCGCGTCGTCTTCATTTTCTTCTTCTTCTCATTTCAGGTTTGCTTGCTTGCTTCGTTTTTTTTTCTTTTTATTTTTTTTTTGGTTTGTCTCTCTTTCTTCTCTTGGGCACACTATTCTCATACCCTCTCAACTATGACTGGAGTTCACACTTTGCGTAGTGACAATATTGGATTCAATTTTCAAGAGTCTACGCGTGCCAAGCTCATGCTACCTTTTCTCACACCCACCTGGCGAAAAATTTTCGGTTTATATTTACCTCGGGAAAATGATGGCGTCGCGTGGTGTATGTGTAAGGCTGTTCGAGGAGTAGCAGAAACCGCGTTTTCACGTTCCTCAAGGTCTTATATAAGGGTTCCTCCAACGGCGAAGAAACGCCCAACTCGCGTATATTTTATCCTGGCAATGTCTCCCGGAGGCTGGAAACTACGGGCGAAAAGTTTCCGCGGGGTGTAATGTTATACCCAAATATCATCTAATTCTTTGAATGCTCAGTCGTGTACCGTTTCCATTCATTTTCCCTTTCCCTTTTTTCCTCTTCCTATTCAGCGGCGTTCACGACTCCTCGGAACACTTGACTTTACCCGTTTCTCGACCTTTTGTGGCTAAATAAATAACCCAGAGGCTAGAGAAGTAACAAATTCTCTGACCGCAATATTGTGCCCGAAGTTTTCCGTACTTTTCGGTTAACGAATCACTTACACGCGTTTGGCATCGCGGTAAGAAAGTACCGACGGCGAGAATAGGAAAAAAAAAACGCAGGAAATTAATTGAGATGAATGATTCATGTCTTGATGAATGCACAACCTGATTGTAAAACGGAGAGTACAATCAAGGTGCGATGAAATTATCTTAAATCACGATTAGTTTATGTCAAAATACGATACAGCAACAAAACCATGATCTCCTACATTGCTCTATTACAGTCAATAATACAAACCTAACAAGGGAATGCGTTGTTGAAGCTGTGTTAAAGTACATTTTTTTTATTATTAGGCCTGTCATCAATTCCGTTTTTATACTAAGCCAGCCAAGCGAATGAATTTCTTCATGTTTCCGGGTTTCAGCTTTGCACAAGTGCAAAATAGTCATGTTGCCACAGACTGTGACAATTGTGTAAGCATGCTGTGAAACGTGTAGAACTGTGATTCGCTCTTACCTACGTTCCACTTGTTGTATATAAAACTTTTATTGTAAGGCTATCGTTCAAAATGGAAACTTGCCTCACGTGAGTCTGAAAGAATGTTAGTGCTTTCTGAATATAGGTAGATTAAAATTGCAGTCAATTTTTAGATCTCAAACCGTGCTTTATTATTATTCATAATTTAATCATCGAATTGGTTTTGGTATTTGGGTATCTCGTATTATAATTTTAAATTGATGCACGGTGGTCATTGGTCCAATCTGCAGGTATAAGTCCGTTGCAAGCCATGGAAGTACCAGCGCTGGTCAATCCTCATCTTGCTACTTTCCCGGTTCTGTCAAAGTGAAATGAATAGATCCCATTAATCACAGTAAACGGTTGCTTTGTGACAAAAGTTTTGCTTCTACATGACGTTTTATTTCTGGGTATTACCAATTACATTTACAATATTATTGTTCCGTTTAGCCGTACCCTACGTTGCAGAAGCTAACTTCATGTGTAAAATCATTTACAGATACCAAAACATTGAGCTTTGTGTTAATTTGCGTGTATCGATATTGAAGTCTAATGTTTTCAGCGTCAGAGGAGCCGTATATCGCATAAAAACAGAGATTTTCAGCTATGTTGAGGTGATTGTTTTAACTCTTCTTACTTACCATCTATTGTTCTACCGTGGATCACGTAAATTTGGAAGAATACAAACGCGGCAAAGATAAGACAGCCTGCTCCTTTCATGATGAATTCACAACAAGTGTAGTCAATACTCAGCAACTGAAATATTTTCGCAATAAACTTGTCTGATGCTCCTAGTTTCTATACCAATCGCAACGATCAAAAAACCAGGTGTTTAGACCTACGAGGCTTACAGTGGAGTTAAACTTGATTTTTCCCACTATTACGATTATTATTATTATTCATAGTTTAAAAAAACAAATTTCCTTCAAAGTGGACACAATCTGCTTGAGCAAAAAATAATTATCCCGCAAGCTAAACCAGACGAGTTTCTGATTCTAGAAAAGTTGTTACACATATGGAAACAAAGACTAAATTATTGAATCATCAATTTCAACATAAGGAATTGTAACGGATAATTTTACGTGTTACTGATTGAATCTGTCGGATTTGAAATCTGATGACGAACAATTACGATGATGCATATTTCGATCAATCCGGTAGGTAAAGTTAATCTTAGAGGATGTTTAGGTGAAGTAACAAATATTTAGCACGGATACGAGAATGCTGAAGTTTCAAAAATATCGACCTTATTGTAGGGAAGAGAGAAATAATTACTTACGTAAGAAACGTTCGGCGACGACTTACGACTATTGCCAACTGACTGCACATGTTAAACTGTATAAATATATATACACAAATGTATACTGAAAACATGCTGCCCGCTCTCAGATATACAATAACACGAACTGATCATAAAACTTCACGTATCTGACAATTTTTACTGCTATTTAATGTTCTTACATGCTATTAAATTCCGTAGCAAACTCCAAGACCTTCATATTTTATGTTTAAACGAACCGACAGAGAAAATGAAAAGCTGAATTCGTGACATGAAACGTTACAGTAGATCAACTGTGCCACGATTTGAAATATGCCGTATAGATAAAAACGTACACGATTGCAACGATAAGTACATTTTTTTTTTTTTCTCTGAACAATGTTTAAAATCGGGAAATCTGTTTTTTTTTTCTTCAGTTTTTCGCATTTAGAATAAGAATTAATAAATTTATCGTTCTTATTAATCTTTTTACTCCAATAATAGATTATTAAAAAACTTACGTCGCTGCATTTTCAACCGAGGAAAACTGAAAGACCGTAAGGATAGGATTTTTTCAAAGATGAGTGCTGTCCGACTGGTAGTTTTTTCATAATTGCATGTTGTATTTTTTTAGGCTTCGTTTTGCTAATTTATATTAGTTCGACGAGTCGTCCGATCGCAATTTTTCAAGCTGATTTTTTATTTCAATTTTAATTTTTTTATACAAGTAAGTTTAAAGAAATATCAATTTATTCTTTTACATTTCTTCTTAATTCAGATTATTATTATTGTTGTTTTTTCTTTCATTGAAATAAATTTTTTTACATCGATATAATTTTTCTTCTCTGTTAACAAATTATTCTTAGATGAATACAAACTAATTCAAATCAACTTGACTTGGTTTTCCAGAATTCAGTTATTTCTCAATTAATTTTCATTATTTCAGTCAATTCTCATTGGTTCAGTTATCTTGCATTAATTTGGTTGACTTACATTAATTCAGGTGTATTATAATCGATTCACAAACTTATCGACACGTAAAATTAATCACAACAACTGTTCGATGCACCTTTCTATAAATCCAGTATTTCACTTTATTTTCCGTAAAACCTCCGAAACAAAAATCGATTCTACCAATTCTAGAATCCCTTGAGATTCACGTAGAGATCGCTTCAGAAAACTTGATACACTAGACTTAAAAATATTGAGATGAATAAAAGAGAAACTCAAAATCGTATAAACATAATATCAGAGGAATTTGGCGAACGTAGATCAACAAATGACAAAAAATAATAGAGCAAACGAAGAAGCGAATGAATTTTGCAAAAAAGTATGAGGATCATTTCGAATGCGACACTCTGTGACTTTAAAGCTTTATACATTTATAACTGCAGCTTTCGGTCGAGAGTTTCGTATAAGCATATAAATATACGGGTACGATTCGTGTCGTTCATAAACATATATTTACGCAGGTAGAAAATTATGCCATTGGCATATAACACGTATGTAAGAGGGAGGCGGAGAATTTTTTGCAAAAACAGTGAAAAGGACCTCGCGGTATTCCTCTGCACATTATCATAAGCCAGTAGGTACCAATTTGTTTAACATAATACGAGTGGCAAATTTATGTATATACGTTATTATGTTCTGAAATGTTCACGACGAATTCCAAGCGAATATACACCCGCGGATATTGCCGGCTGGTGGTAGACTCGCTGAAAATCCTCTTCACCCTGCAGCATTTGAGGCCTGTAAGAATAACGGCTGACGCGTCGCGGGCCTCGTCAAATTTCATTTGTTCTTCGAGATGATGAGGGGGAGGAATTTTTTTTCTTCTTCTACGGACTGTAATTTTATCTTACATCGCTCAGTATTTTAGGGCACCTTATCGTGAAACGTGAGAAACGAACGATTACCGAACAATAGGGGAAAAATCGGTCGCCGTACCGATATGCGAGAAAAGTTGCAAAATCGTGGGAAAAATTTGATTGAAAAAAAAGAGCAAAAAACGGTGCGGTATAATCCATCGTTGGATTTTGGACAATCGGAACGAGGGGCGGAAAAGTACGCTTGCATCAAGGGTGGAGAAAAATTATTGTCCACGAAATTGGAATCGGAATCCCGGGATAATAAATGTGCGTTTCGAAAATTTTTTTTTTTTTTTTGCCAATTTCAAATCGCTTTTTCACGCAAAGCCAAACGATTGATCAAACCGTGTTGCCGGTTAAAAAGTGACGTTTTAAATTCCAAATAAAGCGCCACAGCATCCCGAGATTATCGCGGCTTGTTTATTTATACGTACACTGAGAAAAATTTCATTTGTTACAGTAACTAGAAAAATTCAGTAAAGCATGTACCGTTAAAAAAACTGTTTGAATATTGTTGGAATTACGAAAAACGAGGTACGCGTAACCATTTCGCGCTATCGTCGATCCTTTTTTGGTAATTACAACGCAAAATCAGTTTGTGAGGTTTACTCTACTTTTTTAGTTGAACAAGGCTTTAGCGTCAATTTATCGTTGCACGAGCATTAAATTTTCGCAACAGTTGCAAGAAAATATAGCAACAGTGATCGTAATGAGAAAGAATAGTAACGGATACTAGACTTTCCGGTAACAGCTAGAAAATTAATTTTCATTTTCTACCTGGAACTATATTTTTCGATTGTGGTAAAAAATGAAAATAGTTAAGGACTGAGCGGTAACCGTAAATGAAAATTTATCTCGGTGTAGGTAAACTGGTGGTCGAGGCTAAACCCGCGTTTATAGCTCCGATCGAGATCGGTGATTCGGATAGTAATCGAGCCAAAGTAACGATCGTCGAAGTTAACGATACCCGCAGAAGCCTGGACGATTTCCATTAAACGACCATCGAGCTGCTCTCGCGAGTTAATTAATTAGCACCAGGTCCATAAAGCAAAGACGAGGCTACGCAGCGGAGCTTGATTCTTACGTAACAGCGTGTCTGGCTTGAAATTAAAACGGAAAACCTGAAGGAAGATTGAAAATCAGAACAGCTGCAGACGCTTTGAAGTCATCCGGAAAAATCCGGGATCAAGGGGGTAAAAGACGTGGGTGAATTTTTTGAGCTTTCATCTCGAGAAGCAAGCGATTGGTTTTTTTTTTTTTCTCTGCTCAAGCGTCTAAATCGAATTTCATTTGGATATTTTTTCAGTTGGAATCAATGACAGGAGAAATTTTTTTTAATTTCTTTATAAAACGATTCTGAGTCCGAAAATTGTGACGTTTTGTGTTGACTTGACAGACGAAATATACGACAGTAAAAAAGAGTGGAGACGTGATAAAGAGGATAAACAGTCACGGAAAATTGTCTCCAAATGTGAAATAAGTCGATCGAATAATTTCTGAGATACTGTACCGAAAAAATCGAATTGAATACGAGTTAAAAAAACACAAATCTTATGTGTAATCCGTTTCTTCTCACATTTCAATTACTTGCTTCGCCTGTAGCTTCCGAATGAAAATCTTGGTCTGAAAAATTTAATTTTTTAACAAAGAATTGATGAAAAAAATGTACAGCTGACAGATCAGAGGGTGCAATAAAAATCAAACTCGTGATTCGAAGAATCTGCAAATCGGTAAAGGAAGTTTTTTTTTTTTTTTTTCTTCACATCGCACCGTACTTAAAAATAGAAAGTACATTAGTCGGTTCAGGGTGGAATTCCCGATATCCAGGTATCCGCTTCACGAGGATAAACTAGTTCCTCGAAGTTCTGTACACACAAGATCAATTCCATCGTGTAGAGTATTTGATTTTCCTGATACCCGTCCCGCCGTGCTGCAACCAGCGTCCAAAACCCTTCACCGAGCGCCGATCTTTGAGCCCGGATGAAATCGAACACGTCTCGTACATATATATATATATATATATACATATATATATATATATATATATATATATATATGTATATACCCGATTCCCGCGATCCCGACCTGCAGGGGCTCAGAACTGTCAAACTTTACCCCATTACAAGTTCTGCACGCCCTCTGCACCCGATCGTTTTGCGCCGGCTGCCGTGTCTGACCCTTGAGACTCGAGTGCTTTCAGAACTGTTGTCCGAAATTTCCTGACCGAATTAACCATCGATTTGATACTGGGAAAAGGAAAAGGAACGAGGGATGAGGGGGTGGGGGTAGGAACATCAAAAAAGCATCAAGGAGCTGATCAACCTGACGAACGAATGGAAAGAAACTTAATCGAGCTTGAGGCACAAAATTATGCTGCATTTTTTTTTTTTTTTTTATCCACTTGGAAACGTGACAACGGAATCGAACGAGACCGAATGAAGCTTGCTACAGAAATTGGAGAGGAATTTTTTAGTATATATCACCGACAGATTGGAACGATCGGAATCCAAAATAAAAAACGAAAAAAAAAAAAGAATTTAATCGACTCGAGGAATGAGCTGAATAAAAAATTTACCTCAGACGGTTTTTGCGCAAAATTAGAATAGAATTCCTTTGACCAGCTATTCCGAGGGTTAAACGAGTCGAAATTTAGACCCTCGTGTACGCCTGAAAGTCCTACGCTTGGTAGGATGTGTTGTTGGATCTGTAGAGGATTAACTTTTTATTGAAAAGAGAATCTGTTCTAGACCGAAACATGGCCGACATTTTCGTTTCCTTTACGTTTAGGTTCAAGGTAGAACATCTTCAAAACTTCTAGAGATCCTTTACCTTAGAATGTACAATTTCAGTGATTGAACATTGAGATGAGTACTTGAATTTGATTTCCTTATTTAAATTGATCGACATGTGAGTAGTGATAAGAAATTCAAATGTTAGTTACAATATTTAATGGTTGAAATTAGCCGAGTTACTCGTATGAAATTTCAATCTATTATCGATTAATTTACTAATAATTATTGCAATTTAAATCCATTACTCATCGCTTTGGTAGTAATCAATGTAATTCAAATTTATTTTTCATACTCTGATTTTTATCAGTACTGTTACTCAATTTTTCAGGCGATTAAAGATCCTAGGTTTGGGGAACTATTTATTATTTTGGTAAAATAGATCACGGGTTACTGTTTGAATTATTATATTTTTGCAACCTTGGTCCCTTATTGAATCTAATTATTCCGAGCAAGTAGAATAATACAGTTACCAATCCAGACGCTAGTGCAGTATTTTTTGCGGAATTCAAGACATAACCACATTTTGCTTATCGTATACGAAATTTTTATCGTGAGGCTATCGATCGATATGGAAACATTACTCACACGAGTCTGAAAGAATAAGAGTGTTTTCTGAATTCAGGTACATTAAAGTTGCAGTCAATTTTTACAACTCAAAACATGCTTTATTATTAATCACAATGCAATCATCAAAATAGTTTTGGTATTTGGGTATCTCGTAATATAATTTTAAATCGGTGGACGGTGTCATTGGTCAAAACTGCAGGTATAAGTCCGTTGCAAGCCATGGAAATGCCAGCGCTGGTTAATCCTCATTATTACGTGTAGATGTAATCCGGTTCTGAAAAAAGGGAAATGAATAAATCCCATTAATTACAGTAAACGGTTGTTTTGTGATAAAAGTTTTGCTTCTACGTGACGTTCTGTTTTTCGGTATTGCCAATTAAATTTACACTATTTCTGTTTCGTTTGGTCACACCCTACACTGAAGAAGCTGACTTTATACCTCAAATCATTTACAGACCTAAAAAGATTCAACTTGCTGGTAATTTGAGTGTATCAATATTGGAGCACAATGTGATGGCAAAACTGAAGTGTGAAAAATCGGTACCATTTCTATTATAAATTGATAGTAATTGGTAGCATTGTAAAAAAAATATGCACGAAAGGACAGTGAAATGATCTAGTAAATACCTTGATTGTTTATACGGATTAATTTTTATACTTTATACGTACTTTCAGTAAAAAATGACTGACATAACCGATTGACTGAAGCTGCCGTATGTATCATTGCATGATAATAATGATTTTGAGCTATGTTGAAGCGATTAACTTCCCTGATTTTACTTACCAGCTTTTTCAGCGTGGACGGTATTGTAAAGTTGGAAGAATACCAACGCGGCGAAGATCAGACAGGCTGCTGCTTTCATGATGAACGGCAATTAGTGTAGTACTCAACGATTGAAATACTTTTACGATAAACCAGGCTGATGCTGCTCGTTTTTATACCAATCGCGACGATTTGTATACCAGTTTTTTCCAGTCATCAAGTTTGCACAAGTGTATTTAATCTTGCCATCGCCAACGCGAAAGTTTAATAAAGTTCAACCGAGTTTGTTCCAGCCACGTTTATTACTATTATTCACAGTTTAAAATATTTTCACTCCAAGTGAACATAATATTCTCGAAGAAAAGATAATTCTACATTCGATTGAGGCAATAATTTCTCGAATTAGACTAACTTAAATTAATCCATATCATTAAAAATAATTTTTTTTAATTCCGACAAATTTCTTCGATTCAACCTAATTCATGTCAACTCGTGAAGCATGATTTGAATTCTCGATAAAATGAGATCGACAAATATAACTGGCCGATGATTCGAGCTTCGTGAAAAAAAATGCCGATCAATTTTAAACGATCAAATCAAAACAAAACCGAATCAAGGTTGAATAATAAAATTGAACGACGTTATTCCGGTCCCGAGGGTTGATCCGACGGCTAAGGAAACCCGGCTAAAGGGTATTTAAATACGCGGGAATGAAGTTAGAGACTGGATTTGTAACGGGGAAGGGGCTTCGAGTTGAGCTTGATCATCCGTCGATCTGGCGAACGGTCAACGCCGAGTAAATGATCCTGGTTCACAGTCTTTGCCTCCCTTCGGCCATTGCACTGCAGGCTGACCAACGTCCGGCTAAATTAAGGTTCGCCATTCGTTTATTTAGCCTTTTTGCTAGCGCAATCTCCTCCGGGGGTTACCGTTATTTGCCAACCCGTCCCGAGGATAAACGTCAATGACGTCCTGGCCAATGACGAAATGGAATCCCGAGGGAAATCGGCTGCGGAGTAAGCGAGGATATCAGTCGGTGCCCGAAGCACACCCGAAGTATTCTACGTTCTTTTAAACATTTAGTTTGTCGGACGAAAGCGAGGCGCGATGAAAATTCTGCAAGTGGGAATGGATGAGGTTCTGGAAATCGAAAGGAATGTTACGGAAATTTTGTTGACGTGAAGAAAATTTTCACGATATTTTGGAACGTAGATACTCGAAGTACAGAAAATTTAAAATGAGGAAAAGTCAAAGGATATGGAATAATCAAAATTTCGAATTTTTCAAAAACGCAAAAAATTAGGGTTCCAGAGTTAAAAAATACAGAAAGTCGAAATGCGGAATGACAATTCCAAATTTTCGTTTTTTATACTTCACTTCTCCACATTTTGAGTTTTCCATAATTTGAATTTGTACTTAATTCTCAAGTTCTGTGAAACAGATCTTCGTATTTCTAAATTTCAATTCCCAAATTGTCGTTCACATTTTTATTTTTGTTTTTTCATACATATTTTCTCCACATTTTTATTATTATATGCATCTGTTTTCTACATTTTTAGTTTCTCTAAATTATGTTTCCGGGTTTTTGAAAACTCGAACCAAAACACTGCATTTCAGTTTTCCATACTTCACCTTCCCACACATAGACTTTTCATCATTTCTTTCCATTCTGTATCCCCCCTCCCCTTATCTTTCCTAACATTCCCACTTTTTCATCTTCACTCGGTATTATCATCGCAATTTCACGAACCTTTTTAAATTTCTTTTTATCGAAGACCGAAATATTTCGGCATTCTTTCTCCTGTGAATCTCGCGCCTCTATATCGAACGCTCAGCTTTAACGGGGTAGCCATCGCGCAACAGAGAGAGAGAGAGAGAGAGAGAGAGAGAGAGAGAGAGAGAAATGGGGAGACAGAGAGCTGGGAATTATAATTTTTAATGTCTGGACGCGAGGGGAGGTCGGAAGGTTGAAGTGAAGGGTGGAGGGACGGTTTTTAATTATAATACTTTTGAAATTTCATCTAGATTAGCATGACGTCGACGTAGCTGGGGGCATGTTACTGTCCGCGTGCATACGTGAGAATAAATGAACGTGAATATCCGGGGTTTGGAAAAAAAAAAAAAAAAATTTGAAAATTTTTCATCTCCTTCGACAAAATTTTGCTTTTCATCCCTAGCATTCGATTTTTCACCCCAGGTACTCGATTTCCCCGGCTGACGGATCCCTCGGGTTATTTTAACTGAACCGGACAAATTGATCGATTAAAAAACGACAAACAAACTCTACCGGGTAAACAAACTGTACGAAAACAGCAATATTACTCAAAAAACTTTCCGTCAATTTTCATCATCCGTGTTTTCGCTTCTTACGCTGTCTCGCGTTCGTTTTCTTTTGTTTTTTCGTTCTCCTCACACCGAGAAATTTGTTTAATTATATACGAGACAGCGCGAAACTTGAAATTCTCAGTTATTTCATCCTCTCGTAAAAACCGTTTCGATTCCCGTTCTTTACTTCCTTTATTACTCGTCTTTTGTAGTACCGACAATATTAGTATTTTCGCGAAACCGGGATGCGAGGTGTGGATAACGGTTCAAAGGAAATTTTTCATTCGAACGAGTGAACGTTAGTCGCTCGTGTCGGAGATATAAATAAAAAAGATACGAAACTGTTTGCCATACGTATTATATCCACAGAAATAAATAACGCGGCGAGTTGATTCGATCGTTCCATTATTCATAAAGGATTAAAGCGGGGCCGATGACTAACCCAAACACGAGCAAGCGAGGCAACGAAAAACAAAAAACCAAAAGAAAAAAAAAACGTACCTGAAACAAAAAATTTACAGCTTAAATTGTGGAAAGAGGAGAGGAGTAAAAACGGAGGAAAAAAAGCGATGCGAGAATCGACGAGAGATAAAGGATTAAAATTTGTTCGTTTGTGTAATTTTTTCTAACGACAATTGTCGCGCGTGACGCAGCGATACACGAACTACGCCACTCCTTGTTTATTTAATTAACGTTCGACTCGAGTACCTGTGAATCATCCACTCAGATAAAAGTATACTTAAATTAAACAAGTTTTTTCTTATACAGATGAACAAACGCCAAATGCTCGTTTCATTTGAGGTAATACGTAGAGTATTCGTAATTGTTTTGTTGAAGATACCTACGTGAATAAATTTTTCGTCTCACTAATACGAGTCATTAACTGTAAGAATACATCCGAACGATGGTAATTAATTCGGAGAACTGATTCACTCGGTCGAATCCGAGCAATCTTCCTTAAAAAAATGGGAAAGCATATTTTTTGCATGTTGTTAAATCAAAGAAAGTTTGAATACTTTAAAAACGTTCGTTTTTGCTTTAGATCGAAGTAATTGGGGATTTGAAAAAACTAATTTTCCTTCACAATAAAACTTGAAGATTCTTATAGAAATTATGAGAGTATGATTTCGATTTTTCCTTTTAGCTATGATGAAAAAAATTCACACCTGTACTTTACCTGATTCATGCGTAAACACCGAAAAAAATGTAACATAGATTTTACATCTGTTGTGGTAAATATATGGATTTTTTTAGAGTCAAATTTACATCAAGAGGCGGGGTTGAAATTCCGATTTTGAAAAGTTCGAAACTTTGCTCTATCGTCACTTGAATTTCGGAACTTTAAGCCGTCGGGTTTCCAAAAATTCGAAACTTTGTTGTTTCGTAAAAGTTTGATCTCTTTACATCAAGTTTCGCCACCAAATGATTCGTAATTAGGCGCTTTCGGAACATTTCAAATTCGAAACTTCAACCCTGCCCTTACATAGATTTCGATAGATATCTACCTAAACATATTGAAACTCTTACTATTGGTTTCGTAAATTTTGTTATTAGATTTGTAAATCTTGCCATAATTGCTGTAGCTTTGACTCAAAAACATTGCTTTCCATACATTCACCAGAGGGGGGGGGGGGGGGATGTAAAATCTACAACATTTTTCTTTCCGTCTACCCTGGATGTTTGGCTCATCTTTGCAGGGTATTTCCGGCAAATGGCGAGGGAATAAAACCCTCGAGGCTAAAGAAAAAAAAAAGATCGAAATAGGGGAAGATTCCGTCCGACGTGGAATCCGGGCCGCGTCCGAAAGCCGGAAATGACTTAATAGCCCCCGGGAGCGGTGTGATTCCAGCGAAAAAGTACGCAACACGCACTGTCCGCTATTTGGGGCGCGGTTTGCGCCCCTAATAGCTGCGGTGACAACGCGACGTCGAGTTATTATCGCTGCGCGAGAAGCATGATGAGATGAGGGAGGGGGGAAGAAAGAGTGAGCAGAGGGCGGTATTGCCTCGAATAAATAAGGAGAAATAAAGTCGGAAGCTTTTTGGACTAGACTACGTCTTGACGCACCAACGATGACGGAAACAAACGACTTTGGACTGGCCGTGAGCCAGCTTTTTAAATTACCGTTCTCGCACTGCAGGTTCCAAGTTCGTGGAGAAAAATAAGAACATTATCAAATTTGAATTTCAAACTACAAATTCAGATTCGCAATTAACGATTTTGTAGTGGGACAACATGTTGCATGAAAATATGACGGTTTCTTTGATCGAAAATTACAAATTTTTGAAGTATGAGCTTGGATTTGTTATCCAATTACCAATTTTTACCAAAATCGGAACTGCGTTAGATTTTCTCCGCCATTTCAATTCGATTTCCAATTTCGTAAATCCGACCTAAGATTCGTGATTAGCGACCCAAAAACCTACTCAGTACCAATTTTCATTCAAATCCATTGATCCGTTCTCAATATATGATCATTTGTTTTTTTTTTTGCATTTTAGTATTTAAACAATTAAAAAAGCACCGAATCGATCAATGCGAAAATCTGATCAGTTCTAAGTTTGAGAAGTCCACGGCGATTGAGATCAAAATCATAAAAATCCGGTCACTCGTTCTCGAGATATCGTCGGACAAAAAAGTTGTCTAACTGAAAATGGTTGGAGGTGATCCTCTAAGCTTCAAAACGTGGAGATTTGAACTTTTCATTTCCTCAGAGATTACAATAATTTCCTTTTTTCTCTGAAAACAAAGAAACTGTAGATTAAGAATTGCTGAATTTTAATAGGTCAGATAATAAATAATTTTAATGCATTTGTGTCCATGAAATCTTCCACTTTGTGTGAAAAAATAACAAATCCATTTGACGACTTATCAGTAAACTTTCTCAATTCCTTTACACAAATGAGTTAGTTTGCAGCCTGTGTCGTTAAATTTATTTTAACGGTAGAAAATGGAATAAAAAATTTCAAAAAATCAATCAATCAACATTTATTCAAGTCGAGTAAATATTTTGCGAATATTTAACGTGCGTGACGATATGAAATCGAATAAATATCTCATCGAAAATCTACAATAAATCAATTTTCTTAGATCGATTGCAAATTTTCTCAATCGAACTGATAATATTCGTTATCATAGCTGCACGCTGATAATTTCTTCCGTCAAAGTAAAATTTATCTGATTTTTTTCCGGTTAGTTCAAGTTCAAGACACTTTTTCCCTTGTCTAGAAACTCGGTAATTTTTTTCTGGGTTTTATTCCCTTCGCAATGTGATTTTGGGCAGCTTTGTACTTTGTCACATCTTTGATCCATCTTTATTACTGCGATGCTCATCAGTTTCTAACGAATTACCAGTACATCATACTCGATCCCTTCGCTCATTTTCACCCTCTGTATTTCTACCGACGGATCAATCCCCTGGATTTGAGCCCCGGATGCTACCCGGAAAGATTTAGGGGATTCGATAATCGCCTAGCACCGCTGATAATCCGGTCCCAGCTAAATAAGCGGGTTCGAAATCCGGTTTACTCAGAGCCAGTAGTATTTATGAATCGGTTTTTCGAGTAGTTGAATATTTTTCGGATCAATTTGATACTACAGTTTCGTTTTTTGTTAATCAGGATATGCCTGACAACCTAATTGGAGATTTCTGTAACCCTCGTTCGTTGAGGTAGAATTTTTGTTTATTGTCACGATTGAATCGTAAATCTAATTAGGTGAATTTATCGCGAATCTTTGAACTACGTTCACTTCAAACCTGGGAGTTTAATAGATTTCCTCGAAATTTACAAATCAGTGACGAATGATCTGGTCAATTTTTACCTGTAGAAAATAAAACCAGTGAAAACATGAAGGATTGAAATTAGTCTCGAGCCAATCGAAGCTGGCAACCTGATCAAACATATTTGAACACCTGTACAAAACACCCACGTTACTGTACATTAAGATTTTCTCAAAACTGCCACAAAACTCTGCTAATTCACTTACGGACAGTTAAAGCGGAGAATTATAAACGACTGTGAGTAAAATTTGTTGCACTTGTAATCTTTTTAATTCTCCTCTTCAATTATTGAAAACGAAAGTTACACGTGCGTGAAAAAAAAACGTGTCAGCAGAATTAACTAACTTATTTACGTTATATCCGTGTAACTTACGAATCGCGTTAAATTCTTGCAAATATTTAACATCTGTACAAATATCCCGATAAGTTAAAGTCCGATGCTAATTGCGCGGCAATTCCACTTGCGGATACCTTGAGAATATTTTCTTTCAATCATAGTTCTATCCGCAGTAATTGAAGCGGAATCGAGTAGAAGGCAAATGGTTTAAGGTAGGGGAAAATCGTGGATGAAGGAGCGAGGAGGGTGATGTTATCATATCTGGTTCATGGTTGGCCGGCAATTTTCCCCGAGTCCCTGTTTACTCCGGGTTTCTCCCAGTCCCGAGAGGGTCGATCGAGTCACGGGACAGGAAGAGATAAAAGATATCGAGGATCGTCCCTCTCGAGTGTTTCGTTGCTTCCGGTCATCCCGGATTCCCGATATCTGCCTTTGGAAGGGTGGGGTGGGAAATTGGGAAAGACCGAAAATTCGACGGGACGATATCCCGAGAGTCAAATTACCGACAGTTGAAAACGTATAAGGACCATAAATGCGAAAAGTTGGCTTGCAGAAGAATAAAAATTTAGAACGCAAAAATGTATGAATAAATTTATACCGACAATTTTTTTTTTTTTTTTTCGAGATGTGCAAGATTACGAAGGGCATCATCAAATTGTGAAAATACCGAAGAGTGTCAAGATGACTTTTCAATTTTCAGACTCGTGCCTTTTTCGAAAATTTACGAATCCGAATTTATCAATAACGACTGATCAAAGACTCGAAATGTCAAAATTCCGTAACACGGTAAGACAGAATGGACAAAATATAATACCTAAAGAATGCAAAACGTTAGAGACAAGTTTATTCTTTCCAACGTTACCAGTTTCAGCTAATAGATGGCGTTACGCTGCCGAAGCGAAACGAATGAGGAAAACGATTTAATGTAACAGCGTCTTGAATAAATTGAACGTACGGGAAAAAAGATGCACCGTTTAAATGTTATTAAAACTATGTTGCCTTTTCATTTGCGTTCCTTTTTTCTTCGATGACACGAACGATTGTCCGATACAATGAAATAATCTTGATAAAACTGGCTTCGAGTTGACGAATTTCACAAATTCCGAATTCTCAGTAGATTCTGTATTTCGTCCTCTCAGGATTATTCTGATCCTTCTGCATTTTTCGAATCGAGATTGAGCTCCCTCTGAACTTTGATGTTCGCTTAATAACTTCTACCGTTTACTCGGCTGTTCGAAGTATCAGTCGCTCTCAATTTTTAATTTTGTAACTTTCATTTCTCCGTATTTTCACATTCTGTGCTTTGCTTATTCGGAGTAAATAAAATTCAAATTTTCTACTCTTTTTTTCGGTAATTTTGGACAAATGACGAAGGGATAAATTTTTCTGTTTCAGGCTGTGACGCTCGGCTGCCTCGAACTTTCTTCCTTGCAGCCATCTTCGCTGTTCTAATCCTCTTTGCTGGTAATCAATAGTGATCTGTTCATGCTAGTGATCCTGATAATGCGAACGAGTGGTAAAGACGTGTATTTTTATCAGGCTGAATTTAGTGGGAAGAAAAGGGGTGTGCAAACTTTTCGCAAGACCGGGTGTGATTTTTTGCGTCTGGAAAAAAAAAAATATATATATATATATATATGCCCGCAGTTGCGACGGAATTTTATAAATCCTTTATCACTGTAACGCTTGCAATTGCGCAAGGACTGAAATTATCGGAGGCGATTTGTTCCTATAGATTAACGTGTCAGGTTTTTACTCGGGTGTTCATTTTTCGACGTAATTTTTCAATATTGTATTTTTTCCTTCTCACGTGAAAAATCGACGAGTATAATAGCTAATTCCAACAATCTTACCCGAGTGAATGTAAAAGTTGGAATAAATATGCAAGAAACGAGCAGAAATTTATGTGTTGAATAAAAAAAAAAATAAATAAATAAATAAAAAAATAAATAAATAAAAATTGTCCAATGTCGTGAAAACGATTCACGGATAATATTTAACGCCTAAAAAAACACTTTACTTTTATTATCGACGATCGACGTTTCAAATAATTTTCCCGGCCTAAATAAACACTATGAGTTTAACATAAAATTAGTAAATTTTACTGGAAATATCGATCAATTTTTCAGTATTAAACATTTTAAATTTACGTCTTTGGTAAATACAGATAGAAGATTTTACTCTGAATGACAATATTAAAGACGAATGTATCGAGGTGATGTAATTCGTAAGGTGACTTAATTTACTGAACAATTCTAGGCCAGCCGATAGAAAATTTCCAGTTTGAATTTCAAATTTCTCAGAGTCGATTGAAAAAAGATCCTATTATGATCTCTAATATTTTCAGGATGCAATTCTTCAGGCGTTGATCTATTTTTTCTGGCGTAAAATTTGATTATTTACGTACATAGCTGCGGGACTCAAGATTTGAAAATGTGGAATCAAGTGATTAGATTTTTCGTACTTTTCAATCATCGATTTGTATATTGACAGAAATATTTGCTTGCATACGTGTCGTGTAAATATAAAATTTGACATATAGATATGTAAAATTGAATCAAGGCCATTCATTCATTCGTATAATTGTAAAATTAGGAGAGATAAATATTCTCTATATTACGTGGTCCTGTTTCAACTCCGATAAATGTACACCGATAATATAAAAATTTATTACATGTATAGGCTTAAATGCGAAAATTACAACGCCAATATCTCTGTGTGTAAAAATGATGATTAAAATGGAAATGCTTTAAAGGGAGTATAAAAATATATGTATAATAAAAATGGTGAAATTATACGATACATTTAATGAATGATTGGCTTGCTTGGACAATGATAACGAAAATAACGGAATTCTTAAATTAATTAATGTAAATTAAAGATGAAAATCAAGCGAAAACAAACATTCGTTAAAGAGAAATGATGAATAATAAATGAAGGGGGATATGAATGTACAGAATACAGGGTGCTAAATTTACTTGTCGATTATATAACGGATCGTGATTCGAATGGCAACAACACGAATTCGTGATACTCAAGTTTCGTGAATTTCAAACTAACGTAACCGAGCTATAATCGTGAGATAAGAATTAGAAATAAAATTCCAATCGTCCGGTTAATAAAATCGATAATTTCAGTTACGGTAACGAAAGAATTGCAAAAACTGTTATGTAAAGCTACTTAACTGTAAATAATTGGCTAATACTTTTATTGACACTGTAGATTGAAAAGTGCAAAAGACAAAAGAAAAAGAAATCAATCCTGTCGTCATTTTGAAAGTAAACTTCAAAATCAATTACGGCCGATATAATTCGATCGAGCGATAAGACGAAAAGTGACATATTTTAAAATCAGAATTTGGCTAAATAAAAAAATCTATTTCACCATGAATATATATATGTATAGATAATAGATATACATGTGCGAAGCTAATTGATCAAGGCTTGACCGGCCTCGTTCAAAAGTAATTTGAATTATCGAAGACGTCATTTTCGGTCATTTCGTGATAAGTGGTTATAATAATAATAATAAGTATACATAGGTATTAATTTGTTAAAAATATAATAACCATGTACATGTTTAACATAGGTATGTATTATACGACCACAGGACATATTACGATTATAATTTATAAACTTATTAACACTTGTAATTCGATTTTCTATATTTCCAGAGTGAATAACGATTGTTAAATAATATAGCCTATGGTATATATATAAAAGAAGAGAAAATTATGCGAGAATATATGATATATATATATATATATATATATATATATATGTATGTATGTATGTATATGTATACATATATATATACATGTATATTTTACATTCAAAATACCAAGCCGTGTCACGCTATATGCATAAATAAATATACATATTGTATATGTGTATAGATATTCAATACTGTACAATATATCTGTGTGCATCTATGTCACGTGAGTGCGATAATTAAATATTTATCGCGTCGTTTATCGTATTTACGCGGAATATTAAACACAAGGTGAGGTGATAGGGTTGCGAAAAAAAACAATAACTATTTATTTATAGCGACTTTTTGTCACACAAATGATCACCGCGTTTCAGCGTCGACTTTTTCGTAAACAATAATATAATATATGTTATATATATTATATAATATGATATATATTTCATGTTATTCATATGCTAGAGTAAATGTTCAGATCCTCTGCTGAATAATCAAATGAAATAAACGAACAATTTGACAAAAATAATACGGAGTCGAAGAGTGATTGCCCGGATCGCCTTGGAGATTTCGTCAAATTTATGTGCGTCTAGGGGAATGCAGAAGAGTATATTTTCATCCTTGTAATTCGCACGGCGTGACCGGTAAAAAAAAAAAAAAAGACACAAGCAGCGTCGAAAGGAAAAGCCGCATTGTCTCTTCGAATACGTGATCGCTGAGTGTATCGCAAAAGAAAAAAAAAAGAAGGGAAGAAAGATAAATCGTGTAATTCCGAGAGTTTATTTAATCGCGGTAACGCAACCGAGCTAAATTTATTACGCTTTTATCAGCAGTAATATTATATATCCATCTGCACGTGATGCATGGTGGGAAATAACAATTTGTCAATTTTACGAAACAATTTGCATGCATGTTGATCTTGCCAACTTGAAGTTCGTTGGTTATTCTCAGATATTATGACAAATAAAAAGTATGTAACTAAAAAAACACCGGGACGATATCAGATCTAATAATTCAGTCGAGCCAAGGTCTGTCCTGTGTCCCCCATCTCCATTACGTTAATAAAATTCATCGTTCGCGTCGTTATAACGAGTAAAACACCTGACGTTTAACCACAGGAAATGGCGATAAATATGCAAGATGTTACTGAGAAATGAAAAAGCTTCGAAGAAGTGAAATTCGAGGAAAATTTATTCGTGCGGATGAGAAAAAAAAAAAAACGTCACCAGGAAGATGATTTAATACAAATTATATCGAGCGAGAAGATTGCAAGTAAATTCTAAAAGATATTGTTCGGTTTATATATATTTTTTATTACTTGTATTACAATAATTATGACGGTCAGAAAATGCCGTCAATTTACGCCCCTCTCGTTCTGATTATAACATGCGAAATATTAGTTCTGAAAAAATTGAGAGACAAACGGCATTAGAAAAATAAATAAATAAACGTTCATGCCTACGCGTGTTACAATTATCTCGGAATAGAACGATGAATGAGTAAACACGCATTATCGGTCAAGTTCACATCCATCTAGTCCCTAGATCTCAATTTCGCCGTTGAAGATATTCGTGTTGTGCTCGCATTCACTCGGGAAAATCGACAGAGATCGACGCCTGCCGAGCGGCTGGCATACGTGCAGGTGAGTTGGGCAAGTGGCATATCTTAATCGCTTTCACGAATACGTTTCTAACCGGCGATTAATCGTCGGCCATGTTTCTTTATCGAGCCATCAATTCCACTCCAACTGGACTTCCTTTTACCGTTCGAATAATACCTTTTCCACGTCCAACTGCTCTTAGTACCTATATTGGAATAATAATAAATAATGGAGTTGAAGCGATGAATAGGATTCCAGTGAAAACAAATTTTTTTTCAAGGGTTTATGTTTGTTTATTATACTATATACTTTTTCGCAATCTATATTATAATAGGTACGAGATCCTCGTGCATTTAGGATTTATCAGATTATTCTTATTCCATGCTGAAACAAGTTTCTTTTCATCTTTGAATTTCCAATTTTACAACATCACGCCGATATTTATTACAATAATCAAAAATCAACGTTCAATTGATTGCTAAAAAAAGATGCATTGCACAAAACGAGCCGTTGTAAAGTAAAATCGAACAAAACTTGTAGATTTTTAATAATTTTGAAGAGATCCGTAACAACGCATCGATATTCAATGTTTTGTTTATAATTTCGGTATAATTTATTTGTGCAGATATATTCACAGATCTGCTTATGCTTACGAATAGTACAATAATTTGATAGAAACACAGGATGATTTTGTCATAAAACAAATACAACCACGATGGGTAAAAGCTGCCAATTCGCATAATCTGAAATTTTTACCGTGAATTTTTAAGGGTCGGAAGGGTGAAAGCAGAGAGTTAGAAACAAAGGAGAATAACAGAACTAGGCGGAGAGGAAAAATATAAGCAAATAGACAAGCGTATAACGAAGCTTTGTTTTCTAGCCCCGGAGAACCGGGCCGCATGTAAAAGCTCGGGTGCCCGTAAAACGAACCGCGTGCTTATTTTTCCGCATGCTCAAAAACCGGGCACAGTTCGCACAAAAGATATGCAAATTGGCCAAATCTGTCAACCTCAACGTTTGCCTTACCCGCCTACGCGTACCCCTAACATATTTTCTTGAAATATATATAACCTGCTATCCGGCTCCCGACTCAAAGGTAAAACGACTCCGGTTTCTCCCTCTTTGTGCAATTCAACCTTGCACCCCGAAAACCGTTATTTACCCGCCCAAATTTTCGCGGGAAATTATACCAAAGTATATCGCGTGTCTGATGGTACGCTGAGAGAAATTTTTGGTTCCGGTTACCGCTGAGTCCTGAACTATTTTCATTTTTTGCCACAATCGAAAAATATAGTTCTAGGTAGAAAATGAAAATTAGTTTTCCAGCTGTTACCGGAATGTTTAGTATCCGTCACTATTCTTTCTCATAACGATCGCTGCTGCTACATTTTCTTGCAACTGTTGCGAAAATTTAATGCTTGTGCGAGAATAAATTGACGTTAAAGCCTTGCTTGACTAAAAAAGTAGAGTAAACATCAGAAACTGATTTTGCGTTGCAATTACCAAAAAAGGATCGATAATAGCTCGTTTTTCGTAATCCCAACAATATTCAAACACTGTTTTTAACGATACCTGTTTTACTGAATTTTTCTAGTTAGTGTAACAAATGAAATTCTTCTCACAAGCAGTGTATATATACGTGGAAGGCCACAACCGCCAAAAATGCAATTTCAGTGCCAAAGGGGTAGATAATTTTTTTTTCCCGCTATTTGCTCTGAAAATGATCAAAACGTATTATTCAATCAAAATCAAGCGTTTGAAAATATAAACGCAAAAGACCGTCTGTTAGGCAGATACGACCTTTTTCCATTAATAAGCACATGAAAAAGAACGATCCAAACAGAAGGTTGTGACAATCAGTTTTTTTAATCCGCAATCGCTCTAGAAACCGATGAAACGCATAAATAAATTGAAGTTTGCGAAAATCCAGAAATGATATTAGAAAATTTTCAAAGATAAAAACAGAAGGGCGTTACCGGCATTCTTCTTTTTTTTTTTTTGGCAAACACTTTGAACGTCGGTTTCACATATACCTGTGTATACAAAGGTGTATACAAAAACTAATCTGTATTGTATATGAGAACGACGTGTCAAACCTAAACAGTTTGTGTTTATATTACGCTCTTATGTGTCCATAGTGACAAGTAATAACAGATTCTTGTTCAGCGTTCTCAGTCCGTCAGTCTTGTCGAATATTTGAGAGAAGGAAGACGCAATGAGATCTTGGAAAGTACAATTATATAATTAATAACTCATTCCCTATATCGAGGACTACTGAAACGAATAAACAATTGATACAAACAAAGTTATACAAGCGAGGATGTCTATTTTCTGAGCATTGATTATCCAAGTCGTCAATTATTGGAATGGAAAGAAATAACAATAATAATTTTTGGTGGTTATGCCCTCACGCTATTATCGTGGTAAATCATTTTTCCTAGTAACTAGTAGCAGTAAGATTCCATTTAACCCTAGTAAGTGACCAGGGTTGAACTGTTATTAAATTTCAACGTTTCTGATCATATTTTCATGTCTTCAGCTTAGATAATAAAAATATAAATATATGCAAGTATATAAAGTCACGTTCCGTTGAACGTTTCTAATAACGACGGTAAAAGAAAAGAGAAAATGTAAAAATTATCCACATAGTAGAACGATTTTTGTGGAACACGTTTAAACTCGGTGATAAAAATTCTTTTCCTTCAAGTACGAGCTCTTCAATTTTTTTATCTTTACATATCGACGAGAGGAAAGTCTTTCGATGAAATTCCGATTTCACTTTCAATATCTGACTCTTCGTCAATGTTGGATATACGTGAAAAGTAACTTATCGATTATCGGAACGACTATTGAACGGGAAAAATCACTTATCACTTTCGGAGGGCGAGACGTGATGCCAGGCCGTGTAGGTCGGACAGCAGAGTCCCGGGGCGTGTATAAGGTTCTCCTTGGCTCTGATAAGGGTAAGTCGATATCTTCCTAATAGCTACTTCCATTGTGCAGGGAGCCCCTTTGTTTCCCGAGTCTACTATGCCCCGAATTAATGACGAGCTACCGGCGGCCCAACCACCCGCGAAAAGGCGCGTGCCAAAGGAATTGTTGGCTTTCATATTGGCAATTTAGCTAAGCTGTTTATGGCCGGGGTGTATACGCGTATAACGGTGGGTAAAAGGTATACGCGGCATCTGATAACCAAGAGCCTTGAGCTAGTTTGAATATCAATTCGCTTCTCCGTGGAAATAACTCGAGTTCTTCCTTCTCTTTCACCCTTCGAACTCTGACGAATGCTAATTACCTTTTCACGTCTCGGATGAAAGACCAACTAAAATTCGACATTGGTTACTCGAAAATTCGGAATGAATAAGAAAACGGGAAGAGAGACTGATCAAAAAAAAAAAAGACGAAGTAAAATTCGTTAAACCGAATTCTAAAATCTGAATGTCAAATTAGCTGAGTCTGGATTTTATTCTAACGATCTTTTCTCGATACGAGAAAAAAAACATTACGTTTCTCGAATTCAGAGTGAAGAAAATTCACTTGCTCATATTGTAGATGAACGTTTTGTTTTTATTTTTATCAAAATTGACGAAATGGCGATTTGAAAAAAAGTATCGAACTTAGCCTAGTTTTCTGCAATTATTTCGTTGAATAAATAAAATAACAAGATTTCAATGAAAAAAAAAGCTTTCGAAGCAAGATGAATAATAGCGTGAAGAATGGAGTATCAAAAGTTGAATCTGACAGCTTGAGAAAACTCTTCTTTTAAGAGTATACAGCGTTTTGAAAAAACGCGTTTAAAGTCTCGAGTGCGAAATTTCCACGTAAATTATCTACTTGCGATCGATCGGCAATGCCAGGTCCCAATAAAAAATCCCGTCTCTACTATCGAATAATGCAAACAAAAAAAAATCATGTTAATGTAAATATTTTTTGAATATTTTAACGATCCGTTAATCCGTCCGTTCTTTATCTTGACAGCACATTAGCTTGTTAGTTAATAACGTGAAATTTTTTTCACGGCTGATTGTTCGCTCATCTTCAGAACGTTTCAAAGCCGAACTATAAATAACGTCTTTAAGTATAAAAGCGATGAGCGTGATTTACGGTAGGAAAATTCGAAGCGGCTATCAGTCTTCTGCGGGTAAACAGGCGTGTGGAAGAAATCGTGAAAAGTATGCGAGTGCACAAAAGCATGAAAGCTTTAGCAGAAGAAAGATTCCACAGGCATCTCTTTTCCCTCAACAATGACCGCTCTGCGAGTATCTCGGGATTGTTAATCAAACTTTTTCAAAGGAAACGAACTCTATCGTAGACTCTTTCCTCGAAATTATCTCTACCGTTAGAATATCACTCGTTGTATTATTGCTGTAATAAAATATTAGTGCGAAAATAAATACCGTAAAAGCACAATTATCGAAAAAATTGGTTTGTAAAAATATTGACGTTAGTTTGGCGTTATTCGTTCTTTAAGGCCGTGTAGTATTCAAACCCTTAACGATCGAGCAAACTCGCCCTTTTCTGCCGTTCGTTTGTTTATTTAATACAGGAAGAAAAAGGGTGAATTTCCTCCGTCGGTAAGAGTAGAAATGCTACATGACCTTAATTTTTCAACCGATCACCTTCCATCGCTTGTATAAAACCTCGACATCCTTGACCCAGAAATAATTACCACAGATTCAGTTATTACAGAGATCCGCCAGTTTTTATTTACCACCGTCAATCACGATTCCGGCTGCAACGACGTTCGTTAAGGTGAGCCGAAATTGAAACAAGAATTGAGGAAACGCGACGCCAAGGACCAATACCAACCGGATCAAGCATTGCTCTGCGTCTCTCTGCACCGCGGAGGAATGCCGGATGGACATTCTGTGGGAATTTGCGGATTCCGTAGATTACAGATGAGGCATCCCGGGCAATGGCATCGGGCGTTCCTGGACCCCGGGAAACGCGAGGTGCTAAGCCACTTAACCGTCTTCGAACCGTATCCACCTCTTATATTCTCCTCGTAACTCGTACCGAAGCTACGGAAAAGTTTCCTCTTCTATCATATAATTATAAGGGATTCGATCATTGTGTTCTAATATAATAACAATGGGACTGTTGATGAATCGAGCAAACTAGGGACCATTATTTTTCATTCTTGATCAATTGAAGAAAGAGGTTTGATACAGATTTACTGCTTGGACGGTCTCAAATCAAATCTGTTTTTACATTTTTTTTTTAAAGAAGATGAAAACACTTAGAGAAATTTGAGTATCGGGACTTTATTATTTATAGTTTTAAGAATATTTCAGAATTTTTTCATTCAAATTGATAACAATATGGCGGCATGGCGCATATAAGTAGCAGCGCATCTCCTCACATTATTGTTCATCTAGTAAGAGATTAAAAAAAAAAATGTTATATCAAAAACACTTTTTTGGTCAATGCTCGTAGCCCGTTATATACGATGATGAACAAAAACTTTCATTTTTCGACCAAAAAACTGCTATAACAATTTTTATAAAAAAAATTTGGGATTGATTTTAAAAAATTCAGCCACGACATTGATTCGATAGACAAGTTTCAAAGATGGTGTCAAAATTTCAAGACGATTGAATGGAAATTAACCGAGAAATCTGCGCTACCGGATTCAAGACGTGGTCGTTTTCTACTTATACGCGCCATGTCGCCATTTTATTAATAATTTCGATGAAAAAATTCTGAAATATTCTCAAAACCATGAATATTAAAGCCCTCGAACTTAAATCGGTCTAAGCATTTCAATTTACTTAGAAAAAAAACTTCTAAGAACGGGTATGATTTTAGATTATAATCCCCTTCATATGAGTAAACAGTTGTTCATCATTTTTGATTAAAATATGAAACTAGAATTTGTCTTCCTCAGCAGCGGTTCGTGACTTTGAAATAACGAAGCTGATAAGCATCTTCTTGAGTACCAACACGATGTTAAAAATTTTAATCAGCCTATGTATAATACTCTGTTTTTTTCTTGTTTTTTTTTGCGACAACGCTTCACGTTTTGGAGTCTGAGTTTGACGCGAGTTCAGCTGACCCTGGATAAAAGCCTGCATCCAGAAGTTTCACGGACCGAAGCCGAGCCGTAACGGGAATAAAAGTGCAGAAGAAAAGGTGCTTCAGTTCCGGGTTTATAACGACACGGAGTTGAGCTGTTCCTCAATTGTAGCAGCGAGGAGATACTTCCATGCTTTTCAAAGCGGTAGGTGGGCAGGTACGTAGTTTGCGAACTCGTCGTCAGTATTTGAGAGCCAGTTGATTGCAAAGTGTAACGAAGGCAAAACGGCGAGATCCAGGATCCGAAACTACGGAACTAGACTCGTATCCGATCCGCGGTAGGACTAACGACGATGACGAGAGTCCGGAGGAACTTCTCACGATATCCGTTTCTCCAGCGTTGGTTCGAAGAAGAAGGGAAAACTGAATAAAAGAATAAGCGAAGCCAATAAATTCATGCGCGTTTCGAAAGTTCTGATCGGTTTTTGGGGACACGGAGGACACTCCGTGTTATCTCAGATCGTACACAGATGTGTTAGAAATAAATCACGGCATCTGAAATGGGAGGGACTTCCCCTTACATGATGGATTTCCTACGCGCCTGTACATGGTTTGAATTATTATTTTTTCGAGTAGATAAAAGAAAAGTTTTCTGCAGCTAGAGGAGGCGAACAACTTCCTCATCTCTCGGAAACAAAGGAACCGAGAGCCGAAAGCCGGTGCAGTTAGGCGACTTATCAAAGTTAAGAAAAGGATGAATGTTGGAGGTGAAATATAAGTACGAGTATACCATACCGAGGCGCCGAAGCTCAACGTTTTTGCTGTAATAACTCTCGGATTCACGGCGGGCGTAATGAGAATCTAAAATCAAAACTTAACGAGAATTGATTGCCTCGTAAAATTAACTTGCAGCTGATGGAATTATTGCGAAAGCTTGATAGGTACTAGAAGAATTTACACCTGCGATATCAATTCGCGAAAACTAAGTTCATTCGCGTGTATGTCGAAAGTGTTTCGATAAGAAGTGCTTTCAGTTTCGTGACGAGTTGACAGGAATTGTTGGACAATTTTTCATTCGACATGTTCGGATCAATCCTTGCCGCAACACGAGTGAGTGAAAATACGAAAATTGTATCGAATTGAAAAGTATTAGGCAATTTTTAACACTTTGATACCGTAATGAAAAAGCAACACAAACGAGCCGAGTAATTGAAACTTTGTCGGGGTGATTGATTATTGCGGTAATAATAGGGGATTAATATAATCGAACGCTGAAGTGCCGAGCGGTGAAATTGAAGGAAAACACATCGTGTGAAAATTTGCTGCGCTGCATTCAGCTCCGGTCATTTTACCGTGAAAAGGACGGTGACTGTGTCGTTGATTTTCATCGTAGACAAACGGGGTTATATTCCAGCACTTATTAAAATTCATAAAATCCTATAAAAACTCATCGACATTCACAGCTCGTTATTTTCCAAAACGGTTCGCATCGAGTTACGATTTAATCGTAAGTTCGGTCATCGGTGGCGATACTTTTACTTCCAGCGAGCGTCGAGGCGCCATGGATTCAAATTCTGAGTTAGACATCCGAGGCAGCGAGCGATAAGTTAGCTTGGGGGACCGGAACGTCGAGGCAAAAGCTCCTTGGGCGATATTTGACAAAAAGTGAAATTTGCCGGACAGCTGATACAGAGTTGTTTGTTCCGAAAAGTATCGGTGAAACGTTTGCCTTGCGGGTACGCCTCCGGGTATCTATTCATACACATCCACTTCCGCACATTAAAAGTAGAACAAACAAAAATCCCCGCGGTTCGAACGCGAATCGAGCTAATAATAACGGCCGAGAATCGTCGAGCATTAATTAACCAAGGCTAACGACCGACGCTTTGGGGCTTTCAGACCCGGTTCCCCGAATCTTTACCCGAGTCATGTTCATGCGTGGGCATATTTAAACCTCGGGATGAAAATGTCGTCGAATGTGAAAATTTCTCGCCGTCGACGATGACGTCACGCTTGACGCCCTCGTTCTCGGTGTCACCGAGGAGTGAGAGAGGGTGTGCACAGGGGTAAAGTACATCCCGCTAATACGGCGGGGAATACACGCCCTTCGAGGGGCCGAAATCGAATTCCCGAAAACTCTGAGCCAATATCGAGTCGCTACTCTCCTTCACGGAATTCGGAGGAAAGCTAAGAGGGTGAAATTTCCCAGTCGAGAAGCACGTTTTTTTCACCGAAACAAGGTTTGGAACAACTTTTGCTCGCCTGCAGTTTTCGCTCGCGCTTCGAAGCTCTCGTTTCGCGAGCTTATATTCGCCTCGCATAATCCCGCCGGATTCCGCAATTCGATCAACAGTCTATGATGGTCTCCACGCGGACCGCCCACCGTTGGTAATCGATTATACACGGGAGGTTGAAGGGGCGACGGTTCCTTCAAATATTTGACTCGATCAGCCGATTTCCCCGGGGGTGAAACTTCCCTCCCAGCTTCGTTTGTTAAATGGCAACACGCCGTTATACGCGCTACAGTGGCTGATAATCGGCTGTCTATTTCACAAAAGATTCGCCCTGTCGTCAACGGAAGAAAAAACAAAAAAAAAACAATCGAGAAATTTTTTAAGGAGTCGTTCGAAAAATTTGTAACAAATACTGAAAAAAAATATATGAATAAACAAATTGTCGTAAGATCCGAAGGAGGTGGAAAAATATTTAGAGGCCGCTACCAGTTGTTGTAATATTTTTTATTTACTTCTATGTGTACATCTTACAGATTTATACATATTTATAATGTTAGTTTTTTTTTTTTCGTATCGCGGTTTAATTAATCATTGTTCGTGAAAATCAGTACTGAAAACAAAATAGTGACATTAACGTGATGCGATATTCTTATTTCGATAACAAAAACTGTTATCCAAATTTCGCCGAGACGATTATTCTTTCGGATAAAAGACGAGAACAGTCAACTGCGGAATTGTTAGACGCAGTTTATTGTTCATTGGTGAACTATTAATTGGACCACGATACAAAAAAATAAAATAAAAAGCAATAAACCAATATATACACAAGTCCGTAAAGTGTACACACAAAAATAAATAAAAAATATCACAGTAATTGGTAGCGACCTTTAAATATTTTCCCACTTCCTTCAGGTTTTATGAAAAAAATTTTCTCAGCATTTGTCACAAATTTTTCGAGTACGCACGCGTTTCATTTTCATCCTCCAATGTTAGTCGAGCTTTTAAATCTTCTTCCAGGAATAAGTCGGACTCGATCCGAACGTGTCTTACTCAGACATCTCGAATACTTGTATAGCATGCGTCGTCAAATGGATACCCAGGCTTGATCCAGGTTGAAAGCACAGACATCTTACCGTAAAATTGGCGTGAGCTTTTAACCTCGCGTCGTTCAGAGCTGGAGCTTTGATCCTCGACGATCCTTTGAGCCGAGTTCGGCAACGCGAATGACACGTGTCGCAGTCACCTGTCGTTTTTCGAAAGACACGTTGTCACAAACACAAGCTCAGAGTTCAGCCGGTGAATCATACCGACAAACGAAAAACAAAATCAGTTCGAGAAAGAAATCCGCAGGATCATCTATCCTTGCGGGGGGTCGAATATCCGGCGATCCCAACAGCGTCTTGATTTCGAATCCGAGGTTCGTCTTGGAACGTGGGAAGCCAATTAGGAGTTCAGGTTTTAATTTCGATCGACTTTGGGGCGTGATTCGAACAGAGTTATGCCTTTGTCAAGCGCAATTCGAGCCTCGGACGAGTTTCGTCGACGGCTTCTGCAGCCAGTCTTCCCACGACGTCTACGGAGCCCAGGCAGCCGGCCACGCTAATATAATATTATCACGTATTCCTCAGACCCGACGTGGTGCGCTCAAGATCTGGCCTAGGATTATCCCTACCTGCAGGACTAGTTGATTTGCATGCAAAACGCGACGCTGAAGTAGCTCGGAGTGATTTCCCCGGCACACTCGCTCCAGCTGCTCGTCTCGACCGAAATTCAGGGACCTCTAATGGCGAAGCTCGGTTTTGGCAATAAGAACCGTAGTCGGGATGAATTGACGGTATGTTTCTTTTTTTTATTCTTTACTCCTGAAAACTGAAACCAATTGAGAAACCTTAAGCGAACCGGTGTAATCCCCGACTGAATCGTAGAGAAAAAGAGTAAAGGACGTTGACAACTTTTTTCTAAAACGTGATTGAGGTCGTTTTGGCGATCGACAAAGGACGAAGATTGAGATGAACGAAGTGAAATGAAGGATGGATGGGAAGGAATCAAGCGATGCGAAAAACGGACTCGTCATTTTTGCGCGATTGGTTTTTTTTTTTTTTTTTTTTTCAGTCTACTCGGAGGCTCAATTAATCAGTAGCAGATGAATGAATATAATCGGCCAAGGATCGTTGAGATCGTCTCGTGACTTCGGAACTCAGTGTGGCTAACACAGGCAATCTCGGGAAGAAGAAGAGTTTTTTGTTCTTTTTCCCACGTCTCGTATCGGGGCCAATGCGATAATAATATAAATCAGCATCGCCTTTACGTACGCGATTAGGACGCTCGACGGACTTGCTCGTCGATCGCCGGCAAGATCGATCCATCGGCACTTGGGTTTGGCTGATTTCGAATGAATTACGACCGCGTGGGTCGCGTTGGAAACTCATAAAATTCGCACTTTCTTTTCGGAAACAGCTGACCCCCGTAGAATTAAAGCGGCCGCCTTGCATCCTGTGGAATTTCTTTGCCCGTGAAATTTTCTAGCGTCCAAAACGCTCGGCGGACGAACTACGTTGTAAAGTGGATCCCGAGTTCACCCTCGGGCGTTGCTGTTACACTTTCACTGTCTGCTTTTAGGACCAGACGGAGAAATGCGCGTTTGTGGCAGCATGTAATTTTCTGTGGAATTCAAAGCCGGTTATTATATCTTCTCGGTAAAATAAAACTCATAGCTGATGATCTTGTGCATCTGGTTGTGGTTTGTAACGCAACTATCGACATTCTCGAAGTGATCAATTAACCAGTGGCACTTGTCAGTTTGGATTCTTGACGTGTAAAGCTCAAATTCACACGGACTGCTTGCGGTCTGTTTTTTGAACGAATATTCGAAAATTAACAGAATGCCTTGTCGAACAGGCGTGAGCGGTGTAGAGTGGTCCAAAAAAATTGACTATTAGTTTTTTTTTTATTTGAAAGTTACACGCTTAACAGTAGTAGAAAATAAAAATAAGATGCTTGTTATAATTTATTGTGTACTGAACGCAATTTTTCCATCTTCCATTTAATTATCGTGAGACAATAATTTTAGTTATGTCTAAATTTTGTAATTACTCAGTAACGAAGCGATGTACATAAGTGTCCGATACGTATTTTTGTTGGGACTTTTATGCTTTACAAAAAAAGGTCTCTTACAATTTTTTCATAAGCCAACTCTTTAAAAAGTTATTCAAGGTTAAAGTTGAAATCGTATAAAAATTTCCTGTTTTTCGAGATTAACAACGAAAATATAATACTAGATCTATCACAAAATATCGTGATTTTTCATCTCTGTAAAGCATTTCAGCCGCTATAAAATCATGTCATTTAATTAACTGTCAACTTGAGAAAATTTATTTTGTAATTATTGTAAGTAATATTTAATATATATGTGATTCCAGTTTATAAGCACCTTTTTTTAGCAAAAAATTAACCGTTGAGGAACCATTAAATACTCAGATTACGGGCTCAAATTATGACAAGCGTCTTATTGTCTATTCCTACAACTATTAAACGTGTGATTGAAAAAAAAATACTGCATTAATTTTTTTTTTTTTTAATCACTCCAGTGAAAGCTCTGGAGGGATTCGGTTTAATGATCGCTCGTACTTTCTCGGTGAAGAATAAACCGCCATTATGCTGAATAATGACGGATGAACCGAACAATGAGGAAGACGGAGAGATCGAAGAGTAAGAGGTTTGTAAAGGAGTGATCAAACATATGCACCTGAATATTTTATTCTCCTGCAAAAGCTTTCCTTCGAACGACAACGAGCTCTGGCATAAGTTTGGAATTTTTTCAACGAATGGAAACTCGATGAGGATAAATTGGCATTGTTATCGTATGGCTTCCATGGACGATAAAATCCGATTGCCTTGAGGTTACCCTCCGTCTTAACTCCCCCCCTTTCAGAGCTGCGAGACGAGTGTCATGGTGTACTACACGCAGATACATCGGCTGCACGTAAACTCGCGTAACGACGTCGTTTTCGTTTGATCTCAATTTCATCCACGATACTTTTACCTTCAACTCATCTGCGTCACAGTCCGCGTACGAATAATAACGTCTCGTTTCGACTGGGCAAGACCCTTCGCTTTATCGTACATTCTCGCGATATCGAGATAATAAGAAATCACCGTGGCAAGAAGATTGAAAAATTCAGACACAAAGTTATCAAGTACCTTTGATATTTCCCATAGTGGCGACTATGCAGAGCTTTCGATTGATTTTTGTATAAAAGTAAAATATCTTCCTCGAGATGACTCACAATCAGTCACGATATTCTTCATCTTCGTACAATTCCGTGCGGAGGTTTCTTAATTATAGGATTTGGAGCAAGAGTCGGGAGGTAATATTTTATTCGTTTATCAATAATATAAATAGCATTGTCTCGTATGAGAATCGTCCTTAAAAGTCGTTGGCTAGCTTCATTTTCTACTTCTAGATCATGATACGGAGTGCAGTGTCTAGTGCCGAGTTTAATTCTCCTGCTATTCCAGCCACCATGCGTCCTCCGATACTCAATAGACCATTGGATTCTGAAGAGAAGGAAACATTCAAGTAATGCAACTCGGTTTGCTGACGTAGGTAAAAAAGAGAAACAATTCTACGATATTAAGACTGCCATCGGTTAAAAATACATCTGAACAGTATTGGTTAAGAAAATTCAAATCCGTATAGTTCGAGCATCCGCATTGCGTAAGTACATCCAGAAAAATTTCTAAATAAATTACATTCACACGAGAGGTTTGAGAAATTTGAAAAACATTGCGTGTATTTTTGCAACAAAGTTTAATAAGATTGTAAGCTAGCTGTTGAATTCACAAGGAACAACGTGTGGCAATTCCATTTTACTGTACTCAAATTGTACTCTTATTTCCATATCTAGCTACAAAGTCCTGAGTGAATTCGCAAACATTATCAAAAGTATACATATAACATTAGTTATAACTAACACGTGGCTGGGATACTTGCAGTTCAACTATCTTGACGCGAATCTCGTGCGGGAAGCCGAACTATTCCTATTATTCGAACAGTTTAAGTATCCAGATAAATCAAGCGGTGTAACTAATCGAATAGTTTGGATAGTTAGAACAGTACGGATACCCGGGGATACTCGAGTACTCGAACTATCCGGATAGTTCCAAGATCCGAATTTGAAGCTTTGCGTCCGGTGGATCCGGGCTTTTTCTCGTAATCCAGATACTCGAAAAATTAGTAGTTATAATTTTATGTGACGACTCTATCGTCGCACGCGTACTGTAATTTATATTTTTAGTAAACTTTACAAAAATATGATGCACGGTAATCCGAAGAAACCTCAAATCAACTGTAGAACCGGATGGTTCTACGATTTTTTCTCAGCTACTGATTGTGAGCTTGACTCACTGGAACTGGAACTGGAACTGGAACTGGAACTGGAACTGCCTGCTTTAGTATCACCGCCGGTTTTCTTGTTTGTGGAGCTCGGTGTCGTATCCTTGGAACCGGTTGTGCTGTTTGCAGGAGTCGTTATCGTACCAGTCGCACCGGTTGTGCTGTTTCCACTACTCGGTGTCGTACCATTCGTACCGGTTGTGCTGTTTCCAGGACTCGTTGTGGTACCATTTGTACCGGTTGTGCTGTTTCCGGAACTGGGGGTCGTGGTATTCGTACCGGTTGTGCTGTTTCCAGGACTCGTTGTCGTACCATTCGTACCGGTTGTGCTGTTTCCGGAACTGGGGGTCGTGGCATTCGTACCGGTTGTGCTGTTTCCGGTACTCGGTGTCGTAGTGTTTGCACCAGTCGTGGCGTTTCCGGCGCTCGGTGTCGTAGAATTTTTGGCCGTATCTTTGGTAAAAATACATTAGAATCGTTAATGTTTTGCCGGTAAAATGGTAACTCTGTTACTTCAATGTAGGGAAAATACGAGGAAGTGTTTCACCGCATAACGATGTCGGTGAAAAAGTTTCTTGGAGGAGAAATCCTTTTCTCGAATTACTTTTCACAATATGTGAGCAAGCGATACTCGGTTCAAAGTAATGTTGTCTACTCACCATCCTTTCCAGCAGAGATCGTGTCGCAGAATTGGAAATATACCAACGCTGCTAGGAGAACATAGACAATTTGCTTGGTGGTAAACATGGTGTAGCACTCGTAACAAAATGCTTTGCACTGAACGTCGGTCGAGAGTACAGTATATTTTATACCCGTACTGCACTCGCTTTTGCATCTTTGATAAATTTACCCAGGTGCAAGTGCAGAAAAATATCTATTCAATTTTAATCACCCCACTATTCTTCCATATAGTTAATTCATTGATATTTATTTGTTGCACTAATGTCTGAATTCTTCCACTCGCCTGATTACGCATTTCGATGTTTCATCCTCAGTTCGTAAGGAGGTTCCGAGAATTAGGAATCGCTATACTTGCCCTCGGAATAAAATACATGCACGTTTCATACTATCGCAGCATTTGAGCCACGCTATTCTGAGCAATGATTGTTTGAAATTCTACTAGTTTGGGGCTTTGATACTCTCAAGGATTCCGTACTTAATGTTAACGGTCATTTTCTGAAAATTTCTCATGAGAATCTTTCGAGCGTCGTTATAACTTCGTGTTTTTATCTTGCTCTTCTTTCTACTCCGCGGAATTTTCCACTTCTCTACAATAACGTCTCTGTTCTCATTATCAGCATCGAGAGGGTGGAGAAATATTTGATAACACAGGATATGTTCTGGGTAATTAGGGAGCACGCCGAGCAACAATGTGCCTTAAAAAATTGTTGATAGTTTACATATTTTTAATAAATCATACTCACAGCATGCTAGAACTTACAGTGACGAAACAACTACGTCTTAGATTAAAGCTTATTATCAATGTTTTTCTCGTGATCTGTTTTACGCGGTTCATCATTATCATTGAATATGAGGTATTATTGCAGATGTGATTCCGTCATCTATTCAAACGTGGATTATACGTACGCTCTGATACCGTACAAAGCCAATTACGTACAATTCAGGTATACCTAAGTATACAAATAACACATTGGCAGTCTGTAAAGTTAATTATTTTTCCAACTCACTGAGGCAAATAGCCTTAATGAATGTGACTAACACAGTTTCTCTGGCGTTAAATAGTATGTTTTCTTCTCAGTTTTTAAATGCCTTGTTTTGATTCATTCCATTATTTTCTGTCTCGTTTGCAGGATCGAGAAAGTTCTGTTTCGATGTTTTTTTTTTTTTTTTTAAATTATTTTCTTATCGGCCACAACAAGGTCATTCTAATAAATGAACTTTGTTGAGTTGAATAAATCCTGAAAAACATTTCCACGAATATTCAATACCGAAGATTTCCAACGAATTAATTCCGTTAGCGCGAGCAGTTTTTTCTTTCCAGCTATCGACGGAAGTTTATGAAATCGGTTATTTCACAGGCTTCGGAGCCATCTAAAAGTTCATAGACGATGTGCGAGTGAAGCCTGGGAATGATTAAACTCGTTTCGTATAGTCTTATAAGTCTTCAACAATCTAAAACTTGAAACAGGACAGCGATTACTTGGGTATTCACTTTTATGCGTCTAAGAAGTGAGAGCTCATAAGATTACAGATTATAGAATACACTTATTGAGCTTAGTAATCGTGACTGAATATAAAACGCGTGTCAGTAACATTCACGATGGTTTCAATTGATAAATCATTATTTGGAGTTTCAAAGAATAGTAACTGTTCTTCTTTTTTTCAGATTTTAAGTAATAGTAATTCAAATCTTCGATTGCTCATAGCGATTTCGATTATATCAAGGTCCTGTATTTATACCTACCAAAATTCCGATTGTAGTTGTTCTGCTGCTCTGAGAAATTTGTTCAGGTTAGAGTTCTGTCGAATACCTGCGAAGCTTGGAACTTTTAGTCCAGAAATTTAGTTTGTGAATTCGATTAAAATAAACTATATTTTATCGACACTCTTTCATTTCAATGTAGACGAGTGTTCAAGTTCCGCTTTTGTTATACAAAACGAATATTACACCTGTTTTCTCTGGACGCAAAAACAATTTTGGTAAATTTGATTTTGTAAATTGCTCACAGAAAACAGCTATGTTTCTCAAGGGTCACCTGAATTTGAAGCCATGTTGATCTAACCGATCTGCGAATCCCTGAAATTAGATTTTTGATGATTTAAAAAATCTGAAAAAATCGTGCTCTATCCTCGCAATGTGTAATTTGATTGCTTAGGAAGGTAAAAAATCGGGAGGGTCAAGCTGATCGGCTGCATGATTTCAATATACTGTAAACTGCAAGATGAATCGATACTCGGAATAAAATCAATAGTCAAAAACCACTGGCATCTATGCTGCCTGAATCAGATTTGTGGGTTGTTAAATTGGTGAAATTCTTCCGGAACAAACGTAAGTCAATTAAAAAGTTTGAAATCGAGCAATTGTTTTCAACACTTGAAGTTGATATCCACTTTGTGTATCGTTGCAAAGGAAAAGTGAGCAGCAGTTGAACACGGAAGAATGAGTATTCCAGCAACGAAACTATGCGGTTATCGCACGGTCTGAATTATTGGTCTTTGTTTTAAATAAGGATTTGAACCGATATGGATTAGGATGCATTCGAATAGGTAGGAGTCTTTATGGCTGCGAGAGGACTAATAAAACGTGTAAAAGTGGCACACTTTATATAGTTTCAACTACATGCTTTATTATTCATAGCTGATTACAGAAGTAAGTTTTTACAAATGAAAATGATTAGAGTAAAAATATCATTTTCCTTATTCAATAAAATTTCTTAAATGGTAAGTACATGAATTAAAGCAATACGTACACATTAATTTAGAGTAACACTTAAGAATATTTGAAATCCACCACGTGTGTTAACGAAATGAACATCCTAATGATTACAGGTGCATACTGACGTGCTTCGAGATATTTGGAACGCCAAATATATTCGTTGAATTCATAAATATGAAAAATAAGTGAAAAACCATTGAATGAGAAAACAGAAAAACGAATCAACATAAGTGTAATAACATGACCTAATCAGCACGAAAACATGAATTTCTTTGATGCACAGCTTTTATACTGCTCGTTCGACGTCGCTTGTATCAAAGTACTGTGTGCCTTATGATGCTGCCTGAAGAATGTCTCTCTAGATCTTTATTCTTGGTGATGAAAGTTGGAAATTCGTTGCATCTGTAACTGAAGTTCGTGGGTTTAGGAAAACCGCAATATCTGAAGCATGACGAAAGAACTGTTGATGAAGTTAGTCCAAGTGATCATATGGCACGGGTGACACATAAGAAAAAAAGTAGCGGATCACTTGCGTCTCAAGGAACATTTGAATGCAACATTTAAGATTTATTCCAATGAAAGATATTTTAGTGAGCGGTCTCGATAAATGACTGCAGGTTAGGGATCAATGATAAGATGTCCTGAAAAACCACGGAGGAATACTATCCTTGATTCATTTGTACAGACCTGCGAGTGATGATATTATGAAAATGAAAAGTGCTGTTGATACTATAGCAGATTATGAGAGGTTGGCAAAATTAGGCTCCAAGAATGACTGTAGAAAAAGTAAAGATTATTGGACTCCGTAAAGCAGTAAATCACAAAAACGACATGTTGAGAATTGTTTTGTGTATGGTGAAAAACACGATCATACAGAAGAAAAGCCAAAACAAAAAAAAAAATGATTCACATACACCATGACTGTTTCCCATTTCTGTGTCAGCAGAAGATTATGAACGAGAGAATTATGACTCGATAGCTGTTGAAATAGAAAATGGCACTGAATAATCACGCGGAATATTACGAGCTTGGATGCGATGAGACTGAAAAATAATGACTAAACGTCTATTGACGTTGATGGACGTCTGTCTTTACCCCGTCAGAGAGAGGGTTCAGATTAGACAATCCACTGCCATGAACTAATTTAATGACACATATTGGTGAAAAGTAGAACAAAGATGTTCCAGTATCTTTGTGGGTGAACAAAAACTTATGGAGAAAAAAGTCATTCACATGTATCACCGTCTTTCTGCTTGCTTCCGCCATTTGGGATACCTATACTATCGTGTGATCCCACAGAAATGCCGGCTAATGGAATAAGAAATATTCGTTCAGAATCATACACAAATCTTGCAGCGTGTTTGTAAAAGATCGAAAGCATAAAAAGGAAAAATTCACTCACATTGCTGACCGTTCTTATCTTCTTTCTGCCAAGGTGTGGAACCATCCTTGCTGTCACCGACTAATGCAATGAGAATCATTTGTTCACAGTAATAAACAAATCTCTCAACGTCTTTGTGGAAGATCGAAAGCATGAAAAGGAAAAAGTCACTCACATTGCTGACCGTTCTTATCTCCTTTTTGCCTAGGTGTGGAACCATCCTTGCTGTCACCGGCTAATGAAATGAAAAATGTTTGTTTACAATGATGAACAAATCTTGCAACGTCAATGTGAAAGAACGAAAGCATAAAAAGGAAAAAGTCACTCACATTGCTGACCGTTCTTATCTCCTTTTTGCCAAGGTGTGGAACCATCCTTGCTGTCACCGGCTAATGAAATGGAAAATGTTTGTTTACAATGATGAACAAATCTTGCAACGTCAATGTGGAAGATCGAAAGCATAAAAAGGAAAAAGTCACTCACATTGCTGACCGTTCTTATCTCCTTTTTGCCAAGGTGTGGAACCATCCTTGCTGTCACCGGCTAATGAAATGGAAAATGTTTGTTTACAATGATGAACAAATCTTGCAACGTCAATGTGGAAGAACGAAAGCATAAAAAGGAAAAAGTCACTCACATTGCTGACCGTTCTTATCTCCTTTTTGCCAAGGTGTGGAACCATCCTTGCTGTCACCGGCTAATGAAATGAGAAATGTTTGTTTACAATGATGAACAAATCTTGCAACATCAATGTGGAAGATCGAAAGCATAAAAAGGAAAAAGTCACTCACATTGCTGACCGTTCTTATCTCCTTTTTGCCAAGGTGTGGAACCATCCTTGCTGTCACCGGCTAATAAAATGAAAAATGTTTGTTTACAATGATAAACAAATCTTGCAACGTCAATGTGGAAGAACGAAAGCATGAAAAGGAAAAAGTCACTCACATTGCTGACCGTTCTTATCTCCTTTTTGCCAAGGTGTGGAACCATCCTTGCTGTCACCGGCTAATGAAATGAGAAATGTTTGTTTACAATGATGAACAAATCTTGCAACATCAATGTGGAAGATCGAAAGCATAAAAAGGAAAAAGTCACTCACATTGCTGACCGTTCTTATCTCCTTTTTGCCAAGGTGTGGAACCATCCTTGCTGTCACCGGCTAATGGAATGAAAAATGTTTGTTTACAATGATGAACAAATCTTGCAACGTCAATGTGGAAGAACGAAAGCATAAAGAGGAAAAAGTCACTCACATTGCTGACCGTTCTTATCTCCTTTTTGCCAAGGTGTGGAACCATCCTTGCTGTAACCGGCTAATAAAATGAGAAATGTTTGTTTACAATGATAAACAAATCTTGCAACGTCAATGTGGAAGAACGAAAGCATAAAAAGGAAAAAGTCACTCACATTGCTGACCGTTCTTATCTCCTTTTTGCCAAGGTGTGGAACCATCCTTGCTGTCACCGGCTAATGAAATGAGAAATGTTTGTTTACAATGATGAACAAATCTTGCAACATCAATGTGGAAGATCGAAAGCATAAGAAGGAAAAAGTCACTCACATTGCTGACCGTTCTTATCTCCTTTTTGCCAAGGTGTGGAACCATCCTTGCTGTCACCGGCTAATGAAATGAAAAATGTTTGTTTACAATGATGAACAAATCTTGCAACGTCAATGTGGAAGAACGAAAGCATAGAAAGGAAAAAGTCACTCACATTGCTGACCGTTCTTATCTCCTTTTTGCCAAGGTGTGGAACCATCCTTGCTGTCACCGGCTAATAAAATGAAAAATGTTTGTTTACAATGATAAACAAATCTTGCAACGTCAATGTGGAAGAACGAAAGCATGAAAAGGAAAAAGTCACTTACATTGCTGACCGTTCTTATCTCCTTTTTGCCAAGGTGTGGAACCATCCTTGCTGTCACCGGCTAATGAAATGAGAAATGTTTGTTTACAATGATGAACAAATCTTGCAACATCAATGTGGAAGATCGAAAGCATAAAAAGGAAAAAGTCACTCACATTGCTGACCGTTCTTATCTCCTTTTTGCCAAGGTGTGGAACCATCCTTGCTGTCACCGGCTAATGGAATGAAAAATGTTTGTTTACAATGATGAACAAATCTTGCAACGTCAATGTGGAAGAACGAAAGCATAAAAAGGAAAAAGTCACTCACATTGCTGACCGTTCTTATCTCCTTTTTGCCAAGGTGTGGAACCATCCTTGCTGTAACCGGCTAATAAAATGAGAAATGTTTGTTTACAATGATGAACAAATCTTGCAACATCAATGTGGAAGATCGGAAGCATAAAAAGGAAAAAGTCACTCACATTGCTGACCGTTCTTATCTCCTTTTTGCCAAGGTGTGGAACCATCCTTGCTGTCACTGGCTAATGAAATGAGAAATGTTTGTTTACAATGATGAACAAATCTTGCACCATCAATGTGGAAGATCGAAAGCATAAAAAGGAAAAAATCACTCACATTGCTGACCGTTCTTATCTCCTTTTTGCCAAGGTGTGGAACCATCCTTGCTGTCACCGGCTAATGAAATGAGAAATGTTTGTTTACAATGATGAACAAATCTTGCAACATCAATGTGGAAGATCGAAAGCATAAAAAGGAAAAAGTCACTCACATTGCTGACCGTTCTTATCTCCTTTTTGCCAAGGTGTGGAACCATCCTTGCTGTCACCGGCTAATGAAATGAGAAATGTTTGTTTACAATGATGAACAAATCTTGCAACATCAATGTGGAAGATCGGAAGCATAAAAAGGAAAAAGTCACTCACATTGCTGACCGTTCTGATCTCCTTTTTGCCAAGGTGTGGAACCATCCGTGCTGTCACCGGCTAATGAAATGAAAAATGTTTGTTGACAATGATGAACAAATCTTGCAACATCAATGTGGAAGATCTAAAGCATAAAAAGGAAAAAGTCACTCACATTGCTGACCGTTCTTATCTCCTTTTTGCCAAGGTGTGGAACCATCCTTGCTGTCACCGGCTAATGGAATGAAAAATGTTTGTTTACAATGATGAACAAATCTTGCAACGTCAATGTGGAAGAACGAAAGCATAAAAAGGAAAAAGTCACTCACATTGCTGACCGTTCTTATCTCCTTTTTGCCAAGGTGTGGAACCATCCTTGCTGTCACCGGCTAATGAAATGAGAAATGTTTGTTTACAATGATGAACAAATCTTGCAACATCAATGTGGAAGATCGGAAGCATAAAAAGGAAAAAGTCACTCACATTGCTGACCGTTCTTATCTCCTTTTTGCCAAGGTGTGGAACCATCCTTGCTGTCACCGGCTAATGAAATGAGAAATGTTTGTTTACAATGATGAACAAATCTTGCACCATCAATGTGGAAGATCGAAAGCATAAAAAGGAAAAAATCACTCACATTGCTGACCGTTCTTATCTCCTTTTTGCCAAGGTGTGGAACCATCCTTGCTGTCACCGGCTAATGAAATGAGAAATGTTTGTTTACAATGATGAACAAATCTTGCAACATCAATGTGGAAGATCGAAAGCATAAAAAGGAAAAAGTCACTCACATTGCTGACCGTTCTTATCTCCTTTTTGCCAAGGTGTGGAACCATCCTTGCTGTCACCGGCTAATGAAATGAGAAATGTTTGTTTACAATGATGAACAAATCTTGCAACATCAATGTGGAAGATCGAAAGCATGAAAAGGAAAAAGTCACTCACATTGCTGACCGTTCTTATCTCCTTTTTGCCAAGGTGTGGAACCATCCTTGCTGTCACCGGCTAATGAAATGAGAAATGTTTGTTTACAATGATGATTAAATCTTGCAACGTCAATGTGGAAGATCGAAAGCATGGAACGAAAATTGTCACTCACATTTATCACCGTCTTTCTGCTTGCTTCCGCCAGATGAAATACCTATACCATCGTGTGATCCCACAGAGATGCCGGCTAATGGAATAAGAAATATTCGTTCACAATCATACACAAATCTTACAACGGCTTTGTGACAGATCGAAAGCATAAAAAGGAAAAAGTCACTCACATTGCTGACCGTTCTTATCTCCTTTTTGCCAAGGTGTGGAACCATCCTTGCTGTCACCGGCTAATGAAATGAAAAATGTTTGTTTACAATGATGAACAAATCTTGCAACGTCAATGTGGAAGAACGAAAGCATAAAAAGGAAAAAGTCACTCACATTGCTGACCGTTCTTATCTCCTTTTTGCCAAGGTGTGGAACCATCCTTGCTGTCACCGGCTAATGAAATGAGACATGTTTGTTTACAATGATGAACAAATCTTGCAACATCAATGTGGAAGATCGAAAGCATGAAAAGGAAAAAGTCACTCACATTGCTGACCGTTCTTATCTCCTTTTTGCCAAGGTGTGGAACCATCCGTGCTGTCACCGGCTAATGAAATGAAAAATGTTTGTTGACAATGATGAACAAATCTTGCAACGTCAATGTGGAAGAACGAAAGCATAAAAAGGAAAAAGTCACTCACATTGCTGACCGTTCTTATCTCCTTTTTGCCAAGGTGTGGAACCATCCTTGCTGTCACCGGCTGATGAAATGAGAAATGTTTGTTTACAATGATGAACAAATCTTGCAACATCAATGTGGAAGATCGAAAGCATAAAAAGGAAAAAGTCACTCACATTGCTGACCGTTCTTATCTCCTTTTTGCCAAGGTGTGGAACCATCCTTGCTGTCACCGGCTAATGAAATGAGAAATGTTTGTTTACAATGATGAACAAATCTTGCAACATCAATGTGGAAGATCGAAAGCATAAAAAGGAAAAAGTCACTCACATTGCTGACCGTTCTTATCTCCTTTTTGCCAAGGTGTGGAACCATCCTTGCTGTCACCGGCTAATGAAATGAAAAATGTTTGTTTACAATGATGAACAAATCTTGCAACGTCAATGTGGAAGAACGAAAGCATAAAAAGGAAAAAGTCACTCACATTGCTGACCGTTCTTATCTCCTTTTTGCCAAGGTGTGGAACCATCCTTGCTGTCACCGGCTAATAAAATGAGAAATGTTTGTTTACAATGATAAACAAATCTTGCAACGTCAATGTGGAAGAACGAAAGCATAAAAAGGAAAAAGTCACTCACATTGCTGACCGTTCTTATCTCCTTTTTGCCAAGGTGTGGAACCATCCTTGCTGTCACCGGCTAATGAAATGAAAAATGTTTGTTTACAATGATGAACAAATCTTGCAACGTCAATGTGGAAGAACGAAAGCATAAAAAGGAAAAAGTCACTCACATTGCTGACCGTTCTTATCTCCTTTTTGCCAAGGTGTGGAACCATCCTTGCTGTCACCGGCTAATAAAATGAGAAATGTTTGTTTACAATGATAAACAAATCTTGCAACGTCAATGTGGAAGAACGAAAGCATAAAAAGGAAAAAGTCACTCACATTGCTGACCGTTCTTATCTCCTTTTTGCCAAGGTGTGGAACCATCCTTGCTGTCACCGGCTAATGAAATGAAAAATGTTTGTTTACAATGATGAACAAATCTTGCAACGTCAATGTGGAAGAACGAAAGCATAAAAAGGAAAAAGTCACTCACATTGCTGACCGTTCTTATCTCCTTTTTGCCAAGGTGTGGAACCATCCTTGCTGTCACCGGCTAATAAAATGAGAAATGTTTGTTTACAATGATAAACAAATCTTGCAACGTCAATGTGGAAGAACGAAAGCATAAAAAGGAAAAAGTCACTCACATTGCTGACCGTTCTTATCTCCTTTTTGCCAAGGTGTGGAACCATCCTTGCTGTCACCGGCTAATGAAATGAGAAATGTTTGTTTACAATGATGATTAAATCTTGCAACGTCAACGTGGAAGATCGAAAGCATGGAACGAAAATTGTCACTTACATTTATCACCGTCTTTCTGCTTGCTTCCGCCAGATGAAATACCTATACCATCGTGTGATCCCACAGAGATGCCGGCTAATGGAATAAGAAATATTCGTTTACAATCATACACAAATCTTACAACGGCTTTGTGACAGATCGAAAGCATAAAAAGGAAAAAGTCACTCACATTGCTGACCGTTCTTATCTTCTTTCTGCCAAGGTGTGGAACCATCCTTGCTGTTACCGGCTAATGAAATGAGAAATATTTGTTTAGAATAATAAACAAATCTGGCAACGTTTTTCTGACAGATCGAAAGCATAAAAATGAAAAAGTCACTCACAGTCATCACTATTGTTCTCCTTCTTGTTATCAGAAGAGCCAGAATTACAGAATAAATACTCGCTGCCACCGGCTGTTGGAAAAAAAGATAATGGGAAATAGCAGCACAATAACCTTGATGTATCTATGTGAAAGAACGCAAGCCTAACAAGAAGATATTCACTAATATCGTTGACCGTTTATTTCTTCTTTACGACGAGAGTATTCCGAATCGTACGGGGAAACCACGGTCCTGCGATCTGATGGATTAAAAAGTAATGTTGAATTATTGGGCAAAAATTCTCACCCCTCTCTTTCAAGGGACACAAGTATACCCATGAAACATTTGCCTTTATTCTTTACTATGAGTCTTTTTTATAGTCCGCAGATTCGTATTCAGATGAAAAATCATCATTTTTCGTGATTACGGAACAAATAACCATGCAGACAGGCTGCTGATAGAAATCTTCACACATCTGGGCAAGATCATCATTGAATGACGAATTTTCTAAGGTGGCTCATCGTTTCTCTTGTATTTCACACGAGCATCAGAACACAATCAGTTTGCACCTACCAAAGTATTCGAGAGTACATATCGTTATCAATGCCCAATCTAACTGTACGGCCCAATGATATTATCAGGGTGTAATACTGCATGATATACGACTTTTGAAGTTTCATTTATGTCATGCACACATCTATCGCTAATCGTAATTGCCAGTTTTGATTTACAATCCGATTCTGAACCCTTTTTTAATACATTTTTCAGTTTCGCGGAACTACACGCATCACGTTATTGTTACCATCATGGTTGTTCTATCACACAGTTATTAATGAACAGTTTTAGGTAAAGTATCGACATGCGTCTATCTGCGGATGCCTCTTATATTCTACTCAAGTCATGACAATTTCAGAAAATAATCCAGCGATTTGGAATAGTGCACTCACATAATCTTCGGGCCTGGACGTTTCCGTATAGTAGGACCAGCACCAGCTGAGCGAGAATCAAATAGGTGATTCGATTCATGTTTAATGTCGTATTCTTGATCGGATTGCAATAAGCTTTTGCAAGCTCTTCGCGAGTTTCGTATTTATATACGCACCGACAAAATCGTTGCCCGGTCTTTGCAAACAATTTACCCAATAGCATTATGTGCACGTAAATTCCCCGAATATTCAGGACGTTCTGTCATCAAACTGAACAAGTCTCACCCACTTTTTCACACTTGTGTGCATAATTCTGTCTGAAACCTTGATGTTTTTGATGCTGACATCAAATGTCGATTCTTTGATAGCTTTCAACAAGCCAAGGCTTCCAAAATTTATTCCTAGTGTCATGCACGTATAAAATTTCGTTTCTTGTTCCCTGAACAACAATATGCTGAACTGACCAACAGCCACGTAGTTCTTAGTTCAAAGAAAACAGTATTAATCAATTTCAGACAAATTTGCCCTATGAATTAATTATCTCGATCCAAGACAGTTATCCATTTGTAAATACAATCATAACTGTACAAATGATCTTGCATTCTTCACCCCTGGAGATGTGCTACAGTGGTATATTCATTTATTATTTGTTTGAATATCTTTTGTCAAAACAACAAGAATAATGTTTTTTATCAATACCCTGCCAAATTATCTCATAGCTATAAAGATATACCTATATATATATATATATATATATATATATATATATATATATACATCGCTGATTTCGTCTCAGAAGCAGATTGGAGACTGTGTATACTAGACTGTATAAAAAAATCAACTATTTTTTTTTTCAAAATTCAAGTCAAAAATATTGTTCCAAATGACGAAAATAAATGCTGTTTAAGTTTCAGCTTTGAACATTAATATTAGAGGTGCCTGGTCACGTTTGTCTATTTCCCACTCAAAAAATCTGGGAAAATTATTTTCTATCTTTGGAATTTTACAACTCGTTGACGCATTAGTGTACTGATAAGACCAGAACTTGTTTTTGCCGTGAATCGAACGCTCTACAAAAAGGTCTCTTATCATTTTGTGATAAATCTACTGTTTCAAAGCTATTTAAGGTCCTCTGTTGACCTCTGACCTTAAATAACTTTCGACAGAATAGATTTATCATAAAATGATACAAGACCTTTTTTGCAGAGCGCTAGATTCCCTGCAAAAATACCTTTTGATAAAATTAGTACGTTTATGCGTTGACGAGTTATAACATTTCAAATTAAAAAACAAAAAAAAAAATTACTTACATTTAAATGAGAAATGAAAAATGGCGACGAGGCACCATAAATATTAATATTAAGAGCTGAAACTTGGACATCATCTTTTATTTGTCATTTCAAACAATATTATTTACTTAAATTTTGAAAAAAAAATGGTCGATTTTTTTTATACAGTCTAATGTATACGTATTGGCAATTCAAATTCGGCTAAGTACACTACCTTTAGACTGAATTGAACACGCACGAAATAACATTAATTCAAATATACGTGTGATAACAGAAATTAATTAGTGGTGTAAGTCTTCAGCAAAGCATCCGTAGATGCATGGTTCGATTCCTGGTTCCGTCGTTAATTTTACAAAGTTACCAAAAAATATTCTAATTTCATCTCTCCATCAAGATAGTCGCAATTGGCAATGAAAATTTCGTTGGCAAACAGTTTACTTGTGTATCAAACCGAAACTGGGTTGATTAAATCTTTGCATTCAACATCTGGCATGCCAACCAAATTCTTCTTTCTCATGATTGAGCAGGTGCGGCACACTTTCTGTCAAAGTCGTTTTTTTCAAAATATTTTTCACCTTTATTTCAGGTAATTGGAGCATATATTTATATATATATATATATATGTATAAGCGACTGCAGTTTTCTGTTTGCTGATGATTGGCATGGCTTACACATCTCCTCCAGATTCCTCTGCGTAGATGAAGTTGCTTTTAGTAGTTTTTGAACTAGTAGTTGAACGTTTAATTGCTATCCGAATTCAGTCACGCGTATGAAAAATCGGTTTGAAATTATTTGTGACCTCTTGAAAAAAATTCGTGTTCATACACGCCTGGGAAACTGATACATCTGGGGAAAAATTATAATTTCAATGACGTTGCTAATTTCAGTGCAATACCACTTTTATTCCATCGGGCTTGCTTACAATTCATTCGAGAGTTATTTTATGTACAAGAACAACGCCGTGCTTTTTATTATTTATTAGTTCAGCCTCAATAACAACAGAGAGATTAATTTTTTAATCACGAGGAAAGTTAAAAACTGCGGCTCGGTACATCAAATCATCCTGATTAACCATCAACCCCTGGCGAAATTTCCCCCAGGCGGGTACAGATTTACGCAGTTTTTCTGTTTTTGTTTCCTTCTCATGTTCATCCTCTCGCATCTCTCTTCGCTTTGATTCCTATTTTCATATTTCAACACGGGGTGAACTAATAACGAAAGAATCATCAACTCATTTAAGTTTGCCAACGTTTTGCTCGAAATGCAAGAAAGTTTAAGCCGCTGGCCCTTTTATTTTCCGAGAGAAAAATGGCGGCAATAAGAAATTCACACTATTTACGCTGTTAAATTTCCTCTTCATCCTCGACACAATAACCTCGGGTTTTTTTTTTATGGTGTTTGATTCTCTCCTGGATTCAATGCCGCGCAAAATTTCCTTGAGTTTCAAGTGCCTAGGTAATAATGGAACGGAGTCTACTGAAATTATACTTCTCGTTTAAAGTAAGGGGTAGTGGTGCGTTTCCTTACTTCCATCCCTTGAAGGTGCTACTGGATATGACGTAACAGTAATTTGCAATTAGCGAAGCGACGCGGGCGGAGTTGCTGGGGAAAATTTGACGGCGAGAAGCGTCGGAATACCATGGAATTATATGCTAATCGTGCCTATCAGTTAAGGAGTTAGACTTAAACATCGCATGTCACGTCTCTGTGCCTTCGACTTCAGAAACCTCGGAAAATTCACTCCGCGGTTATCACCTGTAATTAATGCGTCGATCATTAGCAATATTTTACGCTCGCAGATCTCAAAACTTCTCATGTGGTAACCGCAGGGCGGGTCTCCTTTCCACTGCAGTGGGCACGAGCTGATCTAGTGCTAGCCTCTCGCCCGCTTCCAGCATGCTCATTTCACCATTTGCCACAGGGCGTGTCGATGATCTTATCAAACCAGCGACTGCCCATATGCACGCCGTGGTAAAGTGTTTCTCGATTCCCAGATTACCATCCATCGGCACCATCACTGGTAACCACCACTACCCAGTTGCGCCTCGGGTGAAGTTCGAGAGGGTCGAAGGGTCCTCGAATAGCTCTGGGGATCCAGGATGCAGGATCTCACCTGTTTCGGCGTTCGGATGCCGCGTAGGCGTCTCACCTGACGGTTAATTTACGGAATTTAATATCGTCTCAGGCGAGTACACGAAGGCACGCATTCCCGATAACGCACGAACGTGTTTGTAACCACAACAACGCACCTTTCCCTCACGTTCCCATTCCAAAGTACGAGATATCCACGATCGGTAAAGCATGCGGACGATCCGAGACGGGATTCGTCTGCTTCCGTTGCTCACCGGGTGTCCAGGCAAAAATGAACTTTAAGGGGTTACATGGGGAAAGCATGTTTTCTCTGATTTTTTTCTCAGTATGATAAAAAATTTATTTTATTATAACTTGGGGCATGTAAAAGAACAACATTTGAACAATATTTTATGAAATCTTCATTGAAAAATTTTACTCCAATTGACTTGAAACTCTGGGAGAATACTATTGAAATTTTTTACCATGAGATTAGAAAAAAAAAAATTATTTTATTGAATTTTCGAAACCGGCGTAATTCTTTAAGGTAAAGAGAAATCCTGAATATTTATCATACAACCGATCGCGAACGGTCGTTAGAGATTCGGACAAACGATATTTCAGAATCTAACCACTAAAATGCCTCCGGCAGTGAGATTCGGGTTATTAATTGTGAGTTATTATCAACATCTGGGGGCTATAAGAAGACCCGTCTCAGCAGCAATGTCGTCGCTTATTATTAACGTCGTTGATTCTGTTTTATTTTGGGCCAACGTAAGACGGCCGATGATTTCGTGTGAAAAAAGCATTCCAGGCAAATCCAGACAATTAGAGGAAACGCGCGCTATCCCTGAGAACGAGTGGAAACGCGAGGCTGCCAATTTGTAACTTGCACCTTTGCCCTGCGAGCTAGGTTTCAGCGGCTGTATCGAGTTCCCTCGCAGGTGACATTTTCCCCGCCAGCTCAGCGTCTACGGTTAATTATATTTCAGCGCTATCTAGCGCCAATTAGTGCCGCCAGTCTAGAGCCATTCTATTGTCGTTACTTCCAATTTACCCTCTCGAAAGATCATTTCGCAGCTAATGGTGGCGTCTCTCTTCTCAACTCCTATAATACTCACCCTTGAGAAGGTGATAAAACCGCTGCATTACATCGAAGCCCAGTTGGGGGTCAAAATCCCGAAAGACCAGAAATTCTAAAGGCCGAAATTTTCTAGTTACGAATTTTGAAACAACGAATAATCAACGTAACGAAGTTGGGATTTTCGATAAATTCGGATTCGTAGATTTTCGACGAAGTCGCGAGTCTGACAAAAGTCGACTTTTCGACTCTTCGGTATTTTCGCAATTCAATATGTTGCCCTTCTTAATCTTGAGCATTCTCATAAGAAAAAAATGTCGGTACAATTTTATTTATACGTTTTTGCGTTCTCAATTCTTATATTCCCACAAGTCGTCATTTCGTATCCATGATTTGTCTACACTGAAAAATATTTCACTTGTTACAGTAACTAAAAAAATTCAGTAAAATAGGTATCGTTAAGAAAAACTGATTGAATTTTGTTGGAATTACGAAAATCGAGGTACGCCTAACCATTTTACGCTACTGTCGATCCTTTTTTGGTAATTGCAACGCAAAATCAGTTTTCTCGGTTTACTCTACTTTTTTAGTTAAGCAAGGCTTTAACATCAATTTATCGTTGCACGAGCGTTAAACTTTCGCAACAGTTGCGAGAAAATATAGTAACAGTGATCGTAATGAGAAAGAATAGTACCGGATACTAGACTTTCCGGTAACAGCTACAAAACTAATTTTTATTATCTACCCAGTACTATATTTTTTGATTGTGGTAAAAAATGAAAATAGTTGCAGACTGAACGGTAACCGGAACTAAAAATTTCTCTCAATGTACGTTTCTCACTGTCGGTAGTTTGACTTACGGGATTTTGTCCCGTCGACTTTTTGGTGATTCGCATTTTTGCAAGTCAAGTTTTGGCCAAAAAAGCGACACCGAACGAATAGACGCTGACCTACGGTACCAACGACCAGGAAAGTAGCCGCAAGGACAGAGTCTCGATATCCGGGCGAACTTTTACCGATAATTCGAGCAACAGCTACTCACTCGAGAGACGGAGATTCTAGGTTAGCGAGAGTGCAATCAGAGCCCGGGTATCTATCTCCGCGCCTCTCTCCGCGTATAAATTTCTCAGTCTCGACCTTGATTTCAGCCGTGCGGTGCCACTGAACGAGCCTCATCGGCATCAGCGGCTGGAAGTCAGGCCTCCGATGAAACATTAACGCTCCGCAAAGAGGCCCTTTAATTAGCCGATCATTTATTCACAAGTCTTTGTCTCGATCCGCTCGCGGCCTTCAATTCGAAATATGCAAGCAAGCTTTGATTCCCAAACGGAAATTAACAGGCCGGAAGACCTTAATTTTTCGCTATCACATTCCGCTCCAAACTCAATCTTCCGCAACTTACAATTAAACCTATTGTACCACAAAAACGGTTTAACAACGAATCGATTGATTTCCCCATAATTAAATCCGTAAATAAACACAACCTGAAATACAATTTCTCCGATGAGTCGACTCGGAATTCAACGTTCACCAAGATCTCGTTCCGAATTTCAAGCCCGAAACGAAGATGAAATTCATCCGCACTTTCGTCTTCAGGATCGAATTCAATTTCGTTAGAGGTACAGGTTTCCGGGTTTCGGGACCGGTTGATTGGTGCCCGGCATTTGGCGATGGGAGATTGTCGGCTTGACCTCTGCAAGTCGGCCCGAGAGAGGGGGAGGCTCAAAGAAAGGCTCTCACTGGCAGCGTTCTCCGTTTGTAAGGCTCGGTCATCTCGCTCGCACACCTCAGTCCGGTTTCCGGTCCCCGGCAAGCTACGAGAGATATCTCTCGGATGTGCGATCGTATCCGAGCGTGATGCTGGAGGGGTTGGCTTGCTCTCTTCTGCCGTTTATCCTCTGGTATGGGGATAACTGGAGCTTCGATTAAGTCAAGTGGATCGTAGCAGGGCGTAGCAGTGTGCCGGTTAATCCCGGAGTGCGTAGAACAAGAGATCCTCTGCACGAAGAGAGGCGAGTACGGTCGAAAGGAACCCGAAAAACTCAGGAAGAAACGGACGCACAAAATAACATATACATATACGTGCAAGCTTAGCTTCGCGGGGATAAGAATTGCGGTGAATAAAAACGGGAAAACAAATTGAAAGGATAATAAAAACGGAACGTAACGCGAACGAACTAGAAGAAAAAACAAACAAACAAACAAACAAACAAACATATAACACAGATAATACGTATACGCTCGTACACGAGGGATTGAAATAAGACAAAAAAAAAAAAAGGAAAAGGAAAAGAAAAGTGGAACACCAAGTGAAGGAAAATCTCTGGAGGATCAAAGACACGATCCGGGCGTTATTCTTCGAGGGAAGAAACTCATTCATGTGTTAACGTTACAGCGAGATATGCGGCTGTTTTATTCGGTAAGTAAAATCGTTTAGTTTCATAAGCTGCATATCTATATGCATGTATAGTATAGGATACTCACTGCCCTTTGAGTTTAATACAAACGATTTTTTTCCCATATTTCCGTCGTTCTTGTTTTCTTTTTAACATTTTTTTCTTCTCATTCTTATGTTATATATACCTTAATGCCGCTACCTTTTTCCATAACGCGACGAGATATTTCACGATTCACCTCTTACGTTTCATTCTATCCCCCACGTCTTGGTTTTTTCCAACATTTTTTCGCGGTGACTCTGAACGTGAAGCATCTGTTTTAACAGGGGGAATATATTATCCGGTACCGAGTCCGTTCCCTTTTCGTTTTCAGTTTTACCGCTCTCTTTTCTCTTTTCCATATTTTTATTTTTATATTTTTTTTTCGAATTTATTATTACTCTCAAATACACCGCGAGTTTGCCGGTTTTGGCTTCATTTTAACGGTCGTTAAAACGCAAATTTTATAAAATTCTCTTTCGCTTGGGTTAATCGAAGAAGGGAGTAAAAAGAAATTCAGTACAGAGGAAAGGACGGAGGAGTCAAAGACAGAAATATGAATAATCCAGCAAATACATAGAAGTTGATTGCACAATCTAGAAAATTTGCCATTAATTCATGTGCTGAAAAAAAGACTGTTCACTATATGTGATGTGGAATTTTTTATCTGCGATTCAAAATTTTTTATCCTGTATCGTCAATTCACTTTGTAGTTAGCTGTACGGGGAAATTGTTATCCTTACTAATTAGCGTTAAACTGAATTGTTAACTGGAAAATTATTAAAACTTTTTCAATCGTTGAGGCGTTTAGAAATAAGAGGAACGATTTTAATATTCACTCGGTAAAACTTTGGAAAAAAGATATTGGCTTGTACAAATCAACTGACTGAATTGTTGTATAATTTCTCCTCGAGTCCAGCAGGTAAAATAAGAAATGGAATAATTTCTAGCTGTTTGTTTGAATAATTAATTATTTCGATGAGTCATTTGAAATCCCGAGAGTTCAAGAGAGCTATTTTCTTTCTCAGCGGATTCACGATCCCATTAGTGTCAAAAACTGTTGGCATACTTTCGTAGATAAAAAGTGAGGGCCGGTTTTAATGGCATAGGTGACCGTTGAATTTACGGTAATTCGAAACGAGCCAAAGTCTGAAAGCGGAAATACGACTCGTTCTGAAAAGAGATATTCAAATGAGCCTATTTTAGTTTTATCGTATAAATATTGAAATTCGATTTCACCTTAGCATCGGCATTTTCCCATATCTGGAAAAATCGAAAGTATCAATAATTTTTCTACAAGTTTGTAATTCATGCGGTGCGGAATGACAGAAAAAGGTGTATATCATCGCTTGTCGAGCGTCGCGTTTCAGCGGCGTCGTTTGTAATAAAAAAAAAGATCGAAACTTACTTATCGCGAAGAATGACTGACGGATCTAGTGGAAGGTATAAATGTAGAGAGTCGGAATCCGCGCTTACTAAAATTCGAGGAAAAGTCGTCCGGCGGTAAACAAATAGATAAGAAGCGTTACGACCCGTTTCCAGTGGAAAAGACGTCGCCTTTTACCGTGCAGAAATTCGAACCCCCGCCGAACGATGGCGGGAGGAAATTTTCTTTAGGTATCGATCGGAGATTGGTAAAAAGAAAACAAACTTCACTCCGATCCCTGAGGGAATTACGGAACAGAGGCTGTGCGTAATAAAGAGATGTGGGGAGGTAAAGTGCCCCGAGAAACGATGCCTACTTCCTTCGACAACAGAGCATATAATGGTTAAACCTGAGTAGGGTTTTAACGCCCGAACTTTATGACAGCATCCAAGAACCGCGTCCGATGAAATTTTCACGAATATACGTCAGCCGCCCGCTCAATTTCGAAAACGATTCAATCCCACGTACGTCACTTTCACGCGAGTAGTCGGCGAATGGGCGAAAATCGATGACCGTAATTTCCGGAAGTTGACCGTCCAAAATTGAATACTTTTTATCAATTTTATTTGTGTATTGTAGAAGCTTAGATTGATGCTTCATTTGAAAATGCTTAAAAACGGTACGAAACACCTTTTCTCGTCATTTTGGTATTGTTAAATATTCAATTTTACAACATCGCAGAGACGTTGATCGCAATTAACAAATCACGATGTTGATTAGACTACTAAAACAAAATAAAATCCAGCGAATAAAGTCGATATTTAACACTTTTTAAATCAAGCGATGATATCTAAACTTTTCTTTGCTAATCCCGTGTATTCCTTTTTCTCATTTTCAAAGCGATCTTTTAAGCTTGCGAATACAGTGATTCGATGAATACTTGACGTGCGACTTTCTCGTGACGAAATTGATGAAAATTATCGACCTTTGGTCAGCCAAGCTCCTTAATCACTTGGGAACCAAAAGCCTCGACCCACGCCCACGATCAAATCCAATTCCGGACGAGAATCGCGTCGGGTAAATCAGCGTGAAATTTTTGATGCTAACCTCGGTCGGCCAGATCGTTCGAAGATCGGGCGCGTCAATTGGGGTCAAGTTAAAGGCACGGCTGTTTTGAATTTTTAACAACAAAACGCGAGAAACAGAGAGAAAGAGAGAGTCTCGTTTACTTTCGACGACTCGTTAACTCTCGCATAAATTTCAATATATTTGACAAATTGGCAGAAATTTCCGTCTGACTCATGGGAGGTAAAAAGTGCCGAGACGAAATCGCGAATTTCACCGAAATCGACCGCAGTCTTGTATTCGAGACTCGCAGACTCTGATCAAGGATGAAAAAGAGGGCGGACTTTTCCTCGAACGAGTCTCCGAAACTGTGAATGCGCGTTTAGTCCGAAGTTCTTTTCTGTCGTTAACATCCCTTCTTTCGCGCACCCGAAAATCCTTTTCCCAGACAGGAGTTCGGGTTATTTAATCTCCCGCTAATCCGTCGCCCGTTTCGATTCCATTTCTGTCTGAGCCCCGAGGCGCCGCGATACAATCTCATATCATAATCCCGCAATCGGGTATATTCGAGGATACTTTTTACGAAGTGTGACCTGCCCCACCGTACCTACAAGAAGCTAATAATATATTTTTTTTACGAAACTAGTTCAACCCAGCGTAAAAACATTCGCATTCAAAGCTGCGATGTAATGGAGTGGCTTTTTATCCCTTTTCCAGACGACGTCGGGGGTGAGATAAGAAAAAAAAACAAAAAAAAAAAAAATTGAAAACAGATCGATGCCCCGAATCGGAGGGGGGCCAATAGAAAACCTCCGACGGAGGGTCTAATAAACACGTAGCGTTGAACAGCGATGATTTCATAGTGATTTGTCATCCTTATATAGAGAATCAAATGTCACCCTCAACGCGACTGCGTTTCTTACGCTGCCTATCGTGTTACGAGATTCGTTACACAGGCATATGGGGTGGTTTTATAGACGCGAATATACCGCGTGAGGTAAAAGCATGGAAACCCTTAGAAATTTCGCGGGGTTCGATGAAAAAAAAATTAAAAAATTACCGAGGTTAACGACTCTTGGGTAATTTTTAACAAGGGATTTAATCATGCAAAAATTGTCTTATTTGGTTTCGGAATGATTTGATTGAACCTTGACCTCAAGGTCAACTTTCAAAAAGTAATCGGATCGTCCTGACGCCAAAACTGGCAACTTTTGTGCGGAATATCTTCCGTGATATGCGGATCCTCAAAAGTGTCCACGTTATTGTTACGAAGCATATTTTCGACCTTTATTTGAGCCGTAGAGGTCAAGTTGACCCTAAAGTTTATTCCGATTCTGGCACCAAGAATGGACGTTTTCATTTGAAAAATCAAAGTGACCGTAAAGATGAGGTTCAAGGTGAAATCAAAGGTCACCATTCAATCACTCGTTAAAAATGACCCAAGATTTGACCTTGGTAATTTTTTGATTTCTTTTTTCACCGAATCCCGTGAAATTTCTAGGGGTTTCCATACTTTTTCCTCACCCCGTATATTAAGGGAAAAGCGTGCGAGTCCACCGGCAGCGAGGAATATTCAACTTACTTTCTTCGTTTCCTTTGCCCTCCCGCTGCAGACACGCGACTACAGAAAACACAAGGGCATTCCAAAATCGCTGATTCACATTCCAGCTATCAATCCCATCTCCGTCATCATTATTCTTGCGCCTGTTGTCGCCCGCGTTGTTGCCGCCATTATTATTCCATTGTTACAGCAATTTTTGTCCGTTATAGAACCATGGAAATTCTCCACCCCCGCCAACGACGATAGCTATTCATAAAACGAATATGCAAAGTACGCATAAGTGAGTCGAAGTGGCTCTTAGTTTCTTCCACGCTCGTCGTATTTTTGCGACCTTAGCTCTTCGCCGGAATCCTTCGTTTGCCGTGAGCAAGAATATTCATTCATTTCATTCCAATTCACTTCGAGCCACTTTGTATGCGGACTGCCCACGGGATTCGAACCAATCCTTTCTTCGGCTTTCAATTTCTCCGTCTCTAATTGCGCTCAGAAATATTTCCTTTCCTTCGTCGAATGGTAACGTCAGTTCATATCGTCGGAATCATTTTCGAGAAGACAAAGGGCTGTTTACACGTACAAGAAAAGACCTGAATGAAGATCTAGGTTCTTAATTCTACAGACAAATTTTCATTCGGAAACAATCCTGGCACACTGTACGTCGGCCTTGGTTCTTAATAAAATTGAAACCACATTCTACTAATTAATATTTGTAACTGGCAGATGTTGTACCATTTGTGTTGATGTTTAACGACTAAATTCAACAGGAATTTCACAATGTACAAAGTGTATAATTTGTGATGTCTTTGCTGTGGATGGTTGATTCCAACTGTAAGGAAGTCGATTTCTAACTAACTCCAGGTTTTGTTCAAAAAATGCTATGCAAACTCTGCTTATCCATCTCATCATCGGCGGCAACACCCGTGATTGGCCAAAGATTGGAAAACCAGCTTCTTGCAGAGGGTCTCTTGGAACTCTCGCCTTATGACCATCACGTAGCCTTTATGCTATTCCCACGACCTTTACAATTTGCCTGTTTTTCAAGGACTTCGAGAGATAGTGTCCTAAATCTGAGAGCAAAGCTGAGCCAACCACTCATAGTGTGGATTTTCCAGAATTAGACCACAAATCATCGACGATCTTCATTCACAAAATCTGGTACTTATCAGGCTTTATAATGAATTCTGCAATACATGTAATAACAGAGAAATATGGCTTGGCATGGAACATGCTCCCCCCAGTTGATGATTCTCTGATCCTAGGGGAATGGGTCTGAAGACTGTAAAGGTGAAGCAGGGTGCACTGACCTTTCCTTCGGCTGGGCCACGGAGCTAATATTTGTTTGCTGTCGGTGTTCGAGTAGATCGAGTGCAACCGCAATAGGATTATTGCTTCGATGGAGGCGTGGAAAGGAGAGAATAGGCTATGCAAATAGCGGTGAACCGAAAACACCCGGTCGATCCCAATTTCTGTTTCCAAGGTCTCGGAGCTTGCAAGTACAGCGCCGAATTAAGCTGCGAGCAGCAGCGGTCAGAAGCCACCTGGCCACGTGCACAATGAGAAACCCACGAAGAGAATTCCGTGGAGATGATAAGGAGCGCAAAGATCTCAGAACCGCCTCAGATCCCAACGAAACGCCAGAGGCAGCTTTCGAAGTTGGAGGCAGATCCGCGGTCTTGGAACTTCAATCAAACCGCTCCGCAAGCTCAAAGTGCCGCGGAACTGGTTCTGGTCATCCCTAAATCGGCCGTAAGATTCGCGTGGTATTAATTATGTTTCAAAGAGAGGCTCAAAGTCGAGCTACTCCGGATGATATTCCGTGCAGACCGTCGACGTCTTGGTGTTCGAATTAATATCTCTTCAAGGAGGCTCGTGGATCGCGTATAAGCACGAGAGCACTTCAACGAATGAGGAGATGGATTCGAACTGTAAACGGGAAACGTGAACAGGCAGAGATGATAATTGCACTATACGTAATCCAGTCTCTGCAGCTCTGCGGGAGATGAAGACGATACCCATCCATCGAACCATGCGGCAAACTGAACTGCCAAGTGCTTCGGCACCCTTGAACCGATCGCGTTAAGTGCTGTTTGGCAGCTGTGCTGAAAAGAAAATATCGAGGGAAAAAAAAAACGACACACGCTCTTCGCGTCAAGCTCCTCGAGCTTTTTCCCCTCTCCTTTAAATCCTTTATACGATCGTGCTGCACCAGCTCCGCAAAACGTGCATCATCAGATTATTTCACGTTCCCACATAAACGTCCCGTGGTCGTGGCTTATCGCATCTTGGAAAGGGCTTCGCCAGCACATCCTGGCACTTGGAGAGCAGTGGCAAAAGCAGCGGGGGAGAGACGCTAGCTGGCAAAAGTCGTCTGCCTCGCGTTACTGTAACGCGGTAGTTGAACTCGACAGGTGACAGGTATTGCGTGACGCCATTAAACCCGGCGGGCCTCGTCTCCTTGCCGAGTTAGGCTAAGAAAAATAACGCTATCGATCATCCCTCACTCACTTTTGTTCGCCACGGAGCTCTGTGTGCGGGGCCTCGTTCGACCATACAAAATTCTCAATGCCCGCGACGTCGCTCACTCGCATCCTCGATGCAGACAGGTTGAGTCGAGCCTGGAAAGAGTGACATGAAAGGAAGGAGAAGGATAAGTAAAAAGGTGCTAATCACCCCTGCATAGGCACTGATGCGATACTTTTCTCAGACTTGACAACTTCGCATAGTATCAAATTTCTGATGAGGACACTATAAAGTGCCTTCTGCCCCTTCGACTCGTCATCCGTTTGTAAAATAGCTTCTTTTTCTACTTCCACTTTTTACAATGGATGGCTGGATGTCTGAAGATCTACTCAAAAACGAAGAACATCCCAGACCGTTATTCGAATGGTGATCGGAGTTCAGCGATGGAGTACTTCTGAGAAACAGAGATCCATTTGTCTTCATTTTTAGAAAAATTCACGTAGGTATTACGGAGACCTGTGGGCATAAAGCTATCCTTTTGAGGTCAAGAAACGGGTCACCAGACACCCTGTGAACGCCTTTACGACGAATTTTAGTTTCGTGATGTCGGGTTCATTCCGTTGAAACTGCCAATTTGCGAACTGAGACTGAAGTCTTTGGGGTTGGTGAAACTACGATGATTAAAAAATATGAAGATTCGTTGGACCGGAGGTTGGGTAAACGTACCTTCAGTTTCGTTCCTTTCCGTTCCACGTGCGGTGAAATAAGTTTGAGTTAGGAAGGCAGGCTTAGCGGTGGGTAATGGTCGGATGAAGATACAAGTTGTTTATCCACAGGAGGGCTGCAGCACGGCGCTACTCACTCATCGTAAAGCCGGATTAAAATTTATAAAGCGTTGCGATGGGCGGTTAAGTTCCCACCGTATCTGCACAGGAGGCTGGAGCTTAATGAATTACGAAACTTTGTCCGTGGATAAACTGCCAGTTTTCTGGTCGCTTATTCCCGCCTCGAAAACGCATCGAAACATCCTCTAATCAGAACCTTTTGATCCCACAGGTTGCCGTCATCGCCTGGGCCACCAGCTGCCTGGGCACACCGCCACCAGGATACGTCAAAAAGCCGGATAACGACAAGGTGAGGATGAGTTTATTATTGCCCGGGCTTATTAAGAGTCAGTCTGAAGTCACGAGGAAGGAAAACGATTTTGGAGATTTCATCATCTTAGACGTTCAAAGTGAATGAACTTTGGTGCTTTTCATTCCATTCCAATGTTCTTGGACTCATTTTGCTCACTGACCAAACACCCACAAATTGTATGAAGAACATTCGAGATACCTAACATCACAATATAGCATTGTTTTTCATCAATTCTCAAAATAACTACTTGTATAAATTTTCTTGGACGATTTCTGAAGAACTTTATGGTGAACAGGAAAAACGTTAAAATCGCACCAGAAGCTCCAAAGCTTAATCAATCTGAAAGTTCTAATCAAAAAGCCATTTATCAGATGGTTGAGTGTAATTGCTATCTTGTGTAATTCGAAATTCCTGAAATCCATTTGTATCATATAGTGCAGAAATGTTGTTTCATTCGGTTACTAATTTCTCAAACCATTTCAAACCTCTGCTCCGAACTTTTGATTCGGACGGTCCGGCCTATCCATCCTCAACCCGTTTTGAAACCCGTTTCGGCGCTGAGCACTTTCCTCATTTCGTCACTTGACGCGGCTCCATTTGTCAGACTCTTCGTGTGGTCACATCGGGTTTCGAAACCCGACGCATTGTGAAACCGTTTCCGATGGACGCTAAAAAGCGTGTGGCCCAGACCTTGGGGACCTTCAACGCTTTGCGACACAGCGTCTCAGATATGAGACACCTTTTTTGAATCGGTTATTCAAGATTTATGTACAGTTTTTGAGATATCGCTGTTATATATATATTTTTTTTTTTTTTTTGCACAATTGAACTTCAAAGATGTCAGCGTTGATGTTTTAGGAGGGATTATGACGATTCCGCGAATATGGTGAGCGCTATAAATAAACAAAGTGTTGAAAATGTCTGGTTTGTATAAAATAAATGTAATCGTGGGAAGGTTATGGGGACTAGAAAAATGGAACTCTGTAATCTTGGGTTTTTGAGGTCGCTAAAAACGAATCCAACGTCAAAATGTCAGAATTCAATATATCGGATCCAATATGGTGAACTGGTATTTTAAAAATTGATCCGTTTCGCTTGAAATTTGTTACTCGGGGGTTTTTGGGGTCGCTGAAAACGAATCTGACGTCAGAGTTTCAAAATTCAAGATGGCTAATCCTATATGGTGGGTTGAAAATTTAACCATTGATCTTATTCGCCACGCTTCGATCATGTGTAGCCTGCCCGGCAATCACTGACCCGGCGATTATCGAGTGCTTTATTGAGTCGCCGACCATCCTTTCGGCTCGCTACTCGAAAGCCCGAGGGATCCGGAAATTGATACGATATTGCCCGCTTCAAGATCCACGAAAAATACTGAACCCGCACTGGGCACCGGACGCCCCGGCACTCGACCATATCTTTTCTACTACGATATGTGTTATATTCGATGCTCAAGTAGGCATCGTCTGCCTTATTGTCACTCGGGTCAGCGATTGCAAAGAAATATTTCGAACGCTTCGAAAATCGTCTAATATTCAACTGCGATCCAAATTACAAAGAATACGAATGTTTTGTAAGAGGTTCGATTTCTTTGGAAGGATATAATTTAATGTTACGGTTACACGTGCTTCGAATGAAACATTCTTTCTTGTTTCGTATTATACTGTTAAGTGGGAACTGATCAAATTCGCGTTGCGATCACGAACAACAAATTTTAACATCATCAAATACGCACCATTCCCTCAATTATTCGTCAATGAATTTGAAGTAGATATCCGAGGTTTCAACATTATTTTATATCTACTTAAAATGGAATTAGGCATTGATGACTTCGATAAAAAATATCGTAATGATAATTTATTACTACTATCAAATTATTGACGCTCGATTCAATGATCAAAGCTTTAAAGTAATAGGTACTGGATAAAATTACGTACACCGAATTTCACTTTATGTATTATTCATCGATCCATTAGCAATCAATGGCCGATTTACTGCCATAATTGTGATGTACTGTTTTGTAAAAATTTCTTTAGAGATTTGAAATCCTTCTATAGTTTCAGGATTTTCAGAGTTCCAAACATCATGGCCGGCTTTCGAACCACAGCAGAAATTGAAGTCGAGAATTAGAGATGGTGTCAAGTAACATTTGCGAAAGAAAAAAAAAAAAAAACATCACACTTACAACCTTTTTTTCAGTTCTCCTCTTCAATTATCCGCGAGTAGAATAATTATCGTTTCACACGAGACTAAAAATAAAACTCATTGCTGGCCTTGACATTCGTTCGATTCAACCTCGTGGACTGCAGCCGCTACCGTGTTACTGACAACCGGAAACTTTCCCTTGGCGGGAAACGACGGGACGCATCGAAACAGGTTATTCTTGCCTGAAGCGTTCGGCGATCAGATCCAAGCCGCGCCCTCGGCTTGATCGAGTGAAATTTCGTTCCGGGTGTGGCTCAAGTCAAATCGAGGCTTTTGCGCTCGCGAGGAAGATTCCTCTCGAGCGGAGCCAGCTTCCGGTTTCCGCTAATTCCGTCCGATTCGCCCTCAGAACTTTGCTCATCTCGGGCAGCTTCCGTTCTCCATAAAACCCGCAGCGTTTAATATCGAATCGCCCGCGAAACGCTGAGCCGCCGGACCTCGAGCCACTCGCAAGTAGATCTGGGTTACAGATTTCTAAGCCTGAAGCTGTGAGGCTGAGACTCGGACTCACGGACGCTGGCTCTGTACTGCAGGTGTGCAAAACCGGAGTGCAATTAACGCCAAATTCGACCTTTGAACCTGCGGCCTTTCCGCGTAGTCAGATCGCGGCCTTTCAGGTTCTATTCGAAAAGGATTCGCCGAGATTTCTACAGAGGATGCGCAGCTCTATCTTTATTCTCATCTACACGCGACAAAATTTCTCCTCTGCGCGAGATGTTATTATTAAGTTCGTGCGAAAGATTAGGAAGAGAAAAATAATGTCTACCAATACATGAGAGAGAGAGAGAGAGAGAGAGAGAGAGAGAGAGAGAGAGAGAGAGAGAGAGAGTGTCATCAATAATAGTCTCGAACTCAATCGGAGAATGAAGTTTTCGTCACACGTGCATGAAAAGTGGGTCTTTGCGTGGCAGTTTAGCGGGTCGAAAGAAGCTAATTTCATCACAGTCTTGTTAAAATACGTTCGTTTTTGTCCCTTCGGACTTGGAAGATCACTTTCGTCCCTAGGGAGAAAAAATTGACCGCTCGCGTCACGCAAAACTATCGCGTAAAGGCCCGCCACTTTTCATTCGGTTGTTACAAAAAATATCGTTTGCGATTCGGGCCAAAACTTTCGTCCCTTGTCACACAAATACTTAATTCGTTGAGGTGAGAGATGGACGAGCGGTCATATCGGAGAAAGGTTTCGTCGTCCTGTAACAACACAGTTTCGAAAAACCGACCGCGATCTCTCACGACTTCAAGGTATTTGCCTGTGGAAGCGCAAAAAATGAAAGTCGGATAGAGGAATAGAAGAAGAAACTCGAAAGTATCCTGGTACAAAACGATTGTACGAATAATTATTAAAAACAGAATTCATAGCGATGAGCTGTTTCAGCGCGAAATAGGTTATATAACACAGGCCTTCGAAACATAACTTTTAATTTTTCCCTCAACTAATAGTGCTTTTTTTAGGTATTTAGGGATGTTGAATTAAAATACAGCGCTAGGTTTTTTACAGCACTTCGAGATACATTTTTATGCAAACAATTTTCATGAAAAATAAATATAACAGATATAAAATTGAATGTTTAGGTATACAATGAACAGTATTAGTTTTAAACAAGACTTGAGAGACTAGATAAATCGAAAGGACTTTGGATGAATGGTGGATGAATATTTAAATATCAATGCTGTAATTAATATATATATATATGTATTCAACACAGAAATTTAAAGTTAACTCTAGTAGTACCAGGATAACAGAAGAAAAAATTTCTCACAAAATTTAAGTCATAGAATTTGATTGAAATATGTTTTTCATAGATTCGTGCTTAATACCTAACAAAATTACTACTCAGTATTGTAGGGGGAAAACCATCGCATGTAATTAATTTTTCTGAAGCTCTACATCGTGAGGCTGAATTTAAATAAAAATGCAGTCACATTTGCACCTATTTAGTCAATGACAAATTGATAATATTCTCATTACGGCATTTCGAGGTACAATAATTAACGAGCGAATCTCGCAGAGTGAAAAACTCGATGCAAATACGTGTAGCAATCTCTAAAGCGAGCAATCGAACGTCATTTTGTAAGAGTCGAGAGCAGATCGTCCTGGCGAATTTTATTTAGCGAAAAAAGGCGAATGTCTTTTGCTAGATCACGATCGTAAAGCGCGATTCGTTTCGCTGGCTGCTCTCGCGAGTCCAGAGGCAGCTGGTCTATTTTCATTTCTCTCTGGATCGTTCATTCCGATGTGAACCTTTCACCCGGGCTGGCGATCGGCTTACGCGCATATAACATACCTATATGTATATGTTTACACATAACGCGAATGCGCGTACGTATGTGCGATTTGAAACTGCAACGAGTCGAACTAGATACTCGATTCATCGCCGGTTGGCTATCTTTCTTTTATAGAATAGTGCGTGCGTATGTCCGTCGGTGCCAAAGTAGTCCACTCAGCTAAATCCGAGGAGATATATCATCGGACGTTTTTCGAGGGACAGGTAACAGACACTTTGCAGGATTTCGCACTCGATAAAAAAAAAAGCGGAAAATATGTAATACCTGTATCGAATGCAAAAATTGTTGAGATAAACCGAGCTGAGGGAAGTACGAGGAGGTTTTTCCATGCTTGCAAGATCAATTCATGATTCAGACTCTCACCCGCTTACAATGGGAATCTAAAGAGATGCGATATTCTTGCCCCGGGCTGCGGAGATTAGGAAAGCACGATTATTCTAGGATTATAATACTCCGAGAAGTTTAATGCGAGTTATATCCGCCCTGTGCAGACGAATGACAAGGAAACTCTTTCTCTCTGGAAAGAAGAGGCAGAGAGAAATGAACGGGATCTTGTTTTCAATCACAAGCTCAACGAGCCAAACAAAGCTATCCGCAGTCGGAAATTTTTCCCTGAAAAGCGGAACGTTTTTCTACTTACTTTGCGATTACACAGTTTTTTTTTTCACCTTCATTTCTCAGGTTGCAAGTTTAATCAATCGTTTTCAGACACGGTCGAATCGAATCAAGCTCATTTAATAATGAAATTGCGATTCCATTGTTGGCGTGAAGGGTAAATCGTTCCTAATTAGAAGATAAATGAATCTAATCATGGATGAAAAAATATCTACGCCTCAGAGACGGGAACCGTCGAGAATTCATCGAGAAAAAAATTTCGTAATCGAATGAATCTTGTCCGAAATATGAGGGTGATAATCCGTTGGTAATTGATTCGAAATGGGTCGTCGTTTCGCTGGTGAAATATAACGAGTCGTGGATATGAGGGATCAGAACGACTGAGTGAATTTGAAAAGGCTTATTTACGCGTTTACATGTCCGGCACGACGTCAAAACGTGACTTGGCACTGTCCCTCCGGACGTGTGGAGCGGATCGATGAGCGAGCCATAGGGCGAAAATCTGATCACGAACAATTCGTGTGCCGCACACGGTCCTGCTCAAGCCCTTGGGGGACATAGTCAGGCGTTTTTCAAAGGCATCAAAAATCCATTTTTATATCGTGTGAAGAGCGAGGTGAAAAGGAAATTAGGAAGAGAAACAAGGTGTAACCGGAGTCGAAACTTTGCCTTGGCTTTTGTCACCAGCAGCAGACAGCGGCGCTCGATTATCAAAGTCACATAGTTAGCCAGAGTTTCTAATTATCTCCGGTATGATGGTGAACTTAAACTTGTTACAGGATCCCCCGGCCTACGAGTACAGGTACGAAATCGGAGACGTCGACGGCAAGGGACACGGTAAGTCGGAAACCAGAGGCGGGGAATTCGCGAGCGGAAGCTACTTCGTTAACACCGACCAGGCTAGCACCGACGTCAAATACTTCGTTGACGACTGGGGATACCATCCAGTGGTCAAGTACGGATCAGCCGACAATCACAGCTCGACCACCGCCAGCCTAGCGCTTGGCGAACATGCGGTCAAGGCGCTCAGGGACGGTGGCGAAATCGTTAGTATAACAACATAATCAACCAGGGTATCACACTCGTCGATGTACCGACTATCGTTTGATCAATTGCACCCAGCATCGTGTCAACAAATTACTAATCTTACTCAGAGTTGACAAAACTTGTCGGCAAGTTGGTGACCATAATGAAGTCGAAGCTGTGTCGACCCTTCATCCTGAAATATGTATATAGAGATCAAGACTAGGTATCATTTATAGACTTCAGTATAGATAGTGTTACAGGATCAACAGAATCTGGTTCCAATTGAAACTTACAGTCACTTTTGATGCTTTGACTATGAATTAAAAAAGTATTAGACATTCGTGAATCTATGTTTAACATGGAGTCGATTATTGACTTGAAATACCTAAACCTTTGTCATCGACAAGTTAGACAGTATGAGCTGACTGCAGTGTGATACTAATGCCGAGAATCTGTTTACTTTTCTTTTTTTCCAGGGACAAAAGGTCGAGCTTACAAGTGAGAAGCCGGAGCGAAAGAAGGTGCAGATCATCCAGCCGTACTCGATCGAGGTTGGCGATCCATCGGGCGTGAATCCCGGTGATGAGAATCTCCCCCAGGACCCGGGGGAAGAATCGAGGGTGTCCTCGACGGCGTCGATCGGCTCTGTAGGACACTCGACACCGCCGGACGAAACTGCTTATGCGGCGTCGAGCACACCGGCGTCCTTGACGCCGAGGCCGCTGCCGTACGCACCGCTTCAGGAGGTCAGAGACATCTACGCTAACAACGACTACCAGAACGCGGCGCTGATTGACGAGCAATTGTTTCTCCAAAGCGCGGCCGGAAACTTTGGACAAAAGGTACACGCCTCCTCCTCTTCTTCGGGTGGATCCGGTGTGACGATTGAATCGCGATCGACGACCTCACGACCAGCGTCCGCGTCGCCAGCTTACTCTCTGACGAAACAAAACGGCGACGTGACCTACACCGTTCACGCCGGGTCAGACGCGAACACGGCGTTCCTCTCGGCGGCGGGAAAACCGAACAAGAAGAGCCAGAGGTTCAGAAACCGATACCAAAACCGGCAGAAGATTGCCACCTCCTCGACCACCGAAGTCCCCAGTTACTCCAGAGGTGATCAGAGCCTAGTTTTCATCTCGTCAACACCCACCGCCCCCCTCGCTGTCACCCCGGAATTCACCAGCAATGACCTGAACCTCGAGACCAGGGTGAAGTACGACTATCCTCGGCCGGAGCAGACGTTCACTGAATTTGGACCCGCCGATCCTGGTCTCGTGAACTTCGCCGTGGCCACAAACAGTAACGGGGTACTTGGACACGAGGAGAATCATGAAACTGTTGAATTTGTGCAGGAGAAGATTGAGAACGAGGTGCAGAGGGGTGATCAACCACCTCCACTTGACGATGCGACCAGCTTTGTGTCAGCTGTGTTCTTCAGGAAGCCGATTGTCGTTGCCGAGGTTACGCCGGGGTATGATCTGAGCTATACCACACCCTGCAAGTGCAATGATCATCCCGTCCTTCAAACGACGCCAACTCCCACGTTGTCCACCACGATTCAGCCGGTAATATCGACGACTGCGATACCGGTCACGCCGAAATACTCGACTCAGAGCCACATAACGACGTCGGCCGCCATCCTGAATCCCATACAGGCTGGCGTGACTCTGGTTCATGCAGGGGAGACGCATCTTATAACGGACCAGGTGTCACAGACGTCACAAAATGCTGTCAAGATATCTGAATCGACGCAGGTCAAGACGGAGAGTACTTACAAGCAGGCTACTTTTGGCTCGGAGAAGTCACAAGATCGAAATAAGCTGAACCTGGAAGAGAGGATCCAGCAGTTGCAAAAGGAGCACCAGGAACACCAGCTGCGCGAAGAAAATAGAATACACCAGGAACGACAGAGTCAGGTGCAGCAGCTTCAGGAGAAAATACGGCTTCAACAAATTCAACAAATCCAGCAGGAACTGCAGCTGGAACAAAATCACCTACAGATTCAACAGGTTGAACTGGAACAGCAGCAACAGCTTGACGATTTGCATAAACATGAATTGGAGCAGGAGGCACAAAGGGCGTTAGAAAATCAGCAGCAGCAGATTCAATATGAGATTCAGCAGGTTCAACTGGAACAGCAGCAGCAGCTTGAGGATTTGCAGAAACTTGAATTGCAGCAAGAGGCGCAAAAGGCTTTAGAAAATCAGCAGCAACAGAGTCAGTATGAGATCCAACAGATCCAGCTGGGTGACCAGGTGCAGATAGAGGGCGGACAGAATCATGAATCGCAACTGGAGGTGCAACGTGAACTTCACAAAGAACAGCAACAAACTCAGTATCACACTCAACAAGAACAGTTGGGGCTAAATTTCCAGAATGAACAAACAAGGCAGCACAATTTAGAACAGGTTCAGCAACAAATTCACCAGTTCCAGTTAGATCAACAACGACAATTCGAAGAAGCGCAGAAGAATCAGTTGCAGCAAAATCAGTACGAGATTCAGAAGATTCAGCTGGATGAGCAGGTGCAGATAGAGAGCGGTCAGAATCATGCATCACAACTAGAGTCGGAACGTGAACTTCACAAAAAAGAGCATCAGACTCAGTACCATACTCAACAAGTACAGGTGGAACAAAACTTCCAGAATAAAGAACCACAGAAGCACAATTTGCAGCAGTTTCAGTACCATGATCAGCAGCTTCAAGTGGATCAGCAACGCCAATTCGAGGATGCGCGGAAATATCAGTTGCAGTCGGAAGCAGAACGAAAGTTGAAGACCCATCAGTCAGAAAGCAGTTATATTTATCAACATCTCGAAGGGGGTGTACGTCAGCAACAAGAAGTAGAACTGCAACAAGTTGAGGCATCGCAGCAGGGTGAGCAGCTTCCGGGTCAGCAGCTTATCACAGATATTCTGCAGATACAGGGGCCGGTGATTGAGAAGCAGTTACATCAAGTGCACCAGCAGCAGGGTAAAGTGAACGTTCAACAAGTTCAGCAATCGCAGCAATTCGAGGCCCAGAAGCAGAGCCGGGTAATAGAAAATCAACAAGTGCACCAACTTCAGCAATTACACCAGCAGCAGGAGCTGCAACAACAGCTGGAAGCGTATCAGCAGCCATTAAACAGTTTCGTAGCCACCCAAGAACCGGGCCAGGATCCAGAAATTGAGATTCAGAAGTCGATCGAGATATATCACAACGAACCCGTGCAAGAAATACATTATCCAACCCAAGTACCTCATCCAGTAGAATCTTCCTCGATCGATCAGCAGCCACGGGTACAGCAGCAATACATCGAGCTCCAGAGTATCAAGAATACTCAACAAGCTTATCGAGGGCAGAGCCAATCCGAAGATCAGGTTTCCTTCGAGAATAATCACGCATCTGAACAAGGCTACCAGATCGGACCCAAAGATCATTTCCCGGTGGGGATTGACAACCAGGCGCAACAGCTTCTGATAGCCGAGAACCAGGCCAAACTGAATCAAGCCTTCGAATTGACTTCGAATACTCTCTCCCAACAAACTGCGACCAACCACGGTGCTCTTCGACACGGTTTTACAACTCACCACGAATCCGGAAGTCAACAGGGTTACCTCCTTCCAGAAGACGCTGTTCGGACTCAAGAACTCGATCAGTCGGTGACGACGTTTGGAAAAGTGGGCAGCGCAGCCTATCAACAGGACCAGTCCAACTCCCACGGTCATTCTCACTTGTACCAGAGTAATCGCGAACAGCAACAAGTGGCCAGTGTCATTCCGTACACTCTTGAGCCGTCCAGAGAGTTGATCATTCCTGGACTTCGGACAACTACGACCGAGGTGGTGGAGAATCCGGCGTTTGAAAAGCACGCTTTGTTGTCTGCTCAGGGGTCGGTGCAGAGTTCGGACAATTACGCGGCTCATTCGTACGCCGTGAACTCGGCGGAACGGATAGTCGAGAAGCATATTCCGGTGCCACAACCTTACCCAGTGGAGACGATGGTCGAAAAAAAGGTTCTGTTCCCGGTCGAGGTGGAAAAAGTTGTCGAGAAGACGGTCCCCTACCCTGTTGATAGAGTTGTGGAAAAGCACATACCAATCCTGCATCCGTACCCGGTTCACATCAAGGTACCGCAACCGTACCCCGTAGAGAAGATAATTCCAAAGCCTTATCCGGTAGAAACGATCGTCGAAAAACCGATCCGAGTTCACGTCCCGGTGACAACGATAATCGAGAAGAAGGTCCCGGTGCCACAGCCGTACCCTGTTGAGGTCGAGAAGGTGGTCGAGAAGAAGGTGCCCTACCCAGTAGAGAAGGTCGTCGAAAGGATAGTCGAGAAGCCGGTCCATATCCGGGTTCCCTACGCAGTCGAGGTGCCGAGGAATGTGCCATATGGCGTTCGGTACGGAGTAAGCTACCAGCAGATCATGACGCCGCATTCGCACAGCCTCTACGTCAGCCACGGAAAACCGCGCTCACCGTTCTACGGACTTCCGGCATTAACTCGTCAGCACGAATTTCGCCATAAGGAAAACGTACTGCACGCTGATTACGGTCAGCAGCTGGTCCAGGGATACAGTTACACGAAACCAGGCGTCAGTTTTGTGGAGGGTGGAAACGGGCAGGACATGCTGGCCTCCGGAAGTCAGCAGCAGACCCATCAGTACAAGCACTCACAGCTTTCACAGAGCTTCAGCAGAAAGCATAACTCCAAGGGAATCCCGACTCATTATTCTTCGAGGAGACATGCCGTCAGGCCAGGTTCGAAGGATAAATCGAGAGTGGAGAAGTACATTGGCCCGGTGCCGCCTCAGAGGCCCCAAATTCTCACCAGGCATCATCAGCATTCACTTCAAGGCCAGCATCCCGCCCAGCCAAGATCACCACAGGCATCGACCGCCGCGACTAGATCACCGACCTCAACTACGCCCTTGAGAAGGTCACGGGAGCAGGAAAATAAACGTAACGAGAACACTGGAAACTTCAGACAGTCCAGGGTGGAGTATGGCTTCAAACCGCCAATGATACCCTCGGTTCAGTACGACGAGAAGACTGCATCCAAGGTCGAGAGTTGATTCGGTATACCTTGAGACGGGAGGAAGACGCAAAAACATACATTATGAAGATAAAGCCATTAACTTATTGTCCCACATTCACACTAGATCTTAAATTATCGTTAGTATCACTGTATGTCATAGGTCGTTTACCAGACGTAAGATAATTAATATTTAAACGGAGTTATGCTCTGCTCACCGAACGATTGTAATATGTAACATTATTTTATATTGTTTCTACGTATCTTAATTTTTGTACGATATTTATACACGTTATAACTGTGTGTAAGAAGAGAAACGAAAAAAAGAAAATGTGACTAGAAAGAAGAGGAAAAATATTTTCAGCAACACCCCACAGGCTGGTATCGACTATCACATGTTGCCTTCTATATTGCAGCTAACTGAAATACCCGGGCATATTTGTAGCGTCAATTTTTTTCTCTAAAATTCGAACAAGGTAAAACAGAGGAGAAGAAAAAATTGGAGCCACGGACGCTGATCGATCTCGATGTACTCGTGCGGTTTCGATACATCGGAAAAGAGCGTTAAGGGGAGCGGCGAGCATAGAGAGAATGTCACGAACGACTTCGATCCGTAGACAGGAGGTCGAAGGATAGCTAACAAAACGAATGGTCTATAAAAGAAGAGAGAAGACAGGTACAAGGTAGAGGTAGCAATATATCTCCGAGCTTATAGGAAGTTTGCTCGCATGCCGTATATCCTCGCTCTTATTTTTTCCCTCCTCACTTCCCGTCCTCCGCGTTTCTTCCTTCTCCCATTTCATTCCATTTCATTCCATCTTTTACGACGACGTATCCCGCCGGCACACCGTACGCATGGACCAGGACACCCTGCACGTCGATGCCACAGCCGCAGCCACTCCGAACGGACACTATCCCACTGCTCCATCCATAAAGTTTATGCGTTCGGCACACGGAACGGCGAGTTATCGATTCGAGCGTAGAGTTTTCCACCTCGATGTACACGGTGAAGCTGTTCGCACTGGGGTGGTGGCGGGTGGTGGACGGAGAGGAGGGGGGGGGGGGGGGGGGGGGGGGGGGGGGGGGGGTCAGTTCGGGGTAAATTGAACGGCATTAGGAGTCCCGGGCAGTTTGTCCCGGGGAGCAAACGACGCGTCATACTTGGATACACACCAGCAGACGGAGCCGAGAATCGGTGGAAACTAGCCGAGGCTTCGGAGGCCTTTGTATCATCCGCAAAGCTCTCAATCCTCGCGGAGTGACGTCCGCGCTGCCCTACCGGCGACCCATATTTCCATCTTACAAAGTTAAGCTCCGTGTAAACAGAACCCAACGCCCCTAGATCCAGCCTCCTTTCTTGATGGATGCCCGACTTCTCCCTCGGCTGTTTATTACCCGCCTTCTCAGCCCGGACCAACGCACCCCTTTTCTACTCCTCGACAAATAACTACTCGCTTAATATTTTCCTCGAAAGATTACTTGTTTGCCTCACGCTGGGCTTTACTCATTTTTCATCGACATGAAAGACCCTGACAAAACACACCATGGTGTCTTTTCCCGAACTTCGTCATCCGATCGAACTCGTTGACTATTCCAACTTGAAACTTGGATCGACCTAATGATACTCGAGTGCCTTTCACCGAGCTAACGGCAGACCTGAGGTTGGTGGTACGTATGGTTAACTGCCAGTCCGATCCAGTTCCGTGCCGTCCAACGCGATTCAAGGTGTTTTGGTTGACGGATGAGGGTGAGTGACGTGCGCTCGAGGGACTCGGTGCTGATGGTATATACATATAGAAGGGCGGAGTATGTGGAGACGAGGCATTGCTTACCGCAGTAGTCTGTATAATTAATTCAGCAGAGACATAAATCAATTAGTTCAAGTTTAACTGGATTTCCAGAACCCGGTGTTAATTGAGTGAGGATTGTGCCGGAGTCTGGAAAGGCGGTGCGCCGGTTGTTTGCTCAAGAGTGTTAGAGTATCCCTCGGTCTTCTCGCGCTTCCCATTTTGGAGCGGTTACTGTTTCCTCGTAGATCAACCTGACCGCAACGCCTTGAATCAAGAGTCCTGCATTGGTTGAACAAATGATAAACTTTAAGGGACGAGTCCTTGCTGCAACGAATGAGGTGCAAGGACTTCCAGGACCTAATCGACGCAGGCGAATGGGGATGAAGCGTGGACGTGGAGCGTAGCGAGGGTGAGTTTCAGCCGAGCAACGAGGTAACCGACAGCCACTCAGCTCCGGGTGAGTCAAAGTCTACCAAACTTGGTTCGGAAACCCTCGCCCCCCTCGCTTCCGGTATCCGTGTTCAGGATCTTCTCGTTTGTACGGCCCCGCAAACTTGTAGCTCACACGCTTCGCCTCGACTTCATACTATAAATAGAACAGCGATAACTTCAAGGGTAAATCGAATTTGGATTGCGCCTGGATTCGTGGGTATAATCGCTGGGATTGTTACTTTGTCGACAACATGTTGTGAATTTGAGCTCGGTGAACAAACAATTTTCGCTTTATCCTCCCCTTTGGCCACATCTGATCCCGATCACTGGGTAGAATTGAAGAGCCAGGACTTTCTCACTTTAACTCGTAGGTGCACGAGGTTATCATAGGTTTGAATAATTCCGAGGGTGGAAGGATTCCACCCTAGTCATGTAACGCAAATCTTTTGATGAGCTTGCAGCCGTCATACGATTTAGAAATACAGAAATTTTTTTTTTTTAACCTCTGATACATTAATCTCACAAGAAACCGTTTTCTATGGTCAATTTCCGTCGTGGATATTTTTTTTTTTACTATCCGATCGGAACTCACTACCAGAATTATCTATACGTGAGAGATCGGAAGATGCGGACGAGACGGGATTCGAGAATAAAAAAGAAAGGTGGTAAAAGCTAGTGGGTGTAAAAACAAAATCGTCAATTTGGCCGGCGTAAAAGACACGAATGACATAAAACTGGCCCACACGTTCAGCATTTTTATGTATCTCCGATCCCGTGTGTCGTCAATGTACGGACACGTGGACCATCGACGAGATTTGTATCTTCGGTGAACGCATGCGTATGTGTAAGGTACACATTATCGAAAGGGACAAATTGGACTACCAATATATTCGACGGATCGAGCGCGTGAATAATATACATATACTTTCTCTCTAATTTCTCCCGCGGATATTACGATGAAAATGAAGTAAAAGCACGTTCTAAATGAAAATGAAACTCAACACTGCGCAAAGAATTTTCATCATAACTGCAAGACGCGCACCGTACGGAAAATGTTATAAGCGCGTGTGAAATTCTCGTGCAAATTTTATTTTCGTCAAGTATGAGCTTGCGGCTTGTGCGAGAAAACTGTTGAGACGACCTGATAGAAATCCCGCTAGCATAATGCTGGCTGAAGGTAGATGTGGTACATTGACGTGCAGCTGGTAAACGAGTTTCATTTTACCGCAAGGCGACCAATATTAACACCATAAAGTCTGCCTTTGGTGAACGTCGTCGTCACCTTCCCAACGTCCCTATAAACGCACATTTCCCTGCACGCGGCACGCGCGATTCTTCTCCTCGCATTTTTCAAATCAGAAAAATATATAGCAGGGTTGTGAAATGGGATTATTATTATTATTGTTACTATTTTACCCTCTCCTCAACACGTCGTCGCATTGTACGTGTATGATTTACGGTGATAAATATGATTTCAGACCAAATGGAGAATGTCGTTGCTCTTTAAGCAACGACCTGCAATATAATGGCGGTCTTCTTTCGAATTTAATGAAATTTCCCTTTCCCGCGAAACGTTCAATGACACCAGACAGAGATATTCCAAAGTAAAATACGCACGCGCATTCTTCTTACGTGACATATCTCGCGTTTCTTACCCCCTGCAATAAGGGATGATTCATAAAATTGTTATGCACCCCCGATGGCAGGACGGTGATTCAGTGTAAAAAATTGCCCAAAATGAAGAGTGAAATTTTCTCGCACCCTGCACATTGCTGTATGTATAATATCCACGATCTTTTTTAAAATTGAAAAAAATCAAATCAGATGACGTTACCTGCCTGTGCGTGACTTTCGGAACAAGGATACAAAAGCAAAAAAAAAAAAAAAAAATAACGAAACATTGATGAAAGCGTGCCTCGTGCGATATTTTTTCATATTCTTCTCGGTACGATTTTGTTGTTTCTTTCCAGTTCTTTCAGTAAAAAAGAAAAACTTCACTCACTCCCCCCCGTGGTGAATTGAAAAATATCTAGCTGACGCGATCGAGCTGAATTGTGTTCGTGATTGCGAATCCCGCGGTTCCCGACAGGACGTTTAATTCTTCACCGAAGTAAAAGCGCCACGCGACTTTGTAGCTGCTGCTGCGCCTTCAACGTCAACTATTTTATTAATAGCAAACGTGACAGACCGTGGCTGTCCTACCTGGAAATAAATGGACGGCCTTTCGCCGTTCCGAGAACTTCGACACGCGAAATCCTGACGTTGTTTCACTTCCGACGCAGGAATGCAGGATCCTCATCAAGGAACGGAGAAAGAACAAAGGAAACGGGGAGAAACGTCGATACCCTACGGAAATCGAATTAAAACTGGTAAAGTGAACAAAGAATCGTTCAGTTCAGGAGGATTACAGTCAAATTGCCATTGTACGAAACTATAATAAAGATTGTCAACTTCGTTAGTCATTCCGAAGCTTCGGTACTTGCCATTTTATGACTGTAAGATTTGAGGATTGAAAAAATTCTACCATTAAACGGGTAATCGATTTGTAACGAAATTAGTTTTATCCTTTATTTATTCGCTGATTCTCGATTCGAGATCAAAAATTTGTCGCGGTTCCAAATTGACTGAGATAATTTATTCTGAAAAAATGGTATCTGAATCTCTCATCCCGCGTCCTGCACCGTAATCCGCATCTCCGCAGGTTGGTTTACAGTAAAAAGTTATTTCCAACATAGTCGAAACGGCATTCGTAGAGGAGAGCGAGCTAATCCAGCTGGATTACAGCTTAATAATTAACTCGAACCTGCAGACTGTAAGTAGCTTTCCTACTTCGCTTCGATGCCACAGGTGGATTCGGTCCGTGTATATTATACGCAGTATCCGAAAGTAGTTAGCCAAATCGATAACGGGAAGTTCGTCATCACCGTCTTCGAGAGGTGAGGCGATCGTTCTCTGAGGAAAAAAAAAACTCGGGTCCTGTTAATGATATAATTCACCGCACAAGCGAGTAGCGGAAAAAATCAAAATCATCGGATTTCCCAGGCATACATTATAAAGATCACCGAATCCAAAGCAGTAACAAGAAAGGTTTTTTTTCAGTTGCCATTAAACACTTTAAAAGGGTGAAACCACCCTTCATAGTTGGGCAGTTTTTTTTTTTTTTCTTCCTAATTGAGAATATTATACTTTTCATATCTCGTTATAAGAAGACTTTTCCCGTTGGTTTGGTTAAAAAATATTTCGTTCCTTTCGGTGAACTTTGGAGGGTGGTTTCAACCCCTCAAAGTGTCAAATGGTGGATGAAAAAAAAAAAACACGTGTCGCTTAGTTTTTAGTCTACTATAACGTGTTATAAAAGAAATGAAATCGGAGAGATCGAGCTGGGACGTCTTCCTTGTAAGACATCGACTCGCTGTTTAAGCTTCGCAGATTTCTCGAGATCCGCGCTCTGCAGCTGCAGCATAAAGCAATTAACCCTCAATTCCGGCCTGACGGAAACTGGGGAAGAGCGCGGAGTACAAGCAAGTGTCTCCAAGGAACTTGAGGGGCGGTAAAGATACGAAGAGAAAGAGGGAGGCGGCAGAGAAGAGATATTGCATTATTCAGACCGACAGTTTTCTCATGAATTTTCAACCCCGCAAACAAATACAGTCTCTGCCGTTTCCGGCTGTGCCGCTGCAGTTCGCGTTCGAATTACAGCTGCAGAGTCGCTGCTGGTTTATGGTGTTTTCATTATTCCGAGACCTTCTCCATTATGTAATTGTTTGCGATCTCATCGTCCCGAGCTGCTTCAACCTTTTGGGCGTTTAAACGTTCTTTGAACTCGCTGCTGCAGCGATACTTAATTCTAAAACTTTATACCGGAAGCTAGCGAACGGGCCTCTGCAACTGCTGACTGGGATAATTACTGGCTCAATTAGCCTAATGAATTTAATTACCTTCGGCAAACGCTGCCTCGGTCTCCGTACCGTCACTTCGAGATTAATCTTGGCAAATTTGATTACCGGTTAGAAATTGGCGGGCAACTACTGCTAAGCGTTCATTAATGCCGGAAACTTCTCTTAGGGGTTGAAAAAAGGCGGGTAAGAACAGGAAAACCGATATTCGTGGCCCGATTTGCGAAACGGAGATCAAAATTTTCACTGGAAGTTGGATGTCGAATTTCATTGATCCAAGGCTGAGGATTTGGAAACTTTCTTGGGTAAACCGCCTTGATCGGTGATAAAAATCCTTCGTAATTGGAGCCGTGCCAAATTGTGACGATTCTGAAATTTTCGAATACAACGTAACTTTTACCGTAGTTAGAAAAATCTTCATAAAATATACGCTGAACCGTAAGAAAAAATTCGAGAACTATGACTCTGTAAATATATTTCCTCGGCTGTCAAATCCGGAGCGAATTTCGTGAGAAGAAACTCCTTCGGCACGATGTTGCGGAAATTGCAACGGGGTTGAAAATCGTCAAAACAAATTTCCCGTGTCTTATGCGGATATCGTAACTTCCGGGTCGGAATCCTGGATCTTGAGCGGTCGAGGGTCCTAGAAAAAAGGAAGAAAAATAAGGGAAGAAGAGGAGTCGGGGAAAAGCGGAGGGTCGAAGGCGACGGGCTAAACACCAAACACGAAACACACCGACGGAGACGGCCTGCTGAAACATGGCAAAGACCCTTCCGTAAACCGATTTGCCGACACGAATGATTCGTTTAAGAAACCAGCGAAGATATTGGCCGGTGGCTTATTTTTCTCAGTGCACGGTGTCGAGCTCACAGGCTGAGACTTAAAACCCTGTTCAGACAAACCTTCGCAGATGGATTCTGCAGTTTTGTCAAACTTACGCGGATTTCGGCACCGATCCGAAAGGAGGATGATCGATTCTACAGAAATCAATTCTACAGAAATATTTGTTACAGAATACTTTCCTCCAGAAAGGAATTCGGGATTCGCGTCAGAAATAATCCTGCAGAAATTGTTCTACAGAATAGTATTCTGATTTTACACATTCAACACAAATGATTTGAATTAAATTAAATCAAAATTTCCGAAACTGACGATTAAATGTACGATTTTGGCGGTTCGATGATTGCTCTAAATATGTGTTACGTCAAACATAATCTGGAAAAAAACATTGTGCAGAAAAATTTACGTAGAATAAAAATTCCGTAGAACAATTTTTTTTCGAAAATAATTCATGCAGAATTATTTCTGATGTGATTCTCGAATGTCTTTTTGTGGAAAGATATTTCTGTAGAACATACTGTGCAGAATATTTGTTTCGTAGAATTGATTCCTGTATAACCCTGTAGAAAAACTACCACAAAGTTTAGCGAAAGTAATTTCTAGTTTTACATGATGTAAAATATTTTACCGTTTTACTTATTTTTTTATAATTGTAACCGAAAATATGATTTCATCTTCAAAGTGAAAATTAGTTTTGTACTAGATATTTTTTCTGAACATAGTCACTCGCACTATGTTTTCTTGTAATCATTGATACAAATCCACGCGCATGACGTATTCTAAAATAATAATGTAGTTAATTAAAAAGAGAACAAAAAAAAAAACAAAAAAACAAACAAAGCGAACGTCAATAAACGAAAATCATCCTAAATGGTTACTTGGACTACATTTTTTTGTAGTTCCAAAAATCTTCAAACTGCTTGATTTCACTAAACTTTTCTACTAACTGTAACGAATTAAAAGTTTTGTAAACGCGTTGCAGAAATTTTGACGACCAAAAATACAGACGAGCAAACTCGTAAAACAAATGAGCAGGCTTTGGTGCAGGGTCGAAATGGGAATGAAGTCGCGAGATGGAGACACAAACGCCAAAGCCTGTCTGTAACGAACACGGTGTAAGGAGAAAAAATAAGGGCGAAAGAAGGTGAAGAGCGCAACTTTTACGATTCGCTGTAAAAACAGACCCCATTGTTCAGGATTGTCCGTTCGATTTGTAAGGTCTCCTCCTCCCTCCCCTTGACCCTTGACTTCCTTTCCGGGAATCACCGGAAGTCAGGGCTGGTTCCGTCTTCCCGACCTCAAATCTCTCGCCGCGTTGGCTTCCATCACACTTTTCCATGGCTCATATCTCCACCTTATCTCGCACCCCTCGTCTGTCTTTTCCCCTGCCCGACATTTCTCTCCTTTTCTCACTTTTTGACGCTTCACCCGGCTTCTCGGATACCTCGCATTTTTCAGTTTTGCCTCCGGTGTTCAGTTTCCTTTTTTGACTCCCTCCCCTTCTCTCTCTCTCTCTCTCTCTCTCTCTTTATGTCTGTCTGTCCGTCCGCCTGACGGAGTGCGAGAAAAAGCGGTGACTGGAAATATTAACCCGGAAACGCGAGACTCATTTTCTCCCCATTTTTTACACGCCATTTGGTTTCTCTCTCTCTCTCTCTCTCTCTCTCTTTCTCTTTCTCCCGCTGTTTTCGAAACTCCGTTTCACCTTCCGCTGGAGGAGTTCACGGTTGTTGACGATTAGGTGATAAAGAGGCTTAAATTCAGTACGAAAATTCGGTGCTAATGAAACTGTCAACCGTTTAGAAAGAGCGGAGAAAGAGGGACGCTGCAAACTTCGCACTTTGACAAAGACACGAACTGAGAGCGCGAAGATGGAACGATGTAAATTTAACTTATCCTGCAACCGTGTTTGAAAATTTTCCACCGAAAATAGGTGTCGGACAAAGTTTCGGAGAACTGCGAGTTACACCGAGTCGTTCCGAAGACGTCTCCTCGCATTCTAAAATTTTTATACCCTAGAATTATTAACGAAAAACTGAGGGGAAAAAAATGACAAAAATCGAACACCACGTGGTGAGTGACGAAAGGTGGAGAAAATAAAAGTCGGCAAACCGTGGAAAATACGGTTATTGAAAAATCGACACCCTCTTATCTACGAACGGAGCTGAAAACGCGGTGAAAAGTTTCATCTCAAGGCTCTCCGAAAACTTCTTACACGTATTTCTACTGAAATAGCTTTCGTTGATCTGAAATAAAAACTGTAGATCACTGATCTGTGCATGAAAACAAAATGGCATTGGATTTTTCTTATTTTATTTAAATTCTTGCCATATATGTGTGAGAATATAATTTATTATAACAATTCCAAATCGTCATAGTTTTCTTGACATACATTCGCTTTGTTGGGTAAATAAGAAATATAAATTACAGCCTAACCTAACTGTTTAAAACATTTTTATTTTCAATTCTTTGCAGGGTTTGGGTTCATTTCTTCAAAATTCAGTTCAAGAGCTACACTGAGAAAAATTTCATTTGTGACGGTAACTAGAAAAATTGAGTAAAACAGGTATCGTTAAAAAAACTGTTTGAATATTTTTGGAATTACGAAAAACGAGGTACGCGTAAACATTTTGCGCTATTGTCGATCCCTTTTTTGGTAATTGCGACGCAAAATCAGTTTGCGAGGTTTCCTCTACGTTTATAATTAAATAAGGCTGTAACGTCAATTTATTCTTGCACAAGCGTTAATTTTTCGCAACAGTTACAAGAAAATATAGCAACAGTGATCGTAGTGAGAAAGAATAGTAACGGATACCAGACTTTCCGGTGACAGCTAGAAAACTAATTTTCATTTTCTACATAGAACTATGTTGTTCGATTTTGGTAAAAAATGAAAATAGTTAAGGACCGACCGGTAACCGGAACTAAAAATTTCTCTCAGTGTAGGGAAAATGTTACTTACGCGGAAAGTGGCGTCGAATCGAAAAATCCGATCCCTTCTACAACCGCATTACGAATATCTTCGAGGAAATTCGAGGCAAGTGTCCATAAAGCGAAAAACTGCGGTCGAGGATTTGCGCGTCTGATTCCTGAGAAGCACGAGTTTAGCCAGGAACGGTGAGTTTGCCGAGTTTGGGCGTTCGTCCCGGGACAACGCGGTATTTGAATAATGAAACCCGGCGGGTCCGCAGCTAGGCGCGGTCATTCCGGAACGACCCAAACCGAACCGCAAGCGGTGAAAGATTCAAGCCGAGAGCCACATATTGGCCGCTGACTCGGTGAAATAAATATAGTCACAGGGGTTGATACAGGGTGGATTCCGGGGAAGGAGCTCTTCAACTTTCATGTAAATCGGGGCGGCTGCATTCGGAGCGAGGCGCAGTGCGGAGCCTCAAACTCGGTAAATTTACTTTGAATTTATTTCGTGCTGTTAATATTCACCGCGGCCATTCGCTCGCCCGCCTGCGAACCAAGAAAGCCCGTGAACCTGGCCCCGGATACTTGATCTAATATAAATAATGCTCCCCGAGCGTATCGACCAGATGCGCATCTCCTGCAAGCTTTTTTGACAAAATTAATTATTTCTGTTTTGAATAATTATTTCAAAAGAGATTCCAGGGTATGTAGTTTTTTCTTCCAAATGACAAAATTAATCTCTGTTGTAATCTGGTGTAAACGAGTCATTGTCATCTCTTGTATTTTTTTAATCTTTTGCAATCCGTGTAATCACGAGCGATCGATGGTCCAGTCCCAAACACAGACCTTCGTGGAGCTTCAACTTCCGCTATTCAAAATCCATTTGGATGACTGACCGATCGAATGCGAAGATTAAAACCCAGAAAACACGCCAGGGAATCGGGATTCCGGTAAAGAAAATCTAACGGTATCGGTGATATCAAAGTGAAAAGCCGATTAAGAAGATAAACGTGATTAATAGGCGAAGTTAATTTGTTCGATGCGAATATCGTACCACTCGTTAAAAATTGTAAAAAGTTTAAGAGAGTTCGACGCTGATGATTGGTAGTTATTAAACGCGTTATAAATAAGTTCGTGAATCGCGTCTAGTGTACGTCATATACTTATCGTCTAATAAATTACTGATATATATATATATATATATATATATATATATATTCAAGCCAAACGCGTACAGTGTATGAAAAAGGTTGAATCGCCGTTAATTTCGCTGCAAAGGCATCTGGCAAAAGTTTAATTAGCGTTATATATCAAGAACGCGGCGAGACTTCAGGTTGTAAAAAGTGAAATAATTACTGCAGCCAAGAGTTATCGCGGGTATTTAATAGCCCTCTTCTCGCAACGCGATTGCTAAGGTGTAGAAATAATTCAGTCGAGGAAACGGATGAAAAAAAAAAAAAAAAAAAAACCCGACGAAAAGTCGTCGAGATGCGTTTTAGAAACGCAATTATTGATGGGCCCGATCACACTGTCAAAAATTCCGTTTAACATCGATGCCACGTGCATGTTATTTATTTATCATCGATTCCTCGGGCGAATGGTGAGAAAAACTGAAAGTCCGCTTATACTTCACTTTCGTACGAAATTCAGTAGCAATTACATCAATTTCGTTGCTCGCTGACAGAGATTTCTCACTTGTCAATTGTGGTTTTCGAGTAAATTATACGAATCGGGATAGAAAGTACCTCGCACCTCTCTAATTTTTTAATTTCCGCAATGATCAGTGAATGGAATGTATAAAAAATTACGAGACCATGGGAAGATTTGTATGATTTTTCTTATGCCGCTTTGCAAGCAGGGCTTGGGTTGAAACGAAACTTTTGGAAAAACGTGTCGATCTAGTAGATTACGCAACTAGTGCGCAAGGTAGGTAATTTCCGTACACGATGCGCACGCTATTTTTCGTAACCGAGGGCACAAAACTCAATTTTGCGTATCCAAACGAGTGTGCGAAGTATCACATTCCGGTCCTAGTGCGGGAACAATTACGTCAGTGCGGAAAATACTATTTTCCACACTCCATTGGCTACGCAGAAACGAATCTTGTGCACTTAGTTGAAAAAAAAAGTGTGCTCAATACGTGGGGGAATCACCTTTTTTTTTCACCTTCGGTATCGTATATAAGAAATATCAATGAAGGATCACTTGGCGGCACTCGGTCCTCTGTCTTGCACAGTGAGAAAAGTGAGAGAGCTTTCTCTGAATCCGAAAATCAGGGGTGGGATGAAAGCTCTGCGGCATGAAAAGCGTCCCACAAAACGGCGCATCTGAAATTAAAATCTAGCCCCGTTTTTATCTTTCCATTTTATTCATTCCTGACCACTAGCAACGCGGGATCCTCGATTACTTTCAGAGATTTGTTTTATTCCGTTACGCGCATCGGCGTTACGCCGCCCTTTTCGAAAATTTCGGGAAACAGACTACTTTTTGCTTCTGCTCTCTGTCTTATGCATGAAATAAAATAACAACGATAATGGCTAGTAAAAAATTACCGGGACGGTGAAAAAATGTGACGAAAATAATTTGAACAGTTCATTCGTCCGATCCACGGGACAACTTTTCAATGAATAAAGAAAAAGGCTTCTTTAGCCTTCTGCAATTTTTTTTTTTTTTTTTTTTTTTTTTTTTATCAAATACGGACGGCTATTCCGAATTAACAAGACGCGTCTTGGCACGTAATTTTCCGATTTGATGACCTTACGCCAAAGGAAATTTCGTCTCGGTAATGAAAGTTACCTTCGGCGCATAAAACAGCTCCAAGATGCGATTATTAGTTCTCAAAATAACAGGCAACGTGTTCCGTGTAGCTGATGTGCTAACAGGTATTATACGTGTACAGGTGAAATTTCGGGCGATTTTTTTTTCCCTGCAGATGACGATGATCACCGTGATCACGATCGCACCGCGGCGAAAGAAAGTCGCTCGTAAGAGAAACGAAACCGCGACTGGATTCGAAACCGCGTTTTTATTGATGGACAAATGAGAAGGCTAACGCATTATTTTCTACAGCAGGTACAAGACGTCTCGGTACCATTTTTGTCAATAACCATTCAAACCTGCTCTTTTACTCGTGAGAAAAATGACCTATTCATACATTTACGGTACTCATATCATCGGACAAGCTAATCGATACAGAACTTGCGGCTACGATGGATTTAAATTGGTAAAAATGTGAGCAATTACCGTTTAAAAATTTTTTCGAAACAGCAACGCGATTTTTGAGTGATGCTTTCGGAGGGTTCTACTGTTGTATCCGAACGTATATCAACAACGTACGTAATAACAACGCGATGCTGTAGGAGATTTGGAATTATGAAGAGGGTAAGAGGAGATGATCTTGGCTTGTCGTAACGTTTACACTCTACTCGTGCTTATACGGCGATGATGCCGTAGTGGCAATGAACTTGGAATCACGCGCGACACCGAAACGTGTAATAAATATGAGTAGAGAGGGTTATAACGCATGGCTCAGTGCTCGAGTGAGTGAGCAAGCGAGTGAGAGAGAAAAAGGAAGGATCGTATTATTTATACGTAAACGCCATTCTCGTGTTGGTGGCACGCATATGAAGACGATACGATTTACTGACTGGGCAGCTTTCTATTCCATTCGTCGCCACGGAACATGTGACTGATGGAAATGTTTGATTGTGGTAAGATGAAAAACTCGAATAATGTTTTGAGTAAGTATTTCCTTCTTCTTTTTTTAATCATATAAAATATATTCAACTTTACAAAATTTACCGCAGAGTTCAACGATCCAGTGTAACAATTTACTCAGTCTTGAAATCCAGTTATATTCATTGGTGGGGCCAAATTTGATCTCTCGAAACTCTGGAGCTTCATTTGCTGCGTTGGACGTTTTTAATCATTTGTGTGATTATTAATCGGACAAAATAACATTATACAAACTTACTATTCTTGGAGTTTTGATGTACTGTACAAGTTGAACAGAAATAATTTTCACTCGATTTCATCTTGATTATAATAATTATTTGGAGATAATATTCGTTGATTCAAAGTTGAGTTTGTAAATTGAATGATTCTGAGACGGAATAATCTGAACGAACTCAATCGACAAGCCGTCAAATACTTACGATAAATTGACACAAATGCGGAATATCAGCAGCCACGAGGATGACATTGAATACTTACACCTCTCCAAATAATGCGTTAATAACTATTCTTGTCGACTTGAAACATTTCCAAATTGTATTCAACTCCTTTTCTTCGTCTCGTTCACTCCAACGACAAATATTCCATGAAATTCTTATTACAAAAGGATTCAACAGTACTATCATCGAACGTAAAGGAATTTTGAAATAATCATTTTGTCGAATTATTTTCTGGGAGAACAATTGATTGGACCAATTATAATTGGCCGTGACAGTGAACTCAACAAATGACGATTTTATTCCATCAGATCACCGTTTCGGTCGATGATTAATATTCATCGTTCGATGTCAATCGTTTTTTTTTTTTTTTTTTTTGTTTCTGTTTATAGATGAATCAAACCTCCCAACGACTTACAGACTTTGGAAATCGCATGGAATCAAATATAAAATCGCGTCAGGTAAGAGCGTTGGATGATCGCACGGCTTCGATGACAAATCAGTGACGAAGATTTAATATGCATGAATTTGTATACGCGGATGTAACGAATTATCTAAAACTATATCACAACGGCTCGTCCGTTACTTAGTCGACACATTCGGATCTTCGACGATTGCAAGGTATCTGACAAAATAAAAAACTGCGATAAATTCAGGAATCGTCCGACTTTCCAAACCTGGAGGCCATTCGAAAAGTGCAATTTTGCAGTGCTACGAGCGGAAATAAAGTTACTGAGAGTTAACAATCTCTTAAATTTATGCAGGCAATTAACGGTTAGAATTAGTGAATATTAAACGTGTGTATATAATTATTGAAAATTCAGGCTCACGTTAAAATTGATTGAAACACCGGAAATTGTGCAATTTTTTAAATGATTCGGTGATTTCAGTCTACCCAACATAAGTTCGTGACCACGACATTCTTTTAATCACCGTATTATTCCTGCCAAGTGCTTCTAAATTCTGATTATAAAATTAGTTGCTTCGGTTTGAGATTGAAAACGATGTTTTCTTTCATTATTACTTAGTCTAGTACCAGACAAGCGTCATCGAGGATTAATATCATTCTTTTGTACTGTATCGTCGAAATATTTGTGTTCCTTGTTGGGATTTAATGCAGTTTCGGACAAAACCGTTGGTTCGCGGATTAGTCACTGAATCTATCTATAAAAAAATGATGCACTTCACGCGTGAAAACGAATAGCATTTCTATACAACCCAGAAGATCACAGCCTCGAAAATTATTGTGAATTGAATCTTAATCAAATATATCAATGACGTATCGCCCATAGATCGATTTATCTCATCTTCAATAAGCAACTGCGTGTAACCTGATTCTAAAATAAGTTTTTTTCTTTCTCTTACGTGTTACGGTTAATACCCTCCATGAATTCCTGATTTTATTCACGAATAAAATTTAAATATCACGAGCTTTACTAGGTGGGTTGTATTAAAAATTTTACGACATCGACGTATTTCGCAGCACCGCACGAACGACGACTCCGTCAATTTTCCGTCATCTCTTTTTCCCCCCTGAAGCACTACTCGATGTGATACTGCTTGCTTCACTTGGCGATATTCTGAATTGGCGAATAATCCGTACCGCAGCTTGAAGCTCTGAGCTTCGTTATAACGATTAGAAATTCGGATTCTGTGGAGTCTGATGACTCGAAATTGTTGTATTTTATAATATACGAGTCAATCACTCAAGCCGAGCATTGAAGGCAGATTTTTGAAGAATCAGAGCAAAATAAAGAAAAAAAAAAAAATGCTTCAAAACTATTTTGAACCGCGGCTTGAATAAAAAATAAAAAAAAAAAAAATGGATACACCATTTTTCTTCCCTTCCGTTTGATCGGAGGGTTAAATTTGAAGTGAGGATCACCCGATTCAAGGGATGATCGTGCAGGCGTGCCGTTCGCTTCAATAAAATAATCCATCACCGAGGTGAATATTGACGAGCATCACTTTGCTAGAGCGTATGCTGTTAATCGAATTTCGTGCGTCTGCATTTTTTGAAAGTAGCAGCTGAACGAACCGCTTGAAATTTGCATCCGGGGGTGAACTGTCAAAAGATCCAAAGAGACGTCGACGAGCCGCACGAGCTGACGAGGAGACGCGGTGTAAATGAGTTGCGGAAAAAAACTAGGAGAGGAGGAAATAACCGCCGCCGGGAACTCATCCATCAATTCTCATTATTGCCGATCACGTCGAAGCACGAATTCGACGCAGCAAAGCAAAGACTGTTGCCAAACTTGTGTAGGAGTGAAATCGTGGTATTTCTTGTTCTTCTTAACAACACTCCCTCTTTTTGTAATATTTCAAGACAGGGGGTGGTCACTCATAGATCGGGTGACAAGCGATTGCTATGATTTTTAATTATTTCAAATGATTTGAGGTGATTTGAAGCGATTTTTTAGCGACTGCCTTCCAAAGTCATTCAACAACATTCGACAAGTAAATAGGCGTCCGATTTCAAGCGATTACAGGGGATCTTGTACGATTTCACGTAATTTTAAGGGATCTCCCACGGTTCTTTAAATTCCATACGATTTCAAATGATTTTGTGCAATTTCAACCGATTTCAAATGATTTCGAGCGATATCAAAGTAACTGCTTTCTAAATTGGTTTGCGATTTCAAAAAGCGAATACTCGTGAAATTTCACGCGATTTTAAGCGATTACACGCAATTTATCGTGATTTCAAGCAATCTCGAGCGATTTTAAAGCAGCTGCTTTCCAAAGTGGCTTGCGAGTTTAACAAGTGAAAAAGCTGTGGTGAAAATCCGATAAGAAAATAAATAAAAATTTATCAAATTCTAGAATGATTTTTCAGCTGATTGACGATCACAAAATTGGCAATTTGTTTTCTCTCTTCTCTTCTATTGTGTAACTATGATCTCATTAATTCAGACGATACTTTATTTTGGCCTGCTTAACTCGACTTTTTCACATTTTGATTTCTCTGTCAATCGATTCTCACATTTTTTAATCTTACGAGATATATTTTCACATCTTTGAAAATTTGTTATTATGCTACTTCTACCACCATTATCTCCAAACCGAAAGGCTCCGGAATAATGACAAGAAACGTTTCTCGCTAAGAATTTATCAGATCCATTATGCTATACGGTAGTTGCGTGATGGGTAAAATATTGCGCAAGTGATTTGAAATTACATTAGCATGCTTTATTGGTCATTACAATATTATATTATCTTATAGGCCAGAATCGTTCAGGTTGGTTGTAAGCAGTATTCAATCCAAGGTTCCAAAAGTATCGATACAACAATTGGATTCCTGCAGAAGTTGGCTTCCGAAAGGATTTATCCTTCGTCCGAGAGTCCAGCTGTAGAAAATAACGAACAAAACAATGAATATGCCAACGATAATTTAAACCGATTATGGATAAATCTAAAAATTTTTACGTCAATAACTGACTGCTAGTATTCTATGCTTATTGCTTACCCTGACTGGAACCATCGCCGTATCCACCCAAACCTGTAACAAAAACGGTTGCAAAACGTTAAAAAAATCACGATAACCAGACGGTAAAATGACAAGTGCGGAATTTAATATTCCGATACTACTGATATCAGATATAATTATTCAGACGATTTTCAGCGATTTGGCAAGTGCCGATTTCAGCCATACACTGAGAGAAATTTTTAGTTAGGGTTACCGCTCAGTCCTCAACTACTTTCAATTTTTACAAGAATCGAAAAATATAGTTCTAGGTAGAAAATGAAAATTAGTTTTCTAGGTGTTACCGAAAAGTCTAGCATCCGTTACAATTCTTTCTCATTACGATCACTGTTGCTATATTTTCTTGCAACTGTTGCGAAAATTTAACGCTCGTGCAACAATAAATTGACGTCAAAGCCTTGTTGAACTAAAAAAATAGAGTGAACCCTCAGTAACTGATTTTGCGTTGCAATAACCAAAAAAGGATCGACGATAGCGCAAAATGGTTAGGCGTGCCTCGTTTTTCGTAATTCCAACAATATTCAAACAGTTTTTTTTAACGATACCTGCTTTCCTAAATTTTTCTAGTTACTGTAACAAATGAAATTTTTCTCAGTGCAGTTATTTACTCACTCGAATCAGAAGCCTCGATGACAGCGTAGAGTTGGAAGAAGGCCATTACGGCGAAAACTGCGGTAGCGAGTAATTTCATTTTGAATACGGTAGAAGTATTTCGGCAGAAACGATCTAGTGACGATGAGGTCGAAGATTCTGCTTTCATACCAATCCGGTGACCTCCAAATCGGTTAGATTGGTCAACACAAGTGCGAATTCAGACAGGAAGGCGGGTAAATTTCGAAGTTTACGCATCTGTTATAATTGTATTGCGCGTCTCTTCCTCGAGATCAACTGGTACTTCGCGCAAGGGATCGTAGTAGTACCAGAGTGGCCAGCTCAACCCTGGTACCCCAAATTTCAGGCAATGCTCGTTGCAGAGCCCACTGTCTTCAAACCTAACATTAACTTAATAATTTGTTCTAACAGGGAACCTCACGCAATTTGGCAGAACATTTCCCTGGTTGCCGGAAAGCTATCGAACAGGCATTCGAAAGGAGAAAATTACCAGAAACAGCAATCCAGATCATGACATCATCCGTAAGCGAATCGTCGCTTAAACAATATGACGGCGCGTTAAAACGCTGGTGGATCCATTGTACCGAGAATAACATTTCTCCATACGAAGCAACGGTGTCAGATATTTTAAAATTCCTCGCAAAAACATACGACACGGGAGCCTCCCATGGGTCGCTCAACACCCTCAGATCCGCAATTTCGCTTATTATCGGGCCGGAAGTGGGACAAGATCACCATATCAAAAGGTTTTTCAAAGCAGTACACAGCTTGAGACCAACGAGACCAAAATACGATTCAATCTGGGAACCAAAGATTGTTCTTAATTATTTCAAGTCTCTGCCAAAAAATGAAAATCTCTCGCTGAAAGATTTAACCATGAAACTGATTACCCTGCTAGCCTCAATCACGGGACATAGGATGCAAACATACTCAAAAATAAACGTCGAGAATATTCAAAGAGTGGGAAATGCGTTCGAGATTAGAATCCCGGATGGAATCAAAACTACGGGTGCTAATCGAAAACAGCCGCTATTAATCATACCCTTCTACGCGGAAGACGAAAAACTTTGTTCGGCATCAGCCTTACAAAACTATCTGGAGAGAACAAAAACCTCAAGAGGCTCCAAGATAGATCTCTTCCTATCGTTCAAAAAACCATTTCAAGCCGTCTCATCGCAAACCCTGAGTCGATGGGTCAAATTAACATTGAAAAATAGCGGAGTAAATACGGACAAATTTACAGCACGCAGCACACGCCACGCATCCACGTCTGCAGCGAAAAGAAACAACATCGATATAGAAACGATAAGAAAAACTGCAGGCTGGACAACGGGATCTGAAACCTTTGCAAAATTTTATCATTTAAATGTCAGTAGAGATAAGGATTCTTACGCACGAGCGATCTTGAACTCGCAATAACATTAGTAGTGTTAAGACACAACGTATAACACAAAACTAATAAATAATATTGGTTGCCGTTATTAGCTTTAAACATCTACCAGTTGATCTCGAGGAAGAGACGCGCAATACAATTAAATGATTAAACGAACTTACCAAGTGAAGTTCTATCATAATTGTATGAAGCGCCTCTTCCGAGATGATCAACACCCACCCAAAAATACCCATCTAATACACGATTACATACCCCTAATACAACGGCAACGCTTTCAAAGAATGTCTAGATCTAGGAAACAAAGGTGCAGGGCCGATTTTTTCGATATATAACTATGAAATATGTGGCGACATCGGTGTGGAGTAGGGGCACAGAACTTCGCTTGGTAAGTTCGTTTAATCATTTAATTATTCATGGATCATTTTTCCGCACACGTGGACTGGGATTATTATTTCACATATAACAGCTGGACTTACTCTCGTTTCTTCGAATCCGAGTCGTTATTGAAATCTATTCATAATTTCTTTGTTGGCAAAGGTTGCGTAACACCGTTTACTTATTATTTTTCCCTGAATACACTGGGTTGAAATTTTTTATCATTACACAGAAATGATATTACGTAACACGGTTGCAGGCAGACAGTTATGATCGTGAACAAGGAATAATTGTAACACAATTTCATATCGGTTACGCAATTTTATTATACCCGTCGTAAAAGCACCGCGTTAAATGAATGTGATACATTTTTTTCAAGAAACGCTAGCTGTCATTGTCTCCGTTTCGTTCAGTCTGAAAATTCTAATGGTTTATCAGCAATCAAGGATCTCCACAATTAAGGAGGTTCTCTGCCAAGCGATTCCGTCGCCCATCACGGCGTAAGGATCAATTAAATAAAACGAAATAGGCATTCGTTAAAAGCCGGGAGTAACGAGATCCAATCTGATTTCGATCCCATTTAAAACAGCTCGTCGAAGCGAGTCCTGATTTCAATTATTTCAGCGCTACAGAAGCGGATCCTTTTTTCATTTTTCTGAACCAGAACCGCGATCGCGAACATAACAACGAATCGCTTGTGTCGCATGCAACTCGTGCAAAACACGTAATAAAACGGTTCTGGTCTGTTCGAAACCGAAAATTCAAGATTATCGGAGAAACTTGGATGGTAAAAAAAGAACTTTTCGTCCTTCTTTCTCTGGTTTTTTGTGCTCAATTTTCTCTTCTCTTTCTTTTTCTCTTCAGCGATTCCTGCAGAAGCATTAGCAATTCTTATCATATTTAACATTTCCACTATCCAACTGACTCTCGGATCTCTTTTAGCCTCCGCTTTACGAAGAGATGAGCCGCCACGGTTCAGCTACCCTTATAAAACCCACCACGCTACTCATCCCTCGGCTCGAAAGACCGAATACAGAGAAAGAGAGAGAGAGAGAGAGAAAATCAGTGCCTCCGTAAAGAGACTGTAATCAAAGTCCCATGAAATTTATACCTCTTACGTAACCGAGATGAAAAGTATATCAGTCAAGATTTCTGCACAAATTTTATTCCGAATGTAGCAAAAGATCGTTCCGCGATTATTTAAATTGACTGTAAGATCGCTATCAAAAAATAGAATGCCAGTTACGTGTATTACAGATTTGTGTGCAATTATCAGTCATAAAAAAGTGGTCAACGTACACGAGCTTTCCAAAAATCGAAAGTTCATCGAACTGCGGATGAATTTTTAAAAATACTGCAAGAATTCATATATCGATAAGTTTGAGAGCGTCGAAATTTTTCAAACAAATATTTGAAATCCTGATTGACCAGTTTTAAAAAAACGAAAAACCAAAGTTTCTCCGTTATTCCAGTTGTTGTTATTTTGTTTGTTTTTTTTCTGTCCACAAGTGACCAAAAGTTCCGACAAATGTTTGTCTGTGTCTGTGAATTGAAAAACTGATTGGATCTCTGAATAATGTTATATTCGTTATACATGTAATCGTCTCGATGTGTGCAATTGTACAGTTCGGAGAATTTTGAAATCCACGAATCTCACTAATTTCCTAATCTTTCACGAGGATCAACGTGATATAACGTGAAGCGATGGGGCGGGGTTGAAGTTTCGAATTTGAAAAGTTCCGAAGGCGGAAGTGAAAGCGGAAATAAAGAAATCAAACTTTTACGAAACAACAAAGTTTCGAATGATCGGAAAGCCAACGGCTTAAAGTTCCGAAAATTCAAGTTACGATAGAGCAAAATGCCGAAAAATAAACTTTCGATAGAGTAAAATCTTCCGAAAATTGAAAATTAATTTTCAGAGCTACGCCTTGTCCGTATTCTGTCCGTTCGGAATTTTTTCCTTTTGGAACATTGAACGTCGGGTTTCGGACGCTTTGAAACTTGGATGTTTCGTCAAAGTTTGATTCAATCACTTCAAGTTTGGCCAGCAGAAAATTCTGATTTCAGCGCTTTCGAAACTTTTCAAATTATCGAATTTCAGTACAGCCCCAAAGCGTCGATATTCTTTCTCCGAAATTAAATCTCAGTATCAGCATTCGGTGCACGTATTCAGCACGTCGAGTATCGCGAATGCACATGTGAATATACGTATAATCTTAGTAGTATACAATATTACACGGTGACACGCGACTCGCGGCGATATCGCTGCGAAATTAACTTGTAAACGAACATGCAGGTACGCGCACGCGTTATCCGTGAAGAAATTTCTAATATTTCACCCCTCGTTACCCTCTCTGCATGTGACCATAATTATTTTAATAAAACGTGATGCGTGTACGTACGAACTAAGCCCGTTGTCGAGCTTCCGCGCGATACTTTCCCGCCCCATTTTCATCCCCCGCAATTAATTACAGAACGAGAGGATAGCCAGTTGTGCCGAGGTTCGCAGCGCAGCTGTAGAATCAGATCGAAGGATAGGGTGAACAGGCCCGATAGGCGGCCATATTTAAAGTGGGGCAGCCGCTTATCTAACCACGAAAAGCCTCGCTCGTACTTGTTTACCGTGTTAATGCCGCGTCCACGATTCGTCACTCAGATGTAAAACTCGTGTTTTCCCCATCCCGGGTTTTCACTCGCCGTTGAAAGGCAGTTTCTAATCGTTCTTTTTCAACCCCTATTTTTTTCAAACCCCTCGCGCATTCTTTCCGGACGCCTCCCGCTGCGACGCGTCGCGTCGCGACGTCGACTGACACGCACCTCGCCAGGGTGAAACTCCCTTATTTAACGCGATTATTCACCGCGATATGCGGACGCTGATGGACGCGCTGACGGCGAATGAACGAGCCCATTTTAGTCGGATCTCGTAACGCGGCAGTCAAACTGCACGAAAAAAGTGTCTAGGGTTGAACGAAATTTGATTTTGTAAGGGCGGAGCCCTTTTTTTTCTCTTTTTTATTATTTTCGTTTTCAATAAATCGAACTCTCTGACTGTGATTCGTTCGTCGAAACAAAATCAACCGGCAACTTTTTCAAACAATACAATTTCGATGACGAAGCATTTAAAAAATTTGATACTCGGATGTATTAATACTAGAATTCTAAAAAAAAAGTTTCACCATCGTCACGAAATTGTAAACAAAAACCGTAAAAGAATTCTGATGCGGTACATTATATGGAAAAAAGATTCTTCTAAATCTGTTTAAAATTGAAACAAAGATATTTTTTCAATTAGTCAAATATAAATCCCTATAATCGATAGTTTACTGTCAATTTTACTTTATTCTTTTTTTCTTATTGTCGAACAAGCAAATTGTTCGATTAGTTACAAGTTGAACGGTTCATTTTCTTTTCTTTTTTTTTTTTTGATAATAAATTTTTCGGTAACTCTGATATTGAAAGTTTTGATTTTCGGACGAATAAATTGGCTTTATCAGCAAGTGGCTGAAATAGTGTACAAAATACAGATACTACCGAAGCGAGATGAAACGAAAGCACAAATGAGAAGTACCGTAAGTGGTGATGTGACCTGTACAGTACAGGGGAAAAGCCCACTTTCGAAAAATATTACTTCTCGATATTGGTTTCCGATAACGTTCTTTTGTACCGTGCTAATACAATAGTATCTTTCGCAGCTCGGCGCCAGCGGGAGAGAGGAGAGGAGAAGAGAGGAGATGAGAGGAAGGTGTTTGAAGAAAAGGTGGAACAGAAGGAATTGTGCCCACAGCTGTGTCTGTTCCCATAGCCATTATTTCGCGCGTTTATACATGTACTGCACACTCCTGCGTTTGTTAATACATCAAAGAGTGACAATCTCCATGGGGTGAAAGGTTCTCACCTGCTTTCTGATAGCGCTCCGGTAAATCGGCGAATCATCGTTGACTATACAGTGTTCAATTTCGAGGGAGTTACGGAATATCGAGTGTGAAGTTTTTGCTTTTCGTCATTACCATTTCGTCTTGTTAGTGGAGAAAAATACTGTTCCGGGTTAAAAATTGAGAATCAGTTTTTCAGCTGTAGCCAGAAAATCTAGCACGAGTTATTAATATTTTTGTTCAATTTTTAATTATAACTATTGCGACAATTTCATGCTGGTGTTACGATAAGTTGATTTTTGGGGTCTTGATTGAAACCTACAAATAATGGTAATCGTACCGAATAATTATTCGTATCACTTTCTCTTGCGATTTTAATGTGTATATATTTGAAATGTTATTGTAACGATGCCTGTTTTACTACGATTAATTAATTTCGCCTGAGATCGAAAAATTACCGTGTTTCTAGCTCGAATTACTCCGCGTCCAGTAGACTGTTAATAAACATTGTTAGGGAAGAGGTGAGGGTGTATACAAGTTCGTGGAAAAGGTTGTTCAACTCTTGAAGAATGTTAATTAATTCAAACCTGTAAATTGTAACGCGCGTTGTAAAGTGGCAGCCGTTTGCCTCTCTGCCAGATTCCACGCGTTCCGCGTCTGTATATTCGAATGCAAAATTGCAAAGAGCTAGAATTAGAATGGAGCGAAAAATTGACGTCGAGTTTCTGGGTCTTGAAGAGAACCGGTAGTTAATTGACTCGGAAAGCACCCGGATCGATCCGATAATTATATAATTAATCACTGCAGCGATGGTAGATATGCTGTTTTAGTTTTTAAACTTTTTCCGCTGATCTGCGTTATACGATATCAATCATTCTCGATAGTAAAAATATTGAATTTAATGCAGGAACAGAGAGATCATTTACAACTTTTTTTGAATGTATAAAAATAAAAAAATATCGAACAAGATCCTTCTTGTAGTATTTCGAATTTCGAATTTCGAATTTAGGTTGAGTGTCAGGTGATCGAAAAGAAGAAACAGGTTTGGAACGGTTCAGGTACATATTCATTCTTGTTTAAATTATCCAGCACGTATTGTTAAAAGCGTATTCGCGAACTCAGATTTGATCAATCAACTATAATCGATAGTAGATTAAAAAAAAAAAAAAAAAAAAAATCAGAAATAGAGTCACAGGCTGAAGCGTTAAAAATATCAAAGTAACATTTCATTCCTGACTATTGAGAAATGAAGATATTTCAAAAAGTATAGCGATACGCGTACCTAAATTCTTCGATTTCATCTACAAAACTAGTTTCTGTTTTACACACGTGAATGTTTTTCTGGTATGGTAAAAAAATGAAAGTGGTTAAGAAACGCAGGGTAATCACAAGTGGAAATTTGTCTCGATGCAGGGTATATAAAGACAACGAGAGGGGTTGGAAAAGACGGAAAAAGAGGGATGAAAATGGCGAAAAGATGGAAAATATTAATGCAATATGTTCACTGTCTAGAATACCAATAATCTGTTACTAGTTTTTTCTTTTTTCACGGGTTGTTATCCATACGAAGCAAAAAAGCATCACAAGAAAAAACTCATCTTTTATAAGTAAAACGTAATAAGCTCAAGTTTTCTGCTTTGAATTGTAAGAGCGATGAAGCTATGAAAGAAAGGCACGATCACGTTATACGTACCGAAACTGTTGGCTTCCGTTTTACATCCAGGACGTGAATATTTTTCTTATATGTTGAAAAATGAAAGTAATGACAAGTGGAAATTTATCTCGATGCGGGGCATATAAAGACAAGACGAGGGGTTGGAACGAGCGGAGAAAGAGGGATGAAAATAAGGGCGACGAAACCACGCGGTCCGTATCTCAAAAGTCAGCAGCCTTATAAGCATACTCGCATCCATTACCGTTTATTACAATTGCAAATAGCGTAAGTAACACGGTCATAAATATTAAAATGCAAAGACTCGGCGGCTCGGCGAGTCGTTTCGTTCGTTTGCCGGTTATACCGAAGGTCCTCAACCTCCGAGTCAGTCCCGGTTGTAATAATTCGTCGGCGGAAAGAGAAATCTCTCTCTCTCCTCTCGCCGTGACCTTACACTAGCCGTGCAGGATCTTCTTTCACCCGTTCGCCAATCGGCATCGCTTATCGCATCCACGTGACGTGAAAGCGGGAGACTTTCGGCCAGTGAGAAGATTCGTTCGTTGTTTGAATTGGCTAATCGAAAGCCCACCAAAGAGGCCGGGATGAAAGTAAAAACGTCGGGATGCTGCTGCCGCGAATCTCTTTCGACTCGGGGACAGTTTCGCCTTCAGTTCATCCCAAAGCACTCGGTTAAGAGGAGAGGATCCCCGGAGATCAACCGTTTATTTTCATCAGTTTGTGCCGTTCCTGGGATTTCAATTCGCGCATCATGCTGATGTTCAAGGTGAGGATAATTAATCAATTTTTACGCTTTTATTTATGTTTTATCGAATTTTATTCGCCAAAAATTGATCGGCAAGTGGGACGGAATTGCGTGTAATAAATTCGAGGGGAAATTATGGAGATGAACGAAACGTTTGCTACGTTTTACCTTAATTAACGAGCTCTTGTTGGGCTGCTTTCTTTTCCTTTTCATTTTTAATCCCAATTTAAGACATTGCGGACTATTTTAACGGCGATAACTCGAGAAGTTAGCGGTATATCGATACGAACCGGGACGATTGCAAGTTTTTAACGATGCTGTAATTATCATTACCTAGACGTAATTGTCAATGGCGTCGCAGTGATAAAAGGGGAATTGTGCAACCGGACGATCAAGGCTACAAGAAAAGTACGATCGTTGGCCCGCTTTTCGGACAATAGTAACAATTATATTGGCAAGCCGCGCGGAGTATTAAAAAGGCGATAAAAGTTGCAGAGAATCGGTGTAAAGTAATTGACAAACAAAACTGTTGACCAACGGAGCTTGACATTTGAAGATTTGACTTTTACCTAATGCAAGAGCTTCGATCTGGCGCAATTATTATCCTCGCATCGTGCAATTACAATTATCAATTAAGGAGAAAACAGTTCAAGGCCTTTAATCGAGCAGCTTTATAACCCAAGTTTCTCGACTTCTTTCTTCAACGAGCTTAATCTACACGAGAGCAATTAAATACTCGGTTCATAATCACCGAACTTCGGCAAAGCGATGCTTCGAGATGCGAAATAATGAAATTCCTTCTCAGGACGATTTCCTTGAAGGACTAACACCTTCCACGGATACGAAATGAATACGCTGACCCCGTTGTCGTGGTTTGAAGTCGCGGTTTCGCGGGGAGCTTTCCCCGCACCCTGGCGCAAATTGGACCGTTGTTTCACCCCCGTCCCCCTCTACCCTCGCGGTTTCATCCCCTAAGCTGGAGCAAAATTTCACTCGTGGAAGCCAGAGCTGGTTCAGAAATTCCCGAATTTTCCAATCCGAATGCTGATGAGGGGGAGGGCGGCGGGGTTGAAATTTCGAAGCTGAAACGATCCAAAAGCGCGTAAGTCCGAATTATTTGGCGGCGAAATTTCGAGTAAAGAAAACAAACTTTGAAGAATTAACAAAGTTTCGAATGGTTGGAAACCCTTCAACTTACGGTAGGTCAAAGTTCTGAAAAATAAATTTTCCATCGAGAAAAATTCCAGAAAATAAAGATTTGATAGAGTGATATTCTGAAAATTAAAATATACTCACACACCGTGATTTACTCAACGAGTGGGCGTAAAAAATGAGAAGAACTGAAAATCAGAACGACGAGGATCAAGAACGTAAAAATATTAGAAATCCAAAACAAAAAAAGATCAAAGTGATGAAATTTCGCCAAGCCAGAAATTCACCGAACTGACAATCTTGGACCATTCGGAATTTCGATGTTTCAGATTTTTAAATTTTCGCTTTTTCGTACTTTCAGAACTTTGACCTTTCAGAGTTACGCCCTTTTGGAACCTTGCACTTTCCGAATTTTTAGCGTTGGGTTACGGACCATTCGAAACTTTGATGTTTTCTCAACGTTCGACTACTTTACTTCAAGTTTCACGATAAAAAAATTCGGAATTTGGCATTTTCGGATCTTTTACAAATTCGGAATTTCAACCCTGCCCCTAATAGGATACTTCTACTTTTTTTAAATTCGATTTTCTACAAACTTTTTACTGCCCATTGAATTTTCACTTTAGTCGGGATCGAAAAAAAAGCTAATTTCCAAACCTTCCGAGACTCCATTAATTTTTCAACCAGCGTCGCGACGCTCTATGCACAAACGGAATTATAACACTATTCGTATCAGGTATTCCGACGCGGTTCGAGCACAGTCGGAATATTCGAGTAACTCGATCCATTCGTAATTGCGTCTCCTATTTGCTCCTGCGTGGGGAAAAGTGATGAGAATCCATTCTACACGCGATTCGTTATTCCAGGCAGAGTTTCAACGTCGGTAAAAATTTTCGGAATCACGTCTATGACTTAGTTTCGAAAAATTGAAATCCTACAATACCCACAATTGAGAATTGGAAGTTAAAAAAAATTTTACTCCTCACGTTGGGATCAACCGCTGATCGATTAATGCTACATTTTCATTACGTTCCAATTTTGAGTTTCAAATTTTGAAAGCTCCCATTTTCTCATAGAATAAATCCTGATACATGCCTGAATTCTTTCCGTTTTCGAAGTTCGATCAAACGACGTTACGCAAAACGATAATATATTCCGGATTGACGGGTGTTGTTCAAAACTGTAATTTCGTTTCTGCTTTCCATTTCGTGCGTCATTTTTTTCCTGCAAAACTTGATTTTCTCTCCTTCTCTCTCTCTCTCTCTCTGTCTCTTTCGCCGAACACGATTCTTTCGTATATTTTTTATTTCTGTTTCTTTTTTTTTCTTCAAGGTACAAAAAAAAAACTTTCTTTCGCATAAACGCTGATGTATTTGCCTTGTGTCAGCGTGCGTCGAGATAGGCCGATGATATAGCATATTATTATTCCGGATCTTCAATCTTCCCGAGGCAAAGAAAAATAAAAAAGAACAATAAAGAGAAAGAGAGAGAGAGAGAGAGAGAGAGAGAGAGAGAAAAACACGATATCGGACGCAGTAAAGATTCCGCGTTTCGTCTTGTTATCAAACTTTTCATACATCTCTGCCAGATATTTTGTCCTCGTGAATCGTATAACGATATATCTAACGATTTTGGAACAGCTTTTTGTACGCCTGCTCTTGTCTATCAATTTGATTTTAAAAATCTCGTGCCTTGACGCGTGGAAAAACTTTCATCACCAAAATATAATTTCAGTAGAAAAATAAAGTCTGCAATGAGCGGAAATATAAAACCATGGTTCGACTTAATTTTGATAATTTCTTCAACTGTAGAAGAAAAATATGAAAGTGGATAGATTATTCGTCCAAAGTTCGCTGTAAAACTTTCTGAAAGAAGTTGAATTGGATATGGAGATCAAGCCGGCAGGATTTCCGTAGGCGAACAAGTGTACTAGAGCCGGTACATTGAAAAGTGTAATCTCGATTCGAAGGTGTGTGTGTGTGTGTGTGTGGGTGTAAAGTTTTAGTTTTCAGGTGAAAGAACTTGAATTGAAATCCTGAAACTTGAGGATGGAGAAAGAGAGAGAAAACAGAGTGCACGGCTGGGGGATAATTAAACGTCATTGTAGGTGTAACCCACTCTGGATAACAACTCGTAAAACAATAGCTTATCAGGATCTCCGAGCCGCCAAAGCAATTAGATTATTGTTCGTAGAGACGGCATGAATATAATGAGTAATGAATTAGGTATAACGAAGTTTCGTCGCGTATTCCGTGCATCGTTTTTACGGTGCGCAACTTCGCGATTACTACCGTATGAAAATACGCGGTTCAAGTTGCCTTTCCCACCGTCAACATCCCCTTCCGTTATAATAATCCTTTCGTAAAGGCGAACGGTGCTGGACTCGAGATACCGAGTGAATAATTAGCCGCTTTGATATCGAGCCTGCGACTCGCCCTTCCACCCACGTTCAGCAATTTTTAAAGGGTGCAGGGAATTCATCACCTCGCTTTACTCGCTAGCTGGTTGAAAAATTTCACCCTCGGTTATTTCATCCCCGATCCTTATACAACTGTCTTGCCCCGTTATTCCTTAAGGAGTTATTAGCCCGTTTAATCACCTCCCGCCATTTCTTCTCTCATTATTTTTTTTTTATACGATTTTTTTTCTGTTTCGTCTTTTCTTTTTTTTTTCCATTTCTTCATCCCCTGCGTTTTCAATTCTTCTTCGATAACCCTTTTAGCCGTCCTCTCCCATCCACTTCAAGGTTTGAAGCGGTTACCGAGGGCCCCGGAAGTTGGAGGCGCGCCGCTCGGTTTGTAATTAAGAACGAAAATGGCGAAGAATGACCGCGTCGTCCGTTGGTAACGAGAATTCTGCTCTCAAGAACGGCCGCATCGCCGTGATTCCGACTGATTGAGCTAATTATTAAGCTTGTGGATTATGTTGGCTAGACTGCCTCTCGACTGCCCTCGACTGAAAACTATTCCCTACAATAGTCGAGTAACATTATGCTATTCGATTTTTATTCCTTTAGTCAATTTTTGTAAAACGCTATGACAAACTGCAGCGTAGGAGATTCATTTACAGCAATTTTCAGATCGTTAATAGGTGAACTGAATCAATTAGCTGATCCGTTTATTAGCAACTTAAAAAAACAAAAAGATCATGAATTGTGTGAATTTTCTAACTATAATCCAATTAACAGCCGAGTTTAACTTTCTTTATTCTCATAAGAATCAACGCGTTTTCATTTATTTTTTTCTTCTCGCTGTAGGCAGGTTTTTTAATCATAAAATCTAACTCGATTACAGCTTCGGTTTAATATTTTTCAACCTCAGTTCCGTAACTTTCTTGTTTCATTAATCTCTTTACACCGGACTGTAAGTAACTGACACAACGTTAATCCGTTGCTCGTATTCAGTAAAACCAGCGATTAATAATTTCTAGACACCAGGTATGTATGTATCTATACATTGGTAATCCATCTTCGCAGATTAAACATAAGAAAAAGGAAAGGAATGAAGAAGTGAAGAAACTACCCTTAACACATTGTACGAAATTATTCACAGCGTGAACGAAGGGTTGTAAAATGTTCATCAGCCAAGAAGCCTCGCTCAAAGTCATTTCTCTCTCTCTTTCTCTCTCTCTCTCCCTCTGTCTCTCCCTTTTCCCCGAAATTTCAGAAGCGAACGAGAATCTCACCGACGTGTGATTTGCGATCGGGACCTTCCACAGCGTCCGTTTCTCTCCCTCGTTCTGCAATCAATTAAGGATAACGATTGTTGTTGCAGGTAATGGTGTGTTTCCTGGCATTGTTCAGGACCGAAGACTGCGTCGGCGGTTTGCCCACTGCAGACAGGGACCCTCCTGAGCATCAGAGGGCCGCCTCTAATCAGGCAGTCGCTAACGAACCGGGAATCGAGCCGACGGGGCGGCTGGACGATTACGGGAACTGCAGTCACAAAGAAGCCGCAGCAGAGGTTCAGCAGGATCGTTTCGAGCTGGGTGGTTCACCGCGTCACGAGTTTCTGCGCATGGTTCCTGCGACGGCCCAAAAACACGAGCGCAACTCCAGCAGCCCCGAAATTGAACCGAAGAAACGGTTCTCCAGCGTCTACTCGCAGGACGTACTGGAAGAGAGAGTCTCCAGGGAAAAAACCGAGTTCAAAAACGATCTCTCCGCCTACCTTGCCGGTGTCATCGACTCCGTGGTCAGTGGCCGAGGTGCGAAACCGGAGGTGGAACCGGAAGAACGGGACGCGAAGAAGGTGTCCCGGAAACGGGAACTCAAACAGATGGATACGTACGCGAAGGCAAAGAACCTCGACGTACTCGCGGACCGGATGGACGTTGACCTGGAACCGGAAAATCGTCAGCGAAAGAGCGTCGAGGTTGTGGTCAAGACCAGACATCAGCAGTCGACGAACATGCCACCAGCGACGAGGTCGCGGAGCGTCGTTTACAAGAAACGGAGCTCGAGGGGAGAGGGAAATAAAGGGGTGAGAAGGAACGGGGGGCGAGTTGCGGAACGTAGGGATTATTCTGTGGATCCGGTGCGGTTCGCGGTGCTGAATCCGGTCCAGATAAACGCGGCTGCGGCTTATGGAAGGCGACCGCAGTCGGTGCAACTCGACTTGTCGCAAGCTCTGGGCGATTTGGAACCGTTTCAGCTGCAGGCGCTGAGAGGATTCTTCGACAAGGTGCCGCCACCCTCGGCCAACTTCAAACCCATCGCTCCGAAACAGGTCGCCTATGCGCCACCAAGGATAGTCTACGAGACGAAGATCCTGCCGATGCCGTTTGGATCGATCGACGAAGAACGGAAGACCGTCGAGGCGCTCAACGCGCTGCTGGGACAGAGCCCGAAGCAGCAGCTCGAGGGCCTGAACCTTATCCTGAACAAGGATCAGACTGTGAACCACCCGCAGCAGGAACTTCAGGACGCCTTGGACCTCGGACAGGCCTTTGTAACACCGATTCCGTCCGCTGATGTGAATTCCGGACTCGCTGAGAGTGGCTTAGGGTTCCCGAATGGTGGTCTGGACTTCGGCGAAGCTGGCGAGGCGATCTTTGACCTTGGGACTCAGCAGAATCCCGGAACTCTTGGACCCGAATTCACGACACCAAGATCAGAGCCTCATCAGGATCGCTTTAAGGATATTCCCGTCATTCAGGAACATCGGGAACAGCTGACGGTCTTTCGGAAGGAACACCAACAACCGGAGAAGCAGGGAGGTGGGATCCTCAGGGAGGGGTATCAGGTTCGGGAGCGGGAAGAGAGTGGAGAGGATACCGATAGCGGGGTGAGAAAGTACTTGGTGTTTAGAACGTTGTCAAGACCTTGAACGAGATTTCGGTGACCATTGGTACCAGTCGTGGCCATATTCGCCACTTGCCCATAAATTTAGTGTACCAAGTGTCAAAACTTGGATCAAAAACTTGTTCAAAGATTTGGATTTTAGTCATGAATGTTTGTGTCCGTAATCCAAGCGATCGGAAGTTGAATCAGGAGCTAGAGAATCTTACGAAGGCGGCTGGAAATGGTGCATTCAAACCATTTCCTTTTCGAAGAATCCACATCATCGATGATTTCGATCAACTGATTGGGGAATTTTCTTTTCAGGTCGGCTACGCGGCCAAGTACAACTTCGGATACCACGTGAACGACTACAAAAGTGGTAACGACTTCGGTCACGAAGAAGCTCGCGATGGCCTCGTTACTAATGGACGTTATTGCGTCCTTCTACCCGACGGAAGGGTGCAGAACGTCAAATATCGCGTGGATGAGAACGGTTATCACGCCAAGGTGTCCTACGAGCTGACTCGTTCAACATAAGGATCGTCCTCGACGATTCAGTTGTCCTGAGTAACGATCTTCCTGAAGTAGAGACGAGCCAAGGATCGGAGCTGAGGTGACGATAGCTGCAAGCTTTGATCCTTAGCTCCGTAATTTCGGGGGGCTTAAGTTTCAGGGATAGGAGATAAAAGAGCCAAAGCTTTCCTTAATTGAGAGCCATGATCGAACAAATGGACGATGAATCTAAGAAGGAAGGTATCCCAGGTCGATTTCTTTCGTAATATGTTATAATAGACTAAAAACTAAGCGGCATATATATTTTATTTTATCTGCTATGAAACACTTTAAAGGGGTGAAACCACCATCCACACTAAGACATGTCAAGGGTTGGTTTCCCAGATTTTTTGTCAATTGAGAAAATGACGCTCTTCCAGTTGGATTAGTTAAAAAATGTTATGTTCTAGTGGGTGAAACTGCCAAATCGCCCGTTGACATCCCTTACTTTTGAGGGTGGTTTCATCCTCCTAAATTGAAAAATGTAAGATAAAAAAAAAGTATGCGTCGCTTAGTTTTGAGTCTGCTGTAACATGTCACAAAAGAAATCAAATCAGAGAGAGAGAGAGAGAGAGAGAGAGAGAGAGAGAGAGAGAGAGATCGACGTGGGTATACCTTCCTTGTAAGATTATGAAAAGTCACAAGAGGTGCAAAACATGTCTACTCGCAGTTAGCGAGGATCTGAAGATCCCCTTGAGGAGAGTGAAAAGACGGAAGATTTTGCACCCTGAAATTACGTTGTGATAGTTGGTGAGGGTGAAAGCCGGTTAGCACAGTTACATAAAGTTGATACCTGGACACATCATGAGGCACGAAACTGTGCAGCGAAGTGCAAAAAGTAGTCAGGAGCCAAGTATACACGTACATGGAATAATTGAAGTTCAACTTTGTTCGTTACTTACTATTATTAGTTAAGTAGGTTTCCCTATTCCGTTCCCTCTCGCCCCCCCCCCCCCCCCCCCCCCAAGATTCCCCATCAGTTTGTCTAAGCTGCAGGCTCTCAAAGTTATTCAATTTGTAAACTGTGGACTGGCATTCAAAAGTTTTAATTGCAGGGTATATAATTCGCGAGAAGAAGCAGCGGCTGATCTTACGCGTGCCAATTTTATTCCCTCATTCCCTTGCGCGGTCCCTCCTCCCCCTTCTCCGTCTTTCTTTCTTTCGGTACAATTCACCCCTCCAAGATTCTTTAATTTTCCTCGAGAATTAGAAGAGCAGAAAATAATGCCGAGGCTTGACCCCCCAACCCCTCCAAGTACTTGCGAATTTAACCGCTGGAGAATATTATCATATCCTTGAGACAGTTAATTTGTACAGAACAATTTTTATTTATGAAAATGCTACCGTACCTTATATCGCATACTCTAATCCGCGTATGCGCCTTAATATCTTTATTTATGTAACATGTATGCATGTATGTATGTATGTATTATTATTTACTTATTATTCAGAGATCTCAGTTGATCGATTTTACTTTCCCTTTTTTTTTTTTTCTTTGTGATTGACGAATTTCTTCGCTTCGTCCAGATCACAAGTGCATCGGATCATTTGACTCGGGATAATCATTATAACATTACGCACTATTCGAGCATTGGAATAATTCACAGCTGATTAGAAAAATTTTAACAATTAACTAAATTCATACAAAGTGTAAAGTGAGATTCTGAAAACCGTGTGAATCTTATTGAAATTTGCACGAACAATTCTGAACAGCGTGAAAAGCTCTAAACTTTATTATAGTAGTACCTAGATATATTATTTACATTTTATTTTCAAACCCTTGAAATAAAACATGGTGCTTATATCGTAAACTCTAAATTGTGATTTCTGTTGTGTTGGTATCGCTGATCTTCACGCGAGAGTAATTAAAATGAGTTAACCTGCTTTTAGGTGGTAATCGTGATAAACGAACTTGAGTGTTTATTCAATATATATATATATATATACATATTTTTGTACAGGTCACAACACAGGGTGAAAATTGGTTCGATTAACTTGCTCTAGATTTCAATACCTGTATATCTTCACGTACACGTATATATACGTATTTGCTACGCACAACATGTATATGTCATTGATATAACGCGCGGCGTGTACCGGGTGGCGTTAATTAACCCTGTTAGGAGCTTTTATTTACGCTAAACTGTATCGCGCATACTTTCGTAGTTATTCCAGGGCCTCGCACGTTTTCCCGTCCGTTATTGCGGCGTAAATTTTTCTGTTCAAAATTAAATTCACACGCCCCATGAGCCGAGACGACGTTGCGCTTTAGAGGGTGAAAGAAGAAAGTCGAAAACGTCAACGAAATTCGGAGAAGAAATGAAAATAATATTGCATAAAATAAAATGAATGATAGAATTTTGTCCGCCTCGTTTCGAGTTTCAACAAAAAAGGCAAAATTACCGTCAACGCGGTGGTGAAATTTTATCGAGGCATCCCTCAAGGGATCAATTATTTTCACTCCTTGGCCTGTGTAACTCTTTCCTCGTAACAATGCCTGTACGAGAAACTTTTTCACATTCTCGACATATTCAACCGCGGGTAATTTAACCCTAATTATGGCCTCGAGTTGACGTGATGGGTAAAACGAAATGAGACAGGGAAAAATAGAGGGAGACTCAAGTATGCGACCAGCCCTCGAAAAGTGAAATCGATGGCGGAGCGTGAAAGGCCTTTTCGTTAATCATTTAAACATCGATGGGAATCGGGTTTTCCCAACTGTGGTCGAGATATAGAATCGAAACGCGAGTTCGACTCGCTGACCGACGGTTATTCGGCTCAACAACGCAAGAAATAATTCATCAAGATTGGATTCACCTGAATTTTTCATCCCCCCCTGCATGCGCAGACGTCTCCCGGTCCCAAACGGGTTCCCTCGTTTCTTCGATAGCTCGTTTTTTTCTTTATTTTTTACCTTTTTTTTTTATACGCTCTGCGCTCATCTATACAATATACATGTATTTGAGAGGGTCGGGAATTAATCGCGAAACCGCGAAAAAGATCGAGCTCCTTGTACGAAAGAAATATACTTACCCAAAGAAAAGGTGGTTTGGAAAGCACGTGTCGAATTCAACGAATGAATTCTATAAATCGAACAAAGCGTTGAAAAAAATAAACGGAGAGTGGAAAAAAAAAAAAAAAAAAAAAAAACTTGCCGAATCAATAGCTACGTGATCGTTTTTCCCCGAAACTTTGGTCACTTTGTGCGGTGCAGAATTTCACTCAGAAATGTAAACCCATACTGCACTTTCCGCGAACGTGTTTGGATACAGTTGATTGAATTCTGTGACGACGGTTTTTCTCACATCGATTTCTTTCTTTTTCCGTTTCTTTGCTCCGTCCGTTTCTTTTCTTCACTTTTTTATTTTTTTTTTTTGTTCTTGTTTTTCCTCCGGCGAAGAAACAAACATTGCAAACACACCGCGGCATGAGAAAAAGGTAGAACCTATGATATGAGGGTCACAAAAGAACGAGATGTGTGATTTCAATTTCGGAAAATCCGGGTATTACTCCGAGTTTGCATATGATATAAACGTGAGAGGAAAAAAGATTGAATTTCCTCGAAATATTTATCAATTCGAAATCGCGACTGCGTTATCAGGACCGCAAACAAAGCGGTACGGGAGGAGTTTGAGGTCCCATTGACCCTCGGGCTGTGCAAAAAGTTCGCAACACGAGGTTTGGGAGAGCAGTTAATTGTACAAACAGACGAGTGATTACAGTGATGAAATGAAAAAGTATCGAACAAAAGGGGAGGAGAGAAAAAATAACGCGAGCCAAATCGTGTCGCCAAAAAAAATAATAATAATAATAATAATAATAATAATACCGAGAGTTTTTCACTTTCAAGGACTCGCAAGTGGGCTGCAAAGTTGCGACATCGAAATATATCCGGACGATGTAAACAATTGACGGAAGACTCGAGTCCTTGTAAGTATATTATACGGTAATGACTATCTTGAAGTTCATGACTGAGCTTTTTTTGGACGAGTCTGGTTCAACTGATTTTTTGTCATTTCGTTCGAATATAGTGGCATGTGTGGAGTTTGAAAGAGCTCATTTACACAAAATCAGGGTTGAAGGAGAGATTGGTTAATCGCAGATATCTAAAAAGAGATATCGATATTCGAAAAAGCTCTGGTTCAATCAAGAGTTAAGATTCGTAGAGCTGATCGAACGATCTATCACTCAACATTCCCTACTAATCATATGCCAATACCTTCTCACATCACCTCGCAGGATGATGAAAATTAGCATGAAAGGATGAAAAATGTTTCCAAAGCTGCGACCCCTCGACGTTTGAATAATTTCTGTCCAACAATAAAAGAGTGGAAGCAGACTGTTCCGTGAACTTTAGTTTGAATAATCGTTACAGTGCGTGTATTATAAACTCCAAGTGAACGATGGCTTCCGGTGCCTGTTTCATGTCCCGTTTGTGCTTCGAGGTCCCGTTCTTACCCCGCTGGGTTCGAATGCATGTGGATAGGTAGGACACGTTACCTGAACGAATCCACGCATTAATGGACAGCCCTCTTTGACTCGTCGCTATACGAAAATAGACAACTGACAGCCGACTGCCACGCAATCAACAAATTTCAGCTATCTCTGCTCGTCAACGTCGATGCCCTCAACGTGGATTGTTGCGATACCTCTCGTTCACTAATTTGTCATCGCCGCGACTGTTCCGCTTCCTGATTCGATGTAAAGGTAGGTCAATTGAATGTTTAACAATAGCGAAGCGTCACGTTTCTAGTAATTTGGAGAAATTTAATCAGTATCGAAAAATATGTTTTATCTTTTTTTCTTTGCGTTCACTCGAATGGATTGAAGTTATAGTTTTTTCAGTGAGACAGAAACCTTATCGCGGAAGTTTTACATTCGAATAAAAATTTCAAATCGACGTTCAAAAAACGGTTGCAGTTCAATTTTAGAAGAATCTGTGGAATCGTTTTACCGAAATTCAGGGTAAAAACCAATTTTCATCCTGCAAAGCTTGACAAATTTTATGAAAGAGTGTGTTTGTTTTTCAAAATTTTCTCTTTTCGTTACGATTGTAATCGCGAACGGGAGTAAAACGCGAGGTCGAAATTTCGAGGGACAGAGTCTGGCCTTTGTCACACATGGGCGAGTGACTGGGATTGGGTATCGATAATGAAAATAGATTCGCGGGTTTCCCGGCGGAGAAGAACCGAATTGATAATAGATTATCGTCACGCGAGGTATTCGGAATCAACGGATATAAATGTCACCACGTTACGGTTTCCAGGGGACCCGAAAAGACGAGTACTCGTGTCTCTCGAAGAAGAATTCACCGAACTTGTTTCAAAAACTTCAAAAATCGGCAAGAAGTTGTTTTTCACTAGTTTTATTGACCTGTATCGTGTTTAATATTTTTCATAATAAAACGGGATTGTTTACTGCAGAATAACATAATATATCGGTACTTGGCGTCGATACCGATTTCAAGAAATCGTTACACTGATTAAGAAGAGAATAAAACGAGATTTTCATATTATCGACGCTTCTTCGGCGTTGATTTCCTCGACTAAAAAATCGAAATTTTCAATTCGCCGATCGTCATTTTATCGCATCACATTCCAAAATCTTACCGATCACTTTAAATTTAATGGGTACCGATTTCAGTTATATTCGGTATCTAGGACGAAATTCATTGCCGTTAAATTCCGATTGAACCGAAAATATTGAATATCAAAAAATTCCTACAATCGGCAAGATTTTTTTTTTTTTTTTTGGTTTTTTTTTTCTTCCGTTACTCATAAATTTTCGCACTTTACAAAGGGATTAAATTGAGTTGTATACAAACCGCGATTTTCCCTCCCACCGTTTCAGCACCACGCAGAACTTTTCGAGGTGTGAAGAAGATGGTTCCGGGTTGGCTTGAACGAGTTAATTTATTACGTGTACGAAAGTCGGTTAATTACCCGCGGCGTTCTCCCGCGTAATAGTTATGTTTTATACTCACACAAGAGCGTAGAGTGGTTAAGTGCGTTAGTTGAACACACTCAAACACGGTTTGGCTCTATGCGTTCAGAGCGGAAACTCGAGAGCACGACGATCCAGCTATTACAATGCCGCAATCGAGAAAGCGGCTATTTTTAGGGATTTATCTGGAGATAAAAATTAGTACGGTTTCTCAACGCGATCAGAATCCCCCCACATCGGACTTAAACGTATTTTGTGTAGGAAATGCTTTGCAAAAGAGATCCAAAATCGTAAACGAATTGTGTAATCCAACCAATTAACGACTTGAAATATTTTCTATTCAACTAAAGGACAACGTCCTTAATAGCCACAAGATCGAAGGTTATTAAAATCTCCCACGTTTTCAATTTATCCGTCGAACTGACCGAAGATGAATGGCTGACAACAGATTAGTTCAGAGGTCACGACAATCGTGTCTAATTCAATCGGGCTTGATTACCTTACCGTCGATATTAAAATTGGAACAAATGATGTTGATACTAATTAGGCTTCGAGTCTGAAGAATGAACCGAAAACTTGACGAGAAAGAAAATTAAAAAAGCACATTTCTGCGAATGAATCGTAACGCAATGGCGGTGAATTTGGTTCGAAATGCAGCAAAAATTTTTTTTTTTTTAAATCAGTTTAACCAATTAAACCAGTGACATTGAATTAGTGAGAACAATATTTCATCGAGATGATTATCCGAGTGTGAAATGATGGCAAAGTGAAAAAAGAAAAAGAAAAAACGGTCGCTACGAGTCGTTGAAAGACAATTATTAATCACAACTCTCAGCTGTGAGAAATTGCAGAAACGGTGATTTTTCGTCGCGTCATATTCTTCTATTTCAGTGCAAGATGGTCTGAAATTTTATTTTTATTACCAAAGATAGTTCTCTGAGCGATATTTTTGGAATACGTCAAGGTTGAAGTGACTCGGCGGAATGCGGGTAGAATGTATTTGGCAATTCCTGAAATCCTGGCGTTAATTAGCGCCGGCCGGTCTCCGTATATCAAACTGTCGCTTGAGCAGCATACGCGTAGAGATACGAGCATAACAGGCATGCACGCCAGATTAGCCTGAAACAATGCGTGGCCTGAGTATACACAGGTCGGTCAACAATCGGTGCAATAGCATTTGGTCATCGGGGTTGACCAGCCAAAATTTCCGCTACCCGAGTCAGAATCCGGTTATCAGTCGACCGGTCCCTTTGCTGTGCGAAATCCGTTTCGCTCTGCGCTAGCAAAATATACCGCGTACAATCAGGATGAATAGACTCGTTTTGTGCCAAGTTAATCTTCGATTTTGTTCAGCGAGTTTTGCAGGGCGATATTCGCAAGCTCTGTGCGAAATCATTCCGCTGCCTCAATCAGCTATAGCGTATAAAAATTTCTCCGCTCGTTACTTCGACACCCGCAGGGCACGTGGCTTGGGTAAACGGAAGGTCCGTGTTTTGCGATAAAAATCTAATTCAGCGAACAAAGGTGTTCGGAACGCAATTGCTCAGCCTTTGTTAAAAGTTGGTGAAAGCGAATTCCTGAAGAGGAATTCTTCGGGAAGTCATCCGGTGTTGCGCCAATTTTGATATTCAAAATCCCCCGATTTTTCGCAAGGGGTATTCGATTCTGGGAGGGTGTTTTCACGGAGAGAGTGATTCGACGGGATGTGCGAGGCTTGCCGGTCCTGACGGATGACGATTAGGCGAATTTGCGGCTCGCTGAAAGGCCAACGAAGCAGTTTCGCAAGCGGAGTAACCGGACAGGGTGAATGGTGTCAGCGGTGGGATCGACAGGCTTTGGATACCTGTTCAAAACGCGCGTTTGTGTGGCAAACTTTGGCTCCGGACCTCCTCGAGCTCTAATTGCAATTAATTAGCGCGAGCCATGAAACCGTAATTAACGTCCAGGTCAAGCCACGGTGCAGTTATCACCGTACACAGCGGTTTGAAGGACTGAATGCGCGAATTCGCAGCACAGATTTGAATCGACTCGAGTCGACCGGGATCAAGATACGCGATCAAGCAATCGCGGGGGCGTCTCGAGTCATTTTTTGTCTCCATCAGCCTTGACACTTTTTGCCCTCTAAGGAATAATTGGGCAAGAATCCGCGCTCGCAGCGAGCCATATGCTCCGAACAAAAACCATTTTTTCTCTCTCTCTCTCTCTCTCTCTCTCTCTTTTTCACCGCTGTTTTACTTTCTGAGTAATCGACCATCGCTTAAATTAACTTGCGAGTCGAGGACGATCCGGGTCAAATTTAAATAATGGTCTGGAAATACGGTGTGAGTCACCATTTCGTCACTACTTCAAGAAATATACAATTTTTGGAAAAAGGGTAAGTTTTGAGCTTTCGTTACTTCATTTTCGAGCCTTGCCAATCTTTGAAGAAAAAATTCTGGCCCTCCCGACAGAATTGTTAACTAGCCTCGTTTATTTTCATGCGAAATTAAAACGTTCGGAGAAAAACGGCCTTCATTCGGATTAAAGAGTAACAGACCTTGAAAATTGGAATCAGTCCAATTCAGTCTCAGTTCAAACCTTGATGAAAATTGAGTATCTTGGTAAAAAATTCCGGCAATTAATCAACGATCGGGTAACCGAGCTTTCGTAAAAGTTTTTTGAATTTCTCTCATTACGTACGAAAATCGGTTTTTCGTAAAGGAAAGGAAGATTGAAAAAAAAAAGTGGTGGTGGTTCATATACACTGGATGTGAGACCCGGAGCTGCGTCTGCAGGATCCGTGGGAGAGAGAAAGAGAAAAAGCCAGACCTAACGGTGTATAACATAACGTGGGTATACGAATTTCGCAATATTTTGAGGAAGGGAGAGAGCGGATTCTGCAGAAGTTAGATCCCGGTGAAATTAATTGGTAATTATCCTAGAATTAGCGCGTAACTCGCACGCATCTTCTTATATGAACATATACCAAGATGGGTAGGTGTGCGGTATATTGTAATATAAATAATTCACCGGCTACGGCTGTTGCGGTATAAAACGAGTAGGACTCGGGTTTTTCCCTCTCTCTCTCTCTCTTCCCCTCTCCTTGTCTTTCTCTAATGTTCATAGGATAGTTCAGCCGTGATTCTCCCACGCATCGCATTATGCGCCTGCAAAGCCATACCATGATGTAACAATAAACAGGCTTCAACCATGCGGACAAGCGTATATAAACACACACACACACACACACGGTTACACGTGCATGGATTGTACATATCTACGAAACAGCTTTCTCTGCCCGTTTCCTCCAAAATCCACCGACGAACAATGGGAAATAAAGATAGACTTTTCCGCGCGACGCTCTCCGTGCGAACTGGAGCCTCGAATTTCCCCCACTACGCGGGCCCCACAACGGGCCCCTGGGCCCCTCTTGGGCCGCAAAAGCGCGAGGAGGAAGACGCAGGGAATCAGCCCTGTCTGAGAGTATATATACTCTGGGAAGTTTTTTGTACGGCACATTCGACATTTTGCTCTTGTATCTATCTTATCGCGGATTAGATTTTGGTTTGAGAAAAAAAAAATAAAAATACATATATATATATATATATATATATATATATTTTCTCAAATCTGAGCGTTATACTTTGAGATTATGGAAAGAACTGTGCGTCAGGTAATTAACACGTTGCTGAATTAAGGCGATTCATTGTCGGAGGGTGTTTTTTTTTTTTTTTTGTTTTTTTTTTTTTTTGTGTGATTTTTTGAGTGAATATAGAACGGAATTTTTTCAACTATCCGCAAACACAAACACTCGTTGTGACGCGATATACACGTGGCGAAATAAAAAAACCGTTTCTCGATTAGTCCCGAAAAATATTTTTTACGTCTTATGCAGTTTGGAAAAACTTGTGATAGAGTGTGAAGTGATAATATCGTTATTATATTCCTATCCCAAATTATGACTTTTGGACTGATTTATGGCAATCTTGATCAATTCGGATCTGTAAAAATTATTTTGAACCATAGAATCTGATATTTGCTGAAAAAATTTGTAACAACACTTTTTCTGCTGAGTGCGATCAAAATAACTAGAAACATGTTTATGCCGTACTTGTTCTTATTTTATTTTTTTTTCTTTAACGTCAAAGGAGCGGTTGAATATCTCATTAATGAAATTCGATTGATCTGACACATTTTTTCTCAGCTTGACCGGACAAGAAAATTCATGCCTGTTAACTTTTTTCTTAACGTAACTTCGAAACAGTATTTTTCGTTCGTCCAGACATAAAATTTCTCCGTCAAAGACAAACGTCTCTCAATTCGACGCAACTTATACTGATCATTTTCATTAGGGAAACATATCGGTTTTAAGTGATTGGGTGAAATTTTAAAAACTACCAATAATAATAATCGTTAAAAATCGTTACGCAATTTTCTCCTTGAAAGCGTCTTAATTGCAATATAAATATCGAGTTTCATGGTCTGAATTAAGAATTCAGAATTTGAAAAGTTCCAAGAGTGCAAAAATGAGAAAATTTTTAAATCTGTAACAACGTAATTGAGAATGATCCAAGATTTTCAGTTCCGTGAATTTCTGGCTCGGTGAAATTTCATCACTTTGATTTTTCTTTGTTTTTGATTTTCGATATTTCTGAGCTCAAAATCCTGATCATTCTGATTTTTGTTTTGTTTTTTTTTTTTTTCTCTCATTTTTTACAAACATCTTAAGTAATCTTAACTTTCGGAATTTCACTCGATCGAAACTTTATTATTCGGATCACCGCTCTATCGGAACTTTACTTTTCGAAACTTTGCTCAATCGTAACTAAAATTCTCGGAATCATGCGTTTCGGAACATTGAATCAGCGTGTTTCCGGCCGTTCGAAACTTTGTTGTCGTTTCGTCAAAGTTCGATTTCTTCGCTTCAAGCTTTCCCGCAAAATAATTCGGAATTAGCCGATTTCGAAACTTTCAAATTCGGAACGTTAAACCCGCCGCCCACGCATCGCGCCCTTTAACAAGACGGCGTATAGCGCCAGGGCGTTGCTGGAATCGGAGATTCCAGATCGATGACGAATCGTGGGTGGAATAACGGAGAGGCTTAGCAGGAGTTACGAGGTGGAAGCTCGGGGTTTCCTTCGGCGGACCGTGGCACGAAACATTGAGCCTAGGCATAGATAGACCGAGGCAATTGTACCCCGCGTACGATATACGAAATCCCTCAGATTATTATGGACTTTGTAATAGGTAATTAGGGATACACGTCGAAACCGTTGTAGGGATTATGCAGCCGGCAGAATCTGCACCTGCACAAACCGCCGACCTCGATCACCAGCGTGTGCCATATGCCTTATACCCGGATCGGATAATTGTGCGCACGACCTCGCCCAGAGCTTAGCTATTCACAATCGGTCAATTTAATGCAGCTCAGCCAGCCGGCTCAGCTGTAATTAACGTGTTGGTTAAGCGATCGATTCGTCGTCGATTTGAAAATGAAAAAAAAAATTAAAATAAAAATCGTTACAGACTGCACTGTTGAAATTTTCTCTATGGAACTTCTTACACTGTATTAGAAGTTTTATTCGGATACGGAACAGTGGATTCACCATACATTTACTGTGTGTTCAATTTACGAACACAAAAATTTTAATAAAAAATTTTGTCAAATTAAATTACTTTTTTGTCTTTTTCCTATTAATTTTAGTAAAATCAATAATTTTCATTTTAAATTTCAAAAAAATGCATAGCAATTTACGATGCTGCACTGAATTTGTAAACTTACACAACTTTTGTACGGTAAATGTGTAGTAAGTTCACAATCATTTTTAACAGTGTGGGCAACTGCTTCTCTCCATGATTAAGATCGGAATTAATTGGTGGGGAAAAAATGCTAGAGTCCAATTTTTGTCCTCCATTTTATTGCGTCAAAACCAAATCACATAAATGACGTACGATACTTAGGAATTAAATATAATATACATTGCATTGTACTAATTGTAAGACGCTTTGCGATATAAGTACTAGACTCTTGTGTGTGTTGGTTTGGTTGAAAATAAAAAAAAAAATTGCAAACAGAAAATGATATAATAATAACAGTATATAAACTTTGAAGTATAATTTGTTGGTGCATTCGAAATTAAGTGCGTAGTGTTTGATGGAACTGTTGTATAAATTTTTTCTTTCCATTTTTTAGATATCAATTTTATTATTCTTGCAGCTGTGTGGCAAAATTCCTCAACTCGTTCAAACGGTTCCCTTCAAACTCGGGAGCCGATTTCGGTGAATATCGAACTTCACGTATTTTCGTTTCAAGCTTTGCGCGGATCGGTACACAGACGATATTATCGTACGCATTAGGGAATCAGCCTGCAGTTCGTCAACTAGTTTCAGTGTCACTCATCCGTAAGCTGAAGGAGAGACAGGCTTGAATCGCGATGTCTGTAGCCGTTGCACAAAATCACACAACAGCGATATTGTCACAGCGTTAATTTTAATCTGTCCGATAGCAAACGCGAGCTTCCTAACAACGAGAACTGAACGTGAAGCGATAAACTCGGTACAACGAATACGTCTGTCTTGACTTGGGTTAATCTCGTTCGTCGGTGAAACTTGACGTTTTGCAATTTCGACCGAAAACATAAAATGATAAAACAGTGCACGATTTACGTGCATCGTTAAAATTGTTTAGTACCTGCACACGATATCGATTAGCTACTGCGGTTACAAACATCGACGCAAGTGATACAACGAAATGAAAATCGTCGATGCGGATAAATTTTCATTACTGGAAACTAAAAATTACCCAACAAAACACGATAATCTTCAAATTACGACTACGGCTCAAAGTGTCTATTGGAGAATAATCATAGTGTGAAAATAGGGTTTCAATAAGCCTCCTTGACACGTTCGAATAGAATTTTTTCGTGGAAAATGAATCAATTTAACTTTCGTTAACTTGTCGTAATCGTGTAAAAGTTGAAATATAACCGCTATAAACTGATGACTAACCACTCTTGAATGAATAAAATCAACCGATTTCACCGAACAATTACAGCTGTCAAATATTGAGTGACCGTTGATTAATTCTTATGGAATAACCGTTCCATTTTATACAAGGATAGCAGCCGCCATAATTGATATCGATTTTATTCCGCAGGTTATTCTGACCCTGGCCTTGGGGATGGGTTTGGCGTTTTGCGAGCCGCCCGTAAGCAGCCAGTACGGTGTGCCGGGAAATTTTGATGGTCAAGGCAGCCACGGGGTTGGTGGTGGTCATGGGGGTGCGGGAACCGTGACGAACAGCTACGGGGCTCCGTTAAATGGAGGAGGACACGACGCCCACCAGGATTTCATCGACAGTCAGGTGAAATTTGGGAATCCATCACCTTGAAAGTACAATTTGAGATGAGAAGAATTTGGGAATAATTTACGATACGGAAATTCAAACTGTTTTGTGCAATTTTTCAGTAATTTCGGGTCATTGATTGGGAAACTTTTCAACTTTGGGGTGTGAGAGTAGAATTGTGGAAAAAATTGCACTTAAAGAGTCTTGGTTGTATCAATTAGCAATTTTGTAGTTTAGAATTTCTGATATCGAAATTTTCGATTTTTCTCACAGTACGAATTCTGAGTTTTTAGATTGAACATGTTTCTAACCGTACCGCATTTTGAATCACCTGTTTTTTTAGAATCCCCAGTATTGAACGATTCGATTTTTTTTCTCTTCTTCTAAGAAATTTCTAAAAAGAAATACTTGCAACACGTAGTTTTCAAGCGTCATTGAATTGATTTTTGGAATGAAAACAATTTTCCGGTAAATTTCAAATCGAACTATAATCAATACTTTCAATAAATTTCATCACGGTATATTTACTATAAAATTATTATATTCTTAAGCTACAAAGATCTTTATCAAAAAAAAAAAAAAATACGTAGAAAAAACATGCTGGAATTATTATAAACGAAATCTCAGCGGCCTTATTTTAAATCGTTTGAAAATATTTAAAAAGAAAGAGTAGATTCATCGATTTCACCCTACGATGACTTATTTTATTCAAAAAAGTGGAAAAAAAAAAAACTATTCAGTTTCTAAAAATTCACAAAAACACAATGCTAAAAAACATTTTTTCTAACCGCACTTTCCCCTATTTATGCAAATCCAAAGAGATTTTCACGGCTTGCGAGTATAATAATTTCATCACGACTATCTCGTGAATAGAATTGCTAAAAATTACCGTTTCTTTATGAACCTGCAATCTCTTAAATCTCTTAAAATCGTTCGAGAGGTCTAATTAAGGGATAAAATACGGTGAGGATGAGGAATTCAGTCTACAGAGATTGCAGACTTGAATTTTAACAAAAATTGATTACAACTATCTCGTAAATCGAATTGCTAAGAGTTATCGATTCTTGTCATTAACCTGCAATCTCCTAAAACTGTTCGGGAGGTCCAATTAATGGATAAAAAAAAAAAAAAAGAGACACGACGAGGATGAGGAATTCAGTCTACCGAGATTGCATACTTTGAGCATAGTAGAAACTTCCGCAAAAAGTGGTGCGATAGGAATCGCGAAGGGTAGGACGAGAGGGTAGGTTGGGGGTGGTTTGCTCGCATACGTCGGGGGGCGCATGCAAGTGCAGCAAAGTGGATTCTTGCATAATGGGAGCATTTAGATTCACCGTAGCGATTGTAGCGACCCGCCGAGTCGCGTATATAGACGATAAATGTTTGTCGCGCGTCTAATGCTCTCGGCATGGTGTCCCGGTGTTGTAAACCATGCGAACCTGCCGACCCGACCCGACGACCACAGATAAACCATTTTATGGTCCCCGCCGCCGGCTTCCACAATACTGCGGATACCTCTCTTATATGTGTGTGTCTCTAAATTGCGAAAAGTAAGTCCCTCTCTTTACTTCTTTGTGCACGTTGGAAGCGAATCGGGAACGTCGCGTCGTTATTGCGTCGAAGAGATTTAAGTCGGGATCGTGTTCCTGGTTAATGTTCAGGTCAAGCCTCTCGCCTTATCCGATCCAGTTTTGCCCGTGAAATTTTTACTCGCTTTTATTCTTTACGTTTTAAAAATTATTTCTCACTCTCTCCCTCTCTCATGTATAACGCATACCATTCTCTTTTTCTTTCTTATTCTTGTTACATCTTTTTTATACTTCGGATGAAAGATTGAAGTAAATCTTTAAAGGAAAAGTTTAGACGCGTTGTCCTTGAGTGTCAAAAAAGAAAGAAAAAAAAGAAAAATAGGCTGATGGTTCACTTTTTTGGTATACCTTTGATTACACCGCAAAAACGAAGGAATTGATTCAAAGGTCGTAATTTTAGAGGTAACAAAAATTTTCATTGTGTTTTTAGCTGTCTCGTGATGGGAAATGTTTTTTTTTTTTTTTGTTTATTTCTTAATTTAATAAATTCCTCGGAGTGAGGAAGAAAATTCTTGTGATCGTAGAGTTTTTCTTTGAAACGTGAAGCCTCAGTACTCTGAATTCAATTAGTGAAAAAAACTGCTTTGAGGTATTCAAGATGAGAAAAGATGGTGTATTAAACGAGAAATTACTTTGCTGGAATAATAGAGAAAAACTTTCCTCCCCAATCAATTTCAAGATCTAAAGTTTTTCAGGCATAAAAAGGGTTTCTTTTGTTCTTCAATATTGCAACACAAACTACCCTCCGGTATAGAAAGTGGTAACGGCATAAAAACCCGAGGGAGTAACGGGGGAAAGAAAAATTAATAACTACAACTCGGAGTAAAAGCTGCATTACAGAAGCTTGAATGACGAAATTTTCTCGCTGCAGCTCGACTCTGACGCTAATTGTTTAAGCGAAAGGAATGGGGAAGAATTGAAAAATTGACAAAACGAACGCGAGACAAATTAAAAACTGTCGATTCTTTTTTTCAATTCGCTTACAATTCATCCATGCATTTTCTTTCGTCATTGGTAACAAAACGCGAAATGCAACGGCTTAACAAAAGGCGGAGGACGACGATTGAGAAATCCGACTTACTTCCAGCCACGGCTATATACGTATAATAATCAGCTATTACAAGATCCTCGAGTAGCTCTCCATATTCATAGTATCGCTATTACACAGTTCAGAAGCCTCGTTCCGAGCTACATATTTTATACGTGTGAATATAAACTGACTACCCGATCCTCTCGTTCTCCTTTACATTCGGTACGAGCGGCTGAAGAATTTATTCCTACAAACATAACTACCAGACGTTTATCAATAAATTTATTATCATGCGAGCGAGAAAGATCTAAAACTGATTTATGAGGCCTTGAAGCAATTTTCCACTTCGCTAATTTCAGTCACTTATTTTGTTATTTTAATTGTTTTTCCCCATTATTTAACCTACCGTCTGTTCGTTATCCAAACTTCAATCTTACAACGTTCAGACGCATGTCTGTAAAATAAGAGGAAAAATAGAAATAAATTTATTTCATACAAACAAAGCTTTGAGATACACGTCGACGATTCATTACAATATCGATGATTCTATCGTCGTCTCTGATGTAATGTTTTTGGGTTTTTTATTTTATTTTTTTTTTTTTTTTTTATTTTTTATTTCTACTTTAAATCCTCAGCCGAAATCGTACGAGTTTGGTTACGCGGTGAAGGACGCGGCTTCCGGAAATGATTTCGGACGTCGTGAGACCAGCGACGGTGAAACGGTGCGGGGTGAATATCGAGTCCAACTTCCGGACGGGCGTACTCAGATCGTAACTTACACGGCTGATTGGAGAACGGGATTTCACGCTGATGTAAGGTACGAGGGTGTCGCCTCGTATCCCGATCAGTACAACAACAATAACAACAACAACAACAACAACAACTACAACAACAACAACAACAACTACAACAACAACAACGGATACAACGATCTGAGCGCGAATAGTCTCGATACCGGATACAACGGAGCTGGTAATTACAACGGAGGTGATTGAAATTTCTTTGAAGAAGAAGCTGAGCTTTCGTTGTAGTTAAAAATCAATGGCAGCAAAAGCGGTGTCAGGTTCTGTGACGCTTAAAGCGAATCTATTTATACAAAGTCACTGGGACGGTCATATTTTCACCTGACGATTTCATTGTCAGCTTAAAATCGTTATTTTAACAGGCTGATGTTTGTAAATGCAAGATTCTAAACGAAATTCAAAATTTATGGAAAAGTTGCGAATACACTTTGATCATTGGTTCAGGTCTCCAATATTTTTTAGTCGCGAGACGTAGGTTGTGGAAAATACGAAATGACGTTATGGCAGTGATTTTGGATTTGATTTAGTGGGAAAAAAAAATAAAAATAACTGGACGGACAGGAAAGTTTTAATCATCGCAGTTTCAGATACCGATTTTAGAAAATAACCTTTTTTTTTTCATGAGAGCTATCAGTTTGATCGTTTGGGATTGCAATGATTTGAAATACTTTTCATTTATTATTGTTTGAAATATTGTCTTCCGAGTCGTGATTCATTGAGTGGTGTACAAATTTTAGGTAACAACGGAGCATACAACGGGAACAACAATTATCACGGCAGCAACGGGAATTATAACACAGGCGTTGGTGTCAGCGGTGTCAACAACAATTACGCCAACGGTCACAACAACAATTACAACGACAATAACTACGATGGAAACAGTTTGAACGGCGGTTACAACTATAACGCGGGATATTCGAGCAACGCTAATAATAATTTCGGTTCGAAATCCCCGGTCTCATCATACGGAACGCCAGCGTTTCACTGACGGAATACAACGAATGTAAAAACCGTTTAACAAATTAAGTGGAGAAAAAAAAAAATATATTTATCGATCAATTTAACGGTGGGATTAAAATACGTACCTGTATACCGTTTCTTGTTTGTTTTTTTTTTTTCAGGTGTAATTTTTTTGTATCCATTTTTTTGTAATAAAATTTGTAAAAAAAAAAACACGTAAAAGGATTGAGAAAAAAAAAGAGAGAGAAAAAACGATAAGAAGAAACAATGCGGCGGAGGTTGAACGGCGGGATTCACCTCAGTTTCAACGTCTCGACTTTCGTTAATTAATTACTCAGCAATTAAAGGCCTAGGATTCTTACACTCGTACGTTATACGCGAATGTAACAGAAACGAGATATATAATACATTCCCACGCGATGATCTCGTAATCCTTGATACGCAACGCACGCGTGGGTATAACGCCGATTACTTTTAATGTTTCACTAGTGAGTCTGTGCATTTTATTGTGCCATTTTTTTCCCTCGATCTTCCATTTCACTGTATAAGATATATAAATATCTATCGTCGTGCAACATAGGGGAAAGTATGAATAGACCGAAAGCGTTTATTACTTTCAAGAGAAGAATTAATTCTTCTACATTGAAATACATAATATATTGTATATATGTAGATGAATTATACGACTAAAATAATTAGCGTGTTTACCTACATTGTCTTTGTTTCAAACAAAGACGTGATATTAAACGAAACCGGCAAAAGTTCCATGAGAATTTAACTTTTCTCTTTTTTCACTTTCAATTTATCGTCATCAGTTCGCCTGTCGCTATTATTTACGACTGTAGAACCAAAAACGTTGAACTCGAAGAAAAATTAACGAATTCCAATACACTTGAGAAAATGTATTTGACTCGTTCGAGGCTTCCGATATATTTTTATACCTCGTCTTTTTTTCAACATAAGAGAATTAATTTTGTCGCCTCGTAATTGGAGAATAAAAAAAAAAAAAAAATGGATACTTGAAAGATTTAGTATAGACAAGCTATGCGTTGTTGCAATTGTTGCAACGATCATTTTTATTAACGATTTTAACCTGCTCTGTTTTTAGACATGAAATCTTTCTTACAGTTGTATCATAATATTAATTATATTTCGTTCGTTGTATTTCACATATTTGTAGAATCATACAACGATTGGATAAAAAATCGTCAAACGGATTGAATCACACAGAGACTAAACTAGACAAGCTGTTGGCACAGTGAAACAAATTCACAACTGAGTTGGTCTGCAGAATGTTTACGCGGAGCAAACTTCTGTTTGCAAATTGTTAGTGCACTCAACCGGGAATTCTTGCCAGACCGAATCTGGGTACGAAATAAGTTCAGAAGCAGTTGGAACGGCTGCGAGCATCTTTCGGGCGAGGGAAACGAGGAAAGAGAAAAAAAGGGGGGGGGGAGGGGAGGAGGATATCCGGCTCGAAAATTGCGGAAGTCTGAAAAAAAAAAAAAAAAAAAAAGGGAAAAAAAATTGGAGAATACTTTGTACACGTGAAATAAGGAGGAAGAAAAGCTCACGGCAAAAAGAAGATCAACGATCAAATCGAAGCAAAAAATTATACACTGTATAAGAAAAAACTCGTTTATTATATTCACCAGAAAATTCAAGTAACTATTTTACAGGATTTTTTCAGTTAAATCGAGCCTTAACGTTAATGGATTGTTACACCAATATGAAAAATTATGATGACAGTTGTGAGAAGATTTAGTTCGAGCGACGATAATCGAAAAGAATATGAATAACGCACGCTAGATTTTTTGGTCAGAGCTAGAAAGGCATTTTTCAATTTGTAACTGAAAATCGATTTTTCTTAGTTACGGCAGAAATGTAAATAATTAGCGATCGCAGAGTGAGCAAGACTGTAAATTTCTCTCTGGGATAATGTTCCTGCGCAACGTGGCAATTGCAACTTATTGTAGTATCAAGACGAGTAGGTATTATACACGAGTGCAGTTCACATGATGCAACCGTTTGAGCTGCATCTCGAGAAATGCCCAACCCACCTCTTCATTGTCACGTATATTGAAGAGCGAGTGTTATAAGCGTGTGTTTCTCTGTAATACATCGCAAATTCAATTAGAGATCGTATCATTTTCAGCAACACACACGGTTTAACGTACGTGTATAGTGTACGTGCTTTACATATATGCCAATGTACGCGTAACTCTCGGGGCTGTAATTAAAGTGGAATAGGAGTTCTGACTCGCATGTAGGTTATATATATATACCTCGGCTTACTGTTTGGCAATTTGTTAATTAATGGAGTATAAACCCTCGGGCTTCCGCCTCTTCTGCCCAATTGGCTTGATGCGGGTTAATTTCCGAATCCTGACTCGGTTTTCCCGGAATAAAAACTCTGCTTCTTTTACCAATGTTTTCCTCTTTCTGTATATTCAATGAAAATCGAGGATAGCCGAGTATGTGCGTCAAATTCTGGAAATTGATCCACTTCGAAGTGAAATCTGGGCGGGAGATTCTCCTTTTCGCCAAGTTTAAGTTCTTGAAGAAAAAACGAGGGGATTTTCATAAACTTTTAGAGTCGATTCGCGATTCATGGAAACTATTGCCGATCACCCGACACAGCGTACAGAGATACGCATCGATTATAGACGGCCGGTGCGGACGCAGGGAAAAAGGACCGTGATGAGCCAGACAAAGGATATAAAAAATTGAAGAGAAAGTGAAAAGAGATTAACGCCGAGCGGCGGTGTATAACGTGTAATGTGTATGCAAATTACGCAATGCGTACTATGAGGCTACGTATATCGCGTCTAGGATACGTAACAATCGGCCGGTTTTCATCGTTTGGAAACAGACGATCAACCACCCTTGAAATCCACCGTGTACACCTCTCTCGCTATCTGATGACAGTTATTGAAATCGTTCGGAATCTATGAAATCACAAGAAATTCTTGCTGTTCGTTTCGTGAAATCGTTTGAAACCCTCTGACATCGTATAAAATGTTGTAATATATTGGAAAACTCCGTAAGATCTGGTGAATTTCCTAAATTCTTTGAAACAACAAGAGAGTGGAAATCTGATGAAATTATGATGAAAACTCGGTGAAGTCTCTCGATATTCTGCAATTCTGAAATCGAGTGTGCCCAGACACAAACTGATCAATGATTGACCTCTCAAAGGTGGCGAGGTGATCGGTTTCCGTTGCAGAAAGAAAAATTAACGATCTAAACACCGCACGATGCCCAATTCCTGAAAACGCCTCGATTCGCGGACTGCAGTGATGTCAAAGTCAAAAACAGCAGGCGACCAAATGCTGTTTCGCTTAAGCTATTACCCGGGATTCCGCGGTTCCCATATGCGGCTGATCGAGTAGTTCACATCGGGTTTCACTCAGTCGGTCTGAGCCTGCATCATCACTACAAACGAATTCGACGTCAGTGCGACGCAGCATGACGACGGGATGGAAAAGCGGAAACAGTTTCACGAAAGTAATCACGATGTCAATATTATTCGAAACGATTTCGCAATCTCCGAAATCACACTAAAGTCAGTAATGTCGAAGTAAAATTCTGCCTTGAATTACAGAAATCTCATTGTAATGTTAACGAAATCGCGATAGATCACCTGGTCAAAGTAATCTCTCGTAATCACTCAATAAAATCTAAGCAATCGTGAAATATTTCAATCACGGTGTTACTTTTTATTACTGAGGAAGAAAGCGAGTGATGCGAATGAAAGCGATACAACATCTCAGAGCACAACAGCCAAAGTACAAAGTGAGAGCCGTTTTTGGTCTATCATGCTTTCGACTCGAGTTTGGTGTAACAGGATGTTGATGATGACGACGGTGGCTTAACCGAGTTGCCAAATTGCGGATTACGGAATTTCGGTACTGATTACAGGATGATCGAGTGAGTCGTTACGGAACGGCGGTTAAATATTGGGGGGGGGGGGGGGGGGGGGGGAATTAATACCTCACACTCGGGTTGTTTCCTCCGCGGATAATTTCAGCTCTACGGTTATTACCCGCTCGATTCGACGGAACAAAGTAATGAAAATCCCATCGCGAACGACGGCTAATTTCACTCGACACGTTCAACGTCTCGGCCCGTTAACAATCTCCCGTAAAGATATACCAACACATTTCCGACTCTGGCACACCGCTAATTGAGTAACTGCTGATATCGAGTTCAGAACATGGACCTCAGACCGCGCGCACCGCGCTTCGAGAGCTTTCGTCCGAATTTCGCGCTTCACCGAAACCGAGCTTTTCTCAAACCGCGTAAAAATTATCAGAACAAGCGTAATCGGCACAAATTATCGATGTACCTTCAGCTCGGAATATCGTTCGGAAACGGGGCGAGGCACGTTTATTATCCGAACTAATAAATGTAGTAAAGCGTCGAGTCCAACGAAAGGAAAAGTAGGATGGACTGAACAGAAACTACACACGCAGAGACCGCTCAATGATTCTCAAAGGCATCTTCGGGATAAGACCGTCTCTTGGCTTAATGCGACCGGTGCTCTGAGATGTTTGTACCTACCGAGAGACCGGAGTAATTTGCGATGAGTACAGTAAAAGGGAAACAGATTGGCCGGATGACCTGACTAGCGCTTCGAGCCGTGCTCTTATATGCGGAATGCTCGAGTCCAACGTGGGCTTTGCGATGCAATGTTAGCAAATTACCAAGGCATATTCAATCCGCGCGAAAAACTGAGGACCGATCAGTGCATTTATTTATTCATTTATTTTTTTTTTTTTTTTCCACCTTTTGCAGTCATCGTATTTCATGGATTTTATGTCAAGTTTTTTTCCGACATTTTCTGATAGCCGTTCTCACATCGTGATGAACATGGGGAAAAAATTTATCGATTCGGTGAAAGATTCGTCGAGTTATGCGCGTAGGTGAAAATTTTTATGATAGATACTTTTTCAGAAATTTTATCGTTTCGTCGCTGATGTAATTTAATGGAAAATAATGAAAGCTTAATATCGATTAGTAATTATATCGCACGATTTGATCACATCGAAGAAAATCGCCAAGTTTATTGCCTTGAAAAAATTTTAAAAATAAACTTCGCCAACGGCAGTTAACTTTATCTTGATTTATGTGATTGAAAGAATTTTTAATACCCGGGTTGGAAATTTCTGTACGAGTGGATTTTGTGAACAAGTTACGGCTGATCAAACTCAACAAAAAGAGCGCGGCTAGTTGAACATTATATGTAAATAAGAATGCGGGTGTTGAAAAAAGATTTGTATAGACAGAGGCAGATAAATTTAGAATACGAAACATCAATATTACGCCTCGGAATTTCGGAATTTTTCGGATCATTTGATATGTCTTGAAGGTGAAACGCCACGTGGACGGAATTATTGACTGAATTTAATTTTCACTCTGTCCAATTTACAAGACGACAAATTGTTCTAACAAAAAAAATGTCACGTCGATGAATTTAAAATCACACTTTAGTGTGAAATGACAAAAAAGTTGAATGGATCTTTGATCTCCACAGTGTTTGAATTATTTAGAAATCACCGCGATCCTATTCTGACCTCGAAATAAATGTTAAAGATCACAGGCTTGAAAACAAAAATTTGGTAAAAAACCAAACCGTCCAAAGAATAATACAATCAGAGTATCGAAATATCGATAATGCAAGAGAATAAATGGTAGAATTCAAAAAAGGAGGATGTGAATTGAGTATGAAAATTCAAACACACCTAAAATTAGTAAAAGCGTTCAAATAATCAAAGTCAGCGAAAGGATGAAGAGTTTGCAATCATTTCTGCTGGGTGAAAAAAAATCGCGGTCATCTTTTATTACGCTTGCCGAATAGTATAAGAGATTTTATGACTTGACGCGAACTTGGAGCGAAGAAAAAGAGTCAGAAAATATCAAAAATTGGTGGAATTGTAAAAATGATCGACATTGGGGAATAACGAATGAATTTGCAGACCATTACTGACTCGGAAAATCCATAGCAGTTCTTCCTTCATGCTCGAATTGCGTTCAGAAATAATTTGCACGGTCTCGAAACGCGGAAGATTTTTATCTATGAACCCGGATGTATCGTTATTTTCTTGATACATCCTAACAGTCAATTAATACTCTCAAATTGTTTGGCGTACCTTTCAAAAACCATCGCACGTGGAAAAATGGGATTTATCAAGTTCCGATCTGATTAAATAATGTTTTTTTTTTTTTTTTGTTTTTGAGGCCTAGGTCGAAGGCACGTGCACGTATAAATTGTGAAAATCAGTTACTCCCAGCACACACCTGATTAATCAATAATGTCTGGATGTGAGCAAACACGTGAAACCGATGTCGAAACATGTTAACTACCCAAAGCGTATAATCGTGCTCGGCATCGAAGTGTTTAAACACGGACGAAATAATAACTCAAATGAATATCTCGAAGGCAATCGCTAGTACAGAATTACACTTTCAAGTTTGAAATAGATTCAAAACATATGTCGAAAACGATAAGAAAAAAAATTTAACGTTTACGCATGGTCTGATGCCGTTGACTAATTAACACAAATGCGAAATTCACATCCGGGTAAATATTCGAACGATATAATATGTTGCGAAGAATTTTCAATCGAATTGATGTAATTATTTTTATAAATATGATTTTCGAAATAATTTTGTAAGAAGTTGATGTAAAAAATTATAACTACACGGAGATGGGATCATAAAAACATTCGGGTGTTTGAAAAATTGAATTTTTATTAGGATTTTTCTCCCAAGATTTTATCCTCCTGTGAAATGATATCTGGTCGAGGAAACTGTTCCATTGAAAACCAAATACCAATTCAACAACACTGAAAAATATTCGTCCATCAAGCAGTGAACCTTTTTCACCATTGAAATTAATTGGTTCCACTGTTTTTGGAATCTAAAATTATTTCTCGTACTCTGCATCTAATCTCCGATCCGATGGATGAAAAAAATGGTGATCAAGCTCTTTTGACTTGCCATTCTAGCATGGATGCATGGCACTTGCCATTTTAGCCACAAAAATTGAGGGAATCGGTTACCATAACTTAGAAGCAGGCTTGAGTCGAAACATTAAAAAACTTCTAGAACGACAGATTGTTGGAGCGCTAAACTGAAGTGGCTTGCTCATTTTAAGATTCGAAATGGAACGAGCATTTCTATTTCGTTTGAAATATTTTCACTGATCAATTCACACGCAACTGATTTACGGGCTGAACAGAAAAATCTGTAACCACTATTTCGAATTTTGAATATCTTGTCCAGATTCTCTCGATGCTAATGAAAAATTAGCAAAAGAAGCAGCGACTACAGATGATCCCAAATGGGAAGAGAAAAAACCCATGGAACTTTGCTCTCATGTCAGAATATGATTCTACATGAAGAATACGTTTTGCGCGCTTGAATAACTCAAATGTTGAGTCGATACAAAATATTTTTGTAACGCGTTTCATTACCCACTTTAATCTTCGAGCTCTTGACTCGAAGAAACATTTATTTAAACAAACTGAATTTGTTTTGGTACAAAAATTTCATATTATTTAAAAAAAAAAAAAAAAAAAACAATTACGGTGCCGTCAATCAAATTCAATCATAAAATTGCATGAAAGTATTGCGAAGATGTTGTAATTATGTTGAATATTATGCTGTTCAATTCAATTTCATGAAACATTATTATGGCTGAGATAGCGCCTTTTGAGTTGGAACTTTGGAAGATTATGAATAAATATAACCACGTGAACATGGGATCATGAAAATTTTCAGACGTTGTAGATTTGGATTGTAGTCACACTCTGGATTCTCATAAACGTTCAATTTGTTTGGACATTGACCGTGTAAGAAAACCAATGTACCTGGAAATTCATCTTCAATAATTGTATCGTCTTAATGAAAAACCAAATTTCAATTGGATTGAACTGAAAAATATCTATCAATTAAAAAATATACCTTGTTCAACATTGAATTAAATTCTATCAGCTTTTTCTGGTGTATAAAATTCTTGAAATTTTTCATACCCGACGTCCAATTTTCGAGTTGATGGATATGACAAGAATGCGAAACCGCGCCAGTCGAATCCAAAGAAAAGAATTCTAGAAAAAGAAAAAGTATATCAAAAGAGACAGTATCACGCAATCCCCATCAAGTATCGAATTGAAAAAAATATCTGGCCATAAGGTGAAAACGAATATACGAAACCAAACACAGCTTACGCCAACTGGAGATATTTTTTTTCACCGAGATTGTTAAAATCGAAGGATGAGAATTCGACGGAACGGAAATTTTTTTTTGAGACGACAGTATTACGCAATCCTCATCAAATGAAAGAACCAAACAAAATTATGGTCACGAGGTGAAGACAAATAGATAAAGTGGAATTCTGGTTGCACGAACTCAAGATATTTTTTTATTAATACTAATAAAATCGAAAGATAAGAATCCAACTAAACGGAAAAGAATTATTACAGCAACGAATTGCGGAACCGTCGTTAAATGGAGTGGTAAAAAAAAACTTTGAGTCACGAACCAGATATTATTTTACGTTTATTGAGTGATACGGAAAGGTGTCCATTTTTACAATCACTCTCGGACTTGAGGCAATCTTTCGGAAGTAATTTGGGGGTAGTCTGGACGGTATAAATACCGAATCTCCGGCCAACGTACGACACTGACTCACTTCTTCCGAAGTACCTCAACACTCTCAACATGAAGGTTGTCGCATCCCTCGTCTTTGCCGTCTTGGTGATCGCCCAACTCTACACCATGATCGAGGCTAAGCCCGATCCCAGTACGAACAAACATTTAATACTAATAATAATTATTCTCAGAATTGCGAGTTGGAATTTTCTTTACCGATTGAAGAAAAGTACAATTTTATGAGGGTGGTTGTGGGATCCGTAGAATGAGGATGGGGTTCAATTTTCAAATTTGAAAAGTTCCAAAAACACGAAATCTCCAAATTTTGGTAGTGCAACTTAAAGTAAAGAAATCAAATTTCTACGAAACACCAAAATTTCGAATGGTGTGAAATTCGACGCTCAAAGTTTTGAAAAGACAAAATCCTGAAAGGGCATAAATCTGACAAATCAAAATTTCAAAAGTGCAAAAATGAGAAAATTTACAAATTTGAATCTCCAAGATTTTCGGTTCTATGAATTTCTGGCTTGGAGAAGTTTCAACGGTTTAATATTTCTTTGTTTTGGATTTTCGATATTTTTACGTTCGAAATCCTGGTCATTCCGATTTTCGATTTTTCTCAATTTTTAGACCCACTCGTTGAATAAACTACGTTGCGTGGGCATATTTTAATTTTCAGAATCTTACTCCATCAAAACTTCACTTTTCGGAACTTTATTCAATCGTAACTTGAATTTTCGGAATCTTACAGTTTGAAACTTTGAGCCGTCGGTTTTCCGACCATTCGAAACCTTGTTGTTTCGTCGAAGTTTGATTTCTTCCCTTCAAGTTTCGCCACCAAACAATTCGGAATTTGATACATTCGCAACTATTCAAATTCGGAACTTCAACTTAACACCAAAATATTCATTCGTTTTTCCGTCACGTATCAGCTATCGATATTTGCACGGTTACTGTAAAAAAAATTTATGTTCCAGGTAACATCGTCTATCTTGCGCCTGGTGGCAAGTGAATGCGTAAGGTGAGTTTGAAACAAGTCAGTCAGTTCACAATTAAACTCATTGTCATTACAAAAATGTCCGTTGAAGCCTCAAGTACTTTCAGGCTACAAAAGCGTTCCGGCTATTTTTCCTACAACTATTAGTGGTCGTGTTAATTGTTTTACAGAGTTTTCGAATAATGGTAGATTATGACGTTCCTCCTGTTTTCGACAAATCAAAATCAAGACAGAAATAAGAAATGCTGTCGTCACTACTAATCCTTTTCAAATATTTACCTGTTACAGCCTGTAACTTCGAACGGTAATTGGTCTTGAACGTGGACTATAATTAAAAATGTCAATCTACTTGAGTCCAGTTGTCTCGAAATAAGTGACGTTCACATCCAGCCGCGAAGACCAACTGCGTATAAAATAATCATGTAACTCTTGGAATCAATAAAATACTTTTTGCTCTCCATAGCGTTTAAACCTATGAAAAAATGCAAAGTAAAAATGACAACCGAATCGAGAAGCGAACGAACGGCGATAAAATTGAAAAAATATCATCGATGTAATCAAAGCACTATTTAAAAGTCCAATGAAAATTCACAAAATGCATAAAACGTTCGATCACAACATTAAAAGTTCATTTTTTTTTTTTTTTTTTTTTTTTCAGGCATTTTGTTCATCGATGCTAATTCTCAACTTCCTTGATACATGCTTTACAAAACGGTACAAATACAGTGTCAACTAATGCGAAGTTGGATGTTCTTCAAAAACCCGATAAGAAAAAGCAGTAAAAAGAATCTCAAAAAGTCTTGATCCTCACAATCTTAATAAAGTACAATTTTCGTAATCAGGACGATATCCAATCGGTGCAACAATGACTCCGAAAAATGCGTCTCAAGTCACTCGGGTATATTATCGTTATGTTTGATTTTTGGGTTGGCCGTTGCCCGGACCATTGTTATCCGAATAACCATATCACATCGTTTTTGTATCATAGCTCAAGTTTCGTAACGATATTGCTAAGCATGAAAGCCTGCATCGAGATGAGATGATCCCGCATCATCCAGATCGCGATCTCTTTCCCGGAGTGGATCTTCGCCGTAACTGGCAAGTCATATATTTATTACCGTAATTTTTCTAAGCTTTTTTTTACAGCCAGAGTAACTGGGCTCAAATCGTGAAGCGCGCCACTCATCTCTCATCGTTAATTGCTGCTGGCGCATTGCAGGAGAGAAGAAACCTTTACTCGTAGATCTACTAATCGCAACTCATTCTTGCGGTTCAGATCCGCCCGAAGCCGATATGCGATCTGGAAATTGAAATTACCGCACCGCGGTATCTGGAGTGCAAAGCATCTTGCGTAAGCGGTTAATCATCGGACTTGACATTTTAATGGACGCTGTTTTCCAAGGTTTAGTATCCCGGCTGCGCCACCTTTGATGTCAATTAAATTCGGAAAAAAATCATCCAACAACAATGAACGCTAGTCGAGCGAGATCCTCGATAAATCTTTGAGCCATTTTACGCAACGCAGCGCCTGACTTATCGCTCTTTTTTCACGTCTTGAGGAATCCTTACGACACGTTTATTACGAACAAGGAAACGTTCAGAGGTTTTTTTACCGCGAATGGTTAAACGACGTTCAACCTAACTCGGAGCGATTCTCCTTGAACGTGAAATTCCGACGTCTTGAATCTCGAATCCACGTTGCGGAAATAAATTGACGGGAATTACCGCATGTCCTAGGACGTTTCACCGAGAAATTTGCGGAGTCAAGGATTATACATCTATAAAATTTCACAACGAGCGAATTCCTCGCGGCGGGAGACAATTGCATCTGTCAATTGGAACTGCGGTTCGAGAGTCTGTAGATTTTTTATTTTAATTTTTTCTCTATTTTCACCAAAAATTAGAGACATGTCGAGGAAAATGTCCTTTACACCCGTGATGCAGTTCGGCTTTGGGCATAGCGCGTAATGCGAAGACATTCGCAAAAGTTTGAGTAACAACGCTGAGTGACGGACTTGAGCGAGAAGAGAGGAGCCGAGAGGAAAATAGGAAGCAGGAATTTGTTGGCCGATTGGAAGACAGGAGATTTGAGGAAAGAGAAAATATTGCGTCGTCGTCCGCGGCGAATCGTCAACTTTAACATTTCATTGTAAAATGTAATTAAGAAAGTTAACCGATAAAACCCGAGGAAAATCACTCGGGGGTAAAACGCAACGAATTCAACGCCGGAAGCGAATTGTCGGTGACAAACAACTGCATCCCACCTCCCCTACCCCGTGTTTGTTACAAAATTACGCCACTCGTACTTCATCGGTAAACAATTACTTGACGGAATCGAGCAGCTGCACTCAACAAAATTGCTCACTTTTCGACAGACTTGAGTGAACGAATTTTGACGTTTGCTTTTTCACAAGGATCAGAAATGTTATGGCGAAGAATTTAGCTGCCATAACACAGCTCGGTAAAGAATATATAAATCTTTTTCATGAGTTTATATTGAAATGAATAAATTTTGATTTTGTACATCGAATAATAACCAAAATCTTCATTTATTACTTGTAAGGTTCGCTCTTGTCTTTTTTACGTTGACAAATAAGACCGATCAACACGAATTTTGAATCTGAGTTCTAGATGTCAAATTTTCATTTCCTCCACGTAACTAATAGTATAAAAAAAAAAAGGTTTATTATATAAGATTTGATGTTTTACAAATCCGAACCTGTATTTTCTCAAACATTTATTGTAAGTAATAGACAAACTTCGGTTTTGCATTTAAGTCACTTTTATGCCAAAATTTGAAAGCGAAACCGAAGTTTGTTGAATCATTATTTACGATAAATGTTGGTAAAAATATATAATTATTTTAAGAATCCGAAATCTCGTTTTGGTTTCTTAAAAAGCAAATTCTATCTAATAAAACTATTTTCCACTTATTAGTTACGTGGAAAAGATCAAAATTCGACATCTAGAACCCGAACTCCAAATTCGTTCTGAACAATGTGATTCAAATGACGTAATTGTTGATGGTACAAGCTGACATTCGAAGTATTCTTATTTCGCAAAATTCGCTTGCCAAATCGGGTGTATAATTCTGAGATTCGTGGCTCGATCCATGAAGCGCATAATTTTCTGCAGCAGCGTTTGCAACCATGTTCGGTAATTCGAGTGGGCGGATTATTTCGGCCCGTATAATAAACGTTTAACATGCGGTGCGTGATATTCGGCCCCATGAGAACTCGTTAAAGTTAAAACAAACGTTTTGCGTGCAGAAACGCTGACCACTTTCGCAATGCGTTACATATTCCGCCCGACCCACACACGCCTATAATTTTCCCCATACGAGTGGAAAGTATAACTCTCCTACGTGATGAGAGAGTTCTCTGAAAAGGAACGAACGCAGGAGTGAAGTAATAATCATCTCACAGCGCGCACGATCTGCCTGATTATCCACGTCTCATCCCGACGGAGGAGATGATCGATCGATCGATCCATCGATCGATTCCCCTCTGCGGACTCCAAAGACCCGAAGGATCGATCTTCGGGTCACGTGGTTCGCGGATGATCGTCACTTTTCCGGGCTAATTGAGAGCGACGTAATTTACACCGCCGGAAGCTTCCGGTCTTATATCGCAAGGACGAGGATCCGCCAGCTAGCGGGACGAATCTTCGGTTTATAAGTCGTTCCGAGAGGACGTGAAAGTTTCTCAAGTTCTACACTCAGCGACCCTCCGCAACGACCGTAAATTGATTTGTAATCCCTTCTCAAACATTCGGCTAAGAGGATATTCTGCTTTCCGGATGGCAGATGTCGCCCAGACTTCCTTTTGTCTGGGAAAAAAGTCGACCGAGTCAAGTTGAAGTCGCTGTTTTATGAGGGAGGAATAAATAAGCACGTTCGACTTTCGATGCTTGGTGTTGGAAGTGAAACGGAATTAAATAAAACTCGTGCTATTCTTGTTCGTAAATTGACACAACGTTCCAGTTGGTCTCAAGTTTCACGTTCACGGGAATTTCTCGCTCCCGTTAAACAGCTTTTAGGTCAGAAATCACGCTGATCCGAACATCATCAGAGCGTTTGTTTTTTAAATAATGAACCACATTGTGATAAGGTACCCATTACAATTCCTCTTCGATTCACCCTCTTCAGGACACTATCGAAATGTTGAATCGAACGGCGTAAAAGCCTCGTCATTGAATAAGAACGTCCCGGCTTGATTTTGAATCGATCCTTGACAAAAGTCCTCGAGGAGCGTTTATTTTCTTGAGCAGATACGTAACGCGGCGTTTCGCAAAGGCACGCGCCACGTAACGAAGGTAACCATGTTACGGATACGCTGAACGCCACGGCGAGTTATAAATAATAGGATGAAGGTGGTGTTTAAAACCAGAGTATGATGAATTGGCAATCGAGCGGTAATGTAACTAAACGAGCAAATTGGTAAATCGCGGTGTCGAGCATGCGAGAGACGAACGGATGGTCGGTGCATAATGGAGCTGCATAGCAAACGTGCAGTTTTCTGCAGCCGCATAGTGAAGGGGCAAAAAAGCCGCTGCGATACCCCGATTCCTCCGCCTAGAACCGCGTGCATCATCGCTAAACTGTAACAAAGAATCGGGCAGGTATATAAGCTCGGCGTTGGATCATCTTTCCAGTTCGCCTGGACTCTTCGTTCACAAAGCATAATATGATGAAACGTCTTCAGGTAAGTAAGAAACCCAACGCACCGTTGATTTTACCAGTGATTTGCGATTTCATTTTGTCAAGTCCGCGATAATGGAAAATCTTTTCACCCTGAAACGGTAGAAGCGGAATAAAAAACTTCATTAGCTTTTAGGAACTGTAGAAAAACTCTTTGTTCTCGGGTACCTTTCTACATTTCATCGTCTCATTCATCCTACGTCAACCCGCGGTCGTCACGCGGATTATAACCATCGAACGATACGTCGAGACGAATCGACAAGTCATGCGTTTCATTGATACTAGCAAATTACTTTCTGCACTCGATGTGTTCCTCGACGAAACAAAAACCAATTCTTAACTCCACCAGTGCGAACGTTGTTGTTAATGGAGATTGAGTTCACTTCTGGACTGAAAAATTTCTTCATCCTGTACGTACTTTCTTTGATCATGAAACGACACATAGGTCCATTGATTTTCTCTTTGGAATCAAACATCAGGTTTAGAACAAAGACAAAGAATCCGTTCTTATGCCTCCATAAGAAGGTCCGTTTCCTTATCCATTCTTATCTTCGACCATGAAAATACCAGTTTCAAAGATCCACGTAACTTCTCTTCTTTCGACCACGAAAAGACCGATCCATAGATCTTCTTTTCAAAATACGTTAAAATTCAGCCCACTTATCTCGTTTCTCATACTGTTTCTAACCTCGTATCTCATTTTCCTTCAGAATACAGGGTTCCTCATGGTGCTGGCGTGTCTAGGAGGGACGGTATCGGCCGGTCTTTTGCCAGGCGGTGGAGGAGGTTACCAATACAACAGGCCCGGAGGACCCGGAGGATCAGGTACCAATGGACTGTTTGGAGGCGGAGGCCAGAGGCCATCAGGATCCTACGGAGCTCCTGGTTTCCCCGGAGGATTCGGGAGTCCAGGAACTGGATTTGGCGGGGGGCCAAGCATCACCGGAAGTGGTTTCGGCGGACAGCCGTCCGGATTCCAGGGACCGTCGAACATTGGTGGCGGGTACAATTACAACAATGACAACGGCAGGGTGAGACAATTGGAAGCATTCGTCCTTGGGGTGAACACCCTTGGCAAGATACTGTAATTGACCAATCGGTAGAGAGTCGGTGATCAGAACGACTCTCAATAAGCCCGAAATCGAAACTGTGTCCTGCCTTGGTTTCGTCAATTAATGTCCTTGAAGATGTACTGGCTGAATACTTTATGATAAGATAAAAATCGGGGAAAAATCGTCCGCAATAAACACAACAAGTAATTGAATTTTAACAATAATAATTCACAAAAGTTATCAATAAATTGTTTGAACGAAACATTGTTTGACAAATTTTTAAGGAATGTTTTTTTCTTTTTTTTTTTTTGTCGTGTCAAATGAATTCGTTGATTCTTCTGGAGACACATGAATTTTTGAAAGAATTTTCTTAGGATTTTCAAATTTCCGTTTTAGAAAATTTGTAAAGGCTGTATTTATGAAACTATTTGACTGTAATTTACAACCATTTTGAATTCACGATTTTTCCGCCATTTATAGAAATTTTTAATTTTCAAAAACCGAAATTTCAAAACAAAGAGAAAATTTTTAAAAAATTCATGTGTATTCAGAAAAATTAACGGATTCGCTTCACATGACAAAAAAAAAAAATAAAACATTCCCTAAAAATTTGTTAAACAATGTTCTGTTCAAACAATTTATCGACAACTTCTGGGCATTATTATCATTCAAGTTTGATTTTATCATCGTCTTTATTGAGGTTGATTTTTTTTTTCAATTTTCATTTTATCATAAAGTATTCAATATTGTCGACGAGACTCACTATCAGTTAAGAATGTAGAGACAGTACATCCTTAAAACTTCTATAACGCAAAAAATTCCAAATTCGTGAACTCGTGGCTGACATGCAGACAACTGTTGTCCGATTAGTCGGCTTAATTTTCTCCTGTGAAATAAACGGACATTACTTGGCTACGTAGTTATGTGTCGGTTGGTATTCTTCCGTGGTAAGCCGTGAAAAAATTCTTCGCACTTGACTCGGGAAATTTTTCCTCATTCCGAGTGATGAACGAGTCGCGTTTCGTCTCGTCGTGGGTGATAAGCGTCGAGCTGAAGAGTCGCGAGCTGTTCTCACCCTCGAGTATCTCGCGAAAAAAGGTAATTCGCGTAGAGCTTTCCACAAGCGCGGGATGCAAATTTCAAAATTACCATTTTTGAAACCCTCATCCTCCTCACCACACACTCGATCTACACGCGGGCCGCGAATGGTGCTCGAATTTAATTATCCAACAATCAAGTTCGCCGTCGCTCACCATGCTAATCGAACAAAAAACAGCCACGGATTCACCCTAAATCCACCCCGGGAATCAGGGATTTTTGGCGAGCGATGAAAAGAGCGAAAGAACCGAATTTTCAAACGATTTTCACTGGGTTAAAAAACTATTTTCATTCAATCGCATCTCATCGAGGTTGGAGAACGTTTTTCGCTCATAAGTCAGTAGCCGCGACCTGCCGGAGGCACCAACGAACCCGGAAGTTAATATCGGGAATAATTCATTCCCCCGCGTAGTTATAAACGATCGTTTCAGCAGGTAGTCTGCAAACGATATCGATAAATCATCAGCGGCCGCAGAGAAATCGGATCGGTCTTTAGGCGCCGCCTTCGCAATTAGAAATGGCAAGCTCTGGCATTTCTCATCTGCACAACGCTGCGGACAACTAAAACCTAGGTATAGGCGTGTCTTTGACGTTGGATAAACCATCGATTAATTTAAAGACAAATGAATTTTGTATATACATATAAATACAGACGAGGAGGATGGCAACGATTGAGAAATAAGATTAAAATTTTTTTTTCAAACTTGGTACTTCCAGCCGAAACCCTACAGCTTTCAATACGAAGTGAGAGACCCGCCGACCGGAAATGACTTCGGCCAACAGGAAAACAGCGACGGAAATACGGTGCGTGGTGAGTACAGAGTCCTGCTACCTGACTCAAGGACCCAAATAGTCAGGTACACAGCCGACGATGCCAGCGGTTACAACGCAGACGTTCAGTACGAGGGTCAAGCTCAGTTTCCTCAGTTTGGAGTCGCCGGATATGCGGGAGGTCCCAATTACCAGGGTGGATTTGGCGCCGGTGGTGGCGGCCATCGCGGAGGTAAGGAAAAACAGAGATAGAAAGGAAGGAGGAGCGGGGGAGGATTTACCCCTGGCTCAAAATCCCTCGTGTTAGAGAGTAACGAAAAGATAAAACAAAATCACTGCTGATATTAGGGAAAAACTAATTAACAAGATACGGTAATTCTATCATTTCTCAAAGTCTCCGTTAATATGAAAGAGCGAAGCTGAGAAACTGATTTTCTTATACTCTTAGCCCATTCGGTCACACATTTTTCAAATCAATACTTTGGCCTGAGTTTTATTACTACGGGAGCCTCTAGGGGTCGCTGATCACGAATCTGAAGTCGGAATTTGATTTTTAATTTCTGAATCCAATATGGCGGATGTTAAATCGAAATAAATAATCAAAATTCGATGGTTACGGCCAAAACTTGTTATTTTGGATTTGTTAAGGTTATACGAAGTTACAAGGGTCATTTGAAGTTTTAAGTAAACTGTGATATGGCTTTAAGTCAGATTGCTTCCCAAGAATGGGGAAAAAAAAAAAAAAACAGGTACGCTGAAGACGATACAGAAAATACAATGTAGAAAAAGGAAAAGTATATATTTGTCCTGTTCTGAGAGCTTCTGCAAGCTGAAGTTATTATTTTTTTTAATACAATTTTTTTACAAAATAATGAAACGCACTGTTCGAAAAATAGAGAATTGATTGGCGAACTTATCTCTTTTCTTATTTTTTTTCTTCTTCTTCTTCTTCTACTCTGCCGATAAGAGACAGGTTGCGTTTAATAAGCGAACGAAGTGACGCGCATAATTGGATACGTGTTTATGGAAGGAAGTTGGTTGTAATTACGGTTTCAATGGATATCCTAGAGAGTATATTAAGTATATTTTATCGAGGTTGTAAAATACTTGGTTTGGTCGCAGGTGGTTTCGTAGGTGGAAACGGAAGCGGATTCGGCAACGGCGGGACTCCGAACAACCAATATTTGCCACCGGGTGCTGATTATGGGAAATAATTACCGCTGCTAATATACCTCTTGATATCCTAGACCGAAAACATAATACGCCGTGAGACCCCATCGCAACGTTATTGCTAGCTATAATTACCCAAACTCTCTTCGTTTCTTTACATCTCCTTATTATCTCTTTCCTCGATATTCTTACGTGCATAATCTTATTTCAATTTAATTCGTACTCAAGGCTTGGCCAGTTCACTGTATAAATATATTTTCATGCATAAAACGCCAGTTTTATAAATATAATCTTATACCCATGTACCATAACGTATTCGTAACGTCGTTAAATCGGTTTTATTATTTTATTCTTCATTTAATACGTGACGAACGTAAATTTGTGTCATATAAATAAACGAGCAAATATTTTATTACACAAGCATTGTACAATATGTAATAAAATGTGAAATGAAAATATCCGCAAAAACTTTATGCACGTCACTTCCTATTTTTTACAACTTATACAATATACAATAACGTACATTATATACGTGTGCTGCTTGTGCGTGGGTGAAAATACACGTGATTGTTTATAATATTTATAATTCATCAATGAAATTACGTTAAAAACAACGTTTCCTGAGGTATAAATGAAAGAATTAACCCGCTTGCAACAAATTTCGTACAGAACGTCGAGACGCTTTTCTTGAAGCTCGACCCCCTGCCACTTCTGCACCCTTCACTTCGCCCCTTGAGTCGGGTGCTTCCGGTTCTCCTCGACGCATATCCGCATCCGTGAACAAGCAATTGTTTTCATATCGGGGTATTTCCCTCAAGCCGGAAATTGCCACGATCTATTTCATTTCCTTAGTCTCAACTCGGTTTTCTACAGATCATCACTTTCGTCTTACATCGCGTTAAAACTGGACATTAATAATAGATATGAGAATAAACGTAGAACTAAAACGTAAATGATAATTCGAGGATCGAGGAGCGGCGAAATAGATTCTCCCTCTACTTTGACTCCTGAAAAGTTTCACCTCGAACCGGAAGTGATGCCGTTGATGCAAACATATGTCGGACCCCGTCCGCCGGCGTCACTGTAGGATTAGGGTAGTGCGACAAGGGTGGAAAGAGGGAGTTTCGGAAAGCTTATATTCTCTAATGAAATGCTTCTTGACGTTTTAAGTACACTTTTAGCTCGGCGGATGACTCGCGTTTACGGTGTCCAATCGGCTTTGCAAATACGTTACACTAATTCCAATTTATAGATGACAGCTATGAGAATCGGGAATCTGGTTTTACGCTTCAGACGTACTCAGAATCCACGAGTTCAATTACAAAAAACCGTGAACCGTACAGTTCGGACGGAAAAAAAAAATCGTTCGGAGAACGAGGACTTAAATTTCAGCTGATTTTTTCCTTAAACTAACGATAATAATTAAAAGCCTTGTCATTTGTGTATATTCTTCTGACAAATATGCGGAGAAATTTTTATCTTAAAAGTCTTTGAAAAGCGGGACGAATTACGCTGCCACCAAATTTCTTCTTTTTTTTTTTTTTTTCTTGCACGGATAAAATCCTCTTATTTTCGTCCAGCTTTGCGTAACACAAAATTCCAAACGCGAGGCGAAGAACGCTGTGGAAAAATTCTCTGCCAAGTTTTCTAACGACAAGTAGTTCTTCAGGGTCGAATAATTCCAGCACGTAACTGCAGGTACGTACGAGTGTTCAACCAACAGGATCGCATCGATCACGTCCATTACGTACACAGTCAGCCGTAATCATTCCGCAGACTCTAGGGATTTTCGTTGAAGATCAACTGCAGTGCTGCAGATCGGCGTAGTTTGAGAATAGAAAAAAGACTTTGGACGAAGTTAACAAATGAAGCGGGGAAGAAATCCCTAGGGAATAAATAACGAGCCAACCGTGATGGAAAGCTGCGGCAGCGAAACGAAGCGTCAAAAAGCGAGCGGAGCGTTACAACCGATCAAGTCAAATTCGAAACTTTCTTGCCGCGTTGTTTTTGTTTCATAGGAAAATTTCTTACCAGTCTGATTGATCGGGTAACGCGGAGCAAGCGAAGGGCGGCAATCCACTCGCCATGAGACACGTATAACGACACGGTGTATCAAATGTTCCTAATTTGTCAGAAACGTGAGAGATAAGGGAAGAACTTCTTGCCGAGTGGCTGTACAGCAGGGCGTAACACTCGGTGTCCCGTTCCTCGTGAATTTATGTGTACGTGATAGAGCGAGGGACCACGAAATACACGCAGATATTGCTAGAGCATGCCGGTGCAAAATAGAGACCCCCGAATGTGTGCGCATGGCGCTGTTATACCGGGAGAGCTTTTGCCTTGTATCAGCTTCCGGCGGGCGCCCGGGAACGAAACGGTTTTGTCCATTACCGAATTACCTCGTAGAGAGGGAGACGAGGAGGGATGGATAGATAGAGAGGAAGAGAGAGAGAGAGAGAGAGAGAGAGAGAGAGTGAACGAATAGATTGAGCTGGCTTCAGGTCGAAGTTGGAAACCCGGCTAGATAAACATCGCCTAGCCAGCTACATGATTCAACCGAGCTTAATTATGATCGGTAGGGATTGAGCTGTGCATCTAGCCTCGATTAAATTTCATCAGGTTCAACCATGGTTCGGAGGTAAAGTTTGATAACCGTCTTCCCAAGAGCGGCCAACGAGGAGAATTTTGCATCCGTCGCTTCACCCTTTTAAATATACATTTTTTCTTTCATTCAAATCCCTTGAAACTGGATATGTTAAGGTTTTCGAAGTCATTGATTTCAAAAATGGGGTCAGATTTGAGATATCTTCAAAATTCGAGATCGCAAATCTAATATGTGAGAATAGAATTAATTTTTATGTTTTTAGTCCACCATATTCGATCCATCATCTTGAATTTTGAAATTCTGACGTCGGTTTCGATTTCAGCGACCTTGGAAACTCCGCGGTAACAAATTTTAAGCGAATTGAATGAATTTTCATACTTCGAGTCCGCTATATTTGATCCGCTATTTTGAATTTAAAAATTTTGACGTTGGATTCGTTTCTAGCCACCTTAAAAATCCAGGATTACCGGGTTCCACTTTTCTAGTCCTCTTAACTTTCCCACAATTACATTTATTCTGTAAAAACAGGTATTTTCAACACTGTGTTTACTTATATCGCTCACTATATTTGCAGAATCGTGATAATCGCTGTCAAAACATCAACATTGACATCCTAGAAATCAAATTACGAAAAAAAAAAAAAATAATAACAGCCACATCTGAAAATTTGAGTACTAATCTTGAATAACCGATTCAAAAAAGATTTCTCATACATGCTACAGTCCGTTTTCACCGACTGGGATAAATGTCACGGCAGTGCGTATACCTCGATAATAATATAAAACGAAGGCGTTTTACTCCGTCGGTAAATACTGACTGCAGCGTCCCCTTAATCTTCCTTCCAATGTTGTGGTCAGAGGGTGATTTCTGTCTTTCGAGTCAGTCGAACACTGAAACTCGAGTAAACGGGACGTGCCTCGGATGTTTACATAACAGCCGGCCGGGTCCTGGCACGAATATAGATATAACATATAATAAACGGCGTCGATCAGTCACTCGCTTTCATCGCGAGTCACGGATGCTCGGATCAGCTTCGGCAAGCGAAGCACTTCCGTGCGCGTCGATAATTGTCCGCAAGTGTGACGAGGGCACGTATAAGAGGCGTCGATGTCTTGCACGCCCGGTTTCCCTCGAGTTGGGCCCGCATTAAACCGACCCGAAGGACAAAACACACCCCCGAGGAAGTTCGCCACCCCCCCGTGAATTTGTCAATGACATTAGATCGTCGGGGGTGATGTTGGTATTATATTCCCGACGCCCTCGGGCCGATTTTGCCATTGTTATAGCCACCCTATCGCGGAAACACCTCGGGTAAGCTATGCCCTGCAAATTAACCACCCCCATTCCACCTCCCTTCACCCTCCTCGTCAGCCCTTCGATCCTCAACCCCCGATAGAGACACCCGTGACTAAGGACAGTGACGCGAGTCCTGACTCCCGGCGACTTCTGACAGCTGCTTCCACCCCCAGGACGATGCCGCTGGAAGGGATATGGTGAGTTACTACATCGACCTAAATCTTGTGTGTGATTTTTTTTTTTAATAAATCGTCGGCACAAATTGTGAATTTCTCGATGACTAGAACCAATTGCTTGAGGGTTGGACACTAGAAATTGATTTTTTAGTCATTTCATAACCGAGGATCGAACATATTCAACCAAAAAAGCTCAGTGATTGGGACAGGGTTAATATCTGGTACACTTACCTCACAATCTCGGCTACTTTTCTCGTTCGAAACGTGATTTCACGCGTGTTTGACGGTAACAGAACGATCTAAAACCTCTAATCGCGGATTCAGAAGGTACACTTCAACGCCAGCTAGCTGCAAAATGGAGGTGCATAACTTATTAGAGCATAGTTATGGAACCGAGCCGAGATCGGCGATGAACCCAAGTTGAGAATGCTGGCTCTTACCATCAGCTCTGCGGGGGGCGAAAGTTGTCCACTTTACGGTGACAAATTCCCCCGAAACGGCATGAATTTGGCAGTTCAACTACGGTGTTCCGTAACTGGTTGAAAATTGACCGTGTGTGCACAGAGAGGGGAGGGGGGGTTGTATCGGGGGGGTGGGGATGATTTCGAATCGGGACCGCGAGTTTCGGGGTCTGAATCGATAGACGTTAGGGCAACCGTTCAGTGTTCCCCATGTTAATTGGTTGCTGTCTGGCTGTTTGCTGACAGGTAAATTGGGTATGAATAGGCCGGTTTCGTCGACGAGCAATTATTGAAAACTAACCAAACTCTAATTACGTTGCGGCACGCAAATATTAACGGGTTCCTCCACTGCGTCGGCGCCCCGAAGAGGGGCAGTATTGAGAAAAACTCTTTCTCTATGCCAAAGTTTCTGACGTTGATAATTCAGCCGACCGTCTAACCGGCCATCATGCACACCACTCGACTTCCAGTCGTGCCCGTACGTAATTACGTACGAACAAACACAAACGCGAACACACAATCAAGATCGTAAATCGCTTCGCAAACTTCCTCTTCGTCAATTTTCTGACGTTCTCTGTCGGCTGACGATGCTCAGGTAAAACAGATACATAGAAATAACGATGTCCTTTCATTATTCATGTCTCGGGAACGAAGCCTCCAATCATCCACCGATTACTTTTCGTTACTGGTTTACGTATAACGTAGGTTGAGGATTCATCGGTTAGTGCACAAATTGACGTAACGAAAATATCGTATCAAACAAAAGTTCGGACAGTAAAACTGTGCTTTACTTGTGTCGGGTTTCATCTATTTTTTATGTTGGTGAAAAGTAAAGTAGATTAAACAGAGAAATGTGCGTTCAGAAAGTGGAGAAACTTCAGTTGTAATCGAGTTTTTTTTTTTCTATCACCTTAACGTTCCTTTTTTAACTTTGCATATCTCGATTTTCAGAGAAAAAAGGATGTTAGTGTAATCGTCCTGAAAATTAAGAATTAAGTCTTCACCAAATCTTATCGTTTTTAAGTGTAGAGAATCACTTCCAATCATTTTCGGATGGACGTCTGTGTGTGATTAATTTTTTGTTAAACGCTATCACGAAAACAAGTTACTGGATCGTAATGATTTTTATTTGAATCGATGCTGCTTTTCCAAACTTAGAAATGATTAGATTTTAGCTTTGGTCGGTTTAGTAATTTTCCAATTATTTAAATAACAGAGATTCCGAAAAATCAAATGAAAATGACGATATCTGAAGAACGGATGAAAAGATTTGAACGAAAATTGGTACCGTGAGGTTTTTTGGATCTTAAGTAAGGTTTGCAAAATTTGAATTTGGCGTATTCAATAAGCTGAAAGAAACCAAAAACATGTGGATTGTGATGAAAGCCGGTACTCATCGGTTTTTTGGATAGCTGATCACAAATCTGAAGTCATATACCGAAATCCAAAATAGCAATCCAATATAGTCGAAAAAAGTTTTTAAATATTCGGATTTCGGTACAAATTGGTAGACGGAGATTTTTTGGGTCACCGATAGCAAATCCAAGGTCACCCTTCCAAAATTTGTAATGGTGGATCCAAAATAGTGGTTAAAAATTTTTTAAATCGTAATATTTTCATGTAAATCTGAATTTGTACTTCGAACTTCGAATTGGACATTATTCTTTAAAACAGGTATCGTTAAAAAAAAAACTGTTTGAATATTGTTGGGATTACGAAAAACGAGCTATTGTCGATCCTTTTTTGGTAATTGCAACGCAAAATCAGTTTGTTCGGTTTACTCTACTTTTTTAGCTAAGCAAGGCTTTAACGTCAATTTATCGTTGCACAAGCATTAAATTTTCGCAACAGTTACGCGAAAATCTAGCAACAGTGATCGTAATGAGAAAGAATAGTAACGGATACCAGACTTTCCGGTAACAGATAGAAAACTAATTCATTTTCTACCTAGAACTATATTTTGTCGATTGTGGTAAAAAATGAAAATAGTTAAGGACTGAGCGGTAACCGGAACTAAAAATTTCTCCAAGTGTGTGAACTTGGAACATGCAGAGTGAGAACGGGAAATTCGAGGGCTGGCTCGTGGCCACTCTAAATCCGCTTCTTCGTTACGGCAAAATTTTACCCTCCCCGCGATTGGTGGAGGATCCGAAATGGGGATGAAATACTAACGTAATAAGAGGGTGACGTGTGTGCAGGGTGTATAATAAACATTCTCGTGACGTTTGAGAATTATACCGATTTTCGAGACAGAGAGAGAGAGAGAGAGAGGGGTAAGGAATAATTATCCGACTATTTGCAATGATCCATTACCGAAGGACATTACAGGAATTTGGCGAGTCCGTATATTCCGAGCCGCTTCAGCATCGTCATCGTCGTACCTGTCATGTCACGTCGCGTGCTCTGCCTTCCGCCGATGCCGGTTGTTATTTACCTCACGAAACTACGAACTGACGAACAAATCAATATACTACCCAGTCGCTCGGGGAGTTATTGCCCAAACGTTATGTATGGATATTTCTTTCAGGGAAAACGAACACGTGTCGCTATTTTCTCAATTTCGCAACACCGAATGAAATCTTTCTCTTGTCAATAAGCATACGTGCTGGTTTCCCGTGCTCGGAACAATTTTCCGAAAACGTGTTCGAACGCGCTCTATACGTACCGTTTCTGCCAAATGAAAAATAAAAAACGACCAGGGGACTTTGTCGATTTTCGACGAATTCCAGAAGGATGAAATTTGTTTTCATTTCACTCCGTTCATTCGGAACCAGTTGCTAAAGTTCTTCGAAGTTTCTCCGAAGTTTTTAAAAAGCATTGCAACTTTTTGATAAACTCCAAAATGAAATAGCATAGACTTTTTCACGTTTGTATCTTCTTTCTTTTTTTTTTAATAAATTTTTTCACCTGCGGGGTTTTTGTTTAGTTTTATTTCAACGCTTATCCCGATCCTAACTTTCACTTTCTAACGCCTGTTAGACGCGACTAGACAGACGCAAATGCAACTCGCGTTGCCTGCTTGCTAGGGTGGAATGTTGTTAATAATAAAAATGATGTGTCGAGATTGAACATTTCGCTTTTGCAAAAAATTCAAGGAATTTTTCTTAATCGATTAGTTTGGAAATATTGGAGGATTTGGAAAACTTGGATGTCAAAATATTTCAAAACAATTTAACGTATACCTTCAAAGAATCTTAACGATAATACAGAAACAGAAAATAACGCGTTTCTGGTTGCGGGAAACCTGAAAAATTTTACATCGCATATTCATGACCGTAACTTGATCTCTCATTTTTCCATTCTCGCTGTAACCTTCACATCAAAAAATCAACGAAACTTTTCAAGTTGGTTATGCTTTTCTTTTCTAAATCGAGAAGAGAGGGTAAAAGATAATCAAAAAGCGTTGAATTATTCGTCGGTTAATTTTTGTTCTCTCTTGTATAACTCGGGAGAGTGAGAAAAATCTGAGAAGACGAAAGGCGAAGGAGAATTTAAAAGGGAATAAGATATCGCAGGTCGGTTGCAATGACGGAAAGTGTAGCTTGAAAAATTCGAAAATGTGAATATTTTCGACGAAAGCAAAATGGAATCTGCGTCGTTATCCGAATGAATTGAACAAGTACCAGCTGTTTGTGTTGCAGGTATTAAATACACGATAATGCGGAAGAGCAAATTCGATACTCACGATTGGCAATGGGAGAAAATATCGGTCTCACAGAAATTGGTGTTGATTTTCGAGTATTATCATTTTCACAGACACGCGATACGTCGCGGTGTTTAATATCAATATCGACGAAGTCGAACGTAGATCTGTATCTATCGATCAGATCGATCAGAGCTGAATATTTCCGCAGGGGTCAGGGATCTCAGAATCACGAAACGAATTTAAATACTTGAATGAGAATCGAAACGACGTCCGTAACATAGATGCCGATTCTTTGGGCGTAAGATTATGAAAAAAATGACGACTCAATGGCAGATGTTGAGATCGAGTCGAGGATACAAATGTAAATTTACAATCTGGCGTTTACGCATGGCAGAATGCGGATTTGGCAATAGAGCTGCGACGGCCATGAATATTAAATATCAATTGTTACCGAGAGTATTTTTATTGCACACCACGGAAGGTAAATGATCGTTGATAGAAGCGCTGTATATTATTATTCGTATTTGTAAGAAACACAATCTTCACTCACACATCTCCCCTCAAAAGATTGAGGGATTATATTATAACCATATTCGACTGTGGATGTGTAAATGGGACGCGGTCCTAATACCCCGTAACCTTCGAAGACATTCCACCGTAACGCAATCGACATCCGCCCACGGCGATCACGATATCGATTCGTACTTTTATTCGATCGGTATTTTCCGATCCTTGTCGAAACAGCTTCAAAAAACACGGACTTGTATTTATATTTGTCATTGAAAAATTTTTACACCACTTTTCTCAAAATTCAACAAACAACGATCCTATTCTCTGAAAATCTGACCCTCGTTCCAAGTCAACGTGCGGCAGAAAATTTTAGCGTTGATGGAATGACGGAAAATCTTGTAGAACTAGAAAAAAATTGTTGAAAATCAATACAAATCACTCAATGAACTGGAAATAAACGAAACCGCGTGATGTGTTTCGACAAAAAAAAAAAACAAAAAAAAAAAAATTAGCAGAATATCAATTATTCTAAATCATTTATCGTTCAGTAGATAACTTCACAACGGTTTTAATGATTTATTTTCAATCATCGTCTGACATCGAGTGATGGGCAATGATTTCGGTTATCAGGTTTGATTCCCTGTTAAATTGTGATATAAAAAAAAAAAAAAAAAAAAAAAAAGAAACACTCAATCAACAATTCTATTTCCACCTGTAAATTTTTTTTTACATTCACAAAATCCTCTCCTTTGAGCGTAAGCCTGAAGGAGGCTTCGCAACCTCGCATAATAAACGTTCTTATTCTCAAATAAGGAGAACTCCGGAGTCGCTTGAGGACTGGGAGTTGCGTAATCAACTGCAAATTCGGCGTTCTAATTCACCTCGCGTGCCAGGCGTTTCGGCCCTGCAGGTTCAGAAAAGGGGTCACTGGATCGTCCCGGTCGAAAGATGAGAAGGGTCAGGGAGTCGGGGCTGCCCGATTCTCCGAAGGGATTTCAAAGTTTCAAGTTTCGGAGGTCGCAATGCTCACAGAATCCCGCTTCGATCCTGCCGGGATTCCCTGGCTGGAAGCCGTGACGTCATCCTCCGAATTTCGTGCCCCAATTGATTAATTAATTAATTTCCGTTCGTCCCGACAGGAAATCGAAATATTTTTGTACAATTTTTCCACACATTTTCCGTCGTGATAAATCTGAATTTTAATTAAGAAACGAAAGCGTTGTCTTCGATCTGTGTATTAACAAGAAAATAAAATTATATCGCAAAATTTTTCTGAAACTACGGGTCGTTTAGCTAAATTAAAATGCTCGAGAGTTTTACAAGAATTCAATGCGATCGTTACATTTTCCGTAAAAAAGCTTTATTTTTTTATTTCTCAGATATTTATTTTTATTTTTTTATTTCTATTTCTTTTGTTTGTTACGTCGTCTGGTTAAATTTTTTTCCTCCGTGAAAAAGCACGGCAAAGTTTATCGCACATCGTTTGATCATAGCTGCACGTCTTTCATGTTTTTAAAACGCCACATTTTTTTCTACTTATCCGTTTTAGTTTTAATTTTTGTTTCTGGATAATTTTCTTTTTCTTTTTCTTTCTAACGCTTCTTTTTACCATTTCTGTCTGGTTTCCCTAATCCGTGACATGGTCCATACATCTTGAAATAAAACGGTGCTTGGAACACTTTCTCGTTAGTCTTGTCGAGTTTTTATACATATATATGCACCTAATTAGCGAGTCCGGTGCATCGTATAAAAGACGTCAAAGGAAATATAAGCAAATATCGTAGGATATTTCATCCGAGCAAAGTTTAGCGGTATATTTTCCGGATGAAACAGATAACGAATAGACATAAAACGGAGCTGAAAATGGGCAGAATTTGCAACTAGTCGTTTGACGATCGCTCTGGGAATTACGTGTCAGGTTCGAATTCCTGACGCATCCTTCGTACCTTGGCTATTTTCAGACCTTCGAGTTCTGCAGAGTGAAATTATTTCTACACACACACACACACACACACGAATATATATATTTATATATATATATATACATATATGTATGTATATGCATAGTCCTTGACTGGGAATAATTACTGTTTGCGTAGGACATTAAATCGGTGTAATATGGGTGGAAAGAGTGAGGAAAAAAGAAACGACGATAATAAATAAATAAGTAAATAAATAAAGAGCGTTTGAAAGGTAATTGATAGTCAATAAAAAATTTATCGCTCGACGTTCCCGTGACTTTTACGAGCATGCTGTACACCCTGAACCTTTGAATCACCTTAATTTTGCAAGATCCTATTCCTATAACGACGCTTCACTATTCAGTTCATGCATGCATCATAATCTTCCGCAATAAAAATCCAAGGCGTACAACCTCCGTTATACATTCTCACATAACTCAGCTGTGACTAATCGCCAAATTACAGGACGGAAATAAATGTCGAAAATGTCAATAATATCTGTCCTCTGGATCATATTTCGAATTGATGTTTGCAAAAAAAAAGTAGTCGAGACCTAAAATTCATGGAATATAGAATGTCAATGTAAGGGAGAAAAAAAATAATTTTTTTTTTAAACCGTTTACTGTACGAAAGAAAGAGAAAAAAATATTGAGCCAATTCGTTGGATATATTCAACAGCATGAGAGACAGAAATTTTTGGCAAATAAATGTATTTTCAAAAAAATCGAAATGGCGCGAAAGAAATTTGAAATCTGATTGTATATAGTTATAGATATATAAATGTAATTTAACCGCGGAGAAATTATAACCGTGCAAGATGGAAAGTGAAGATTTTTGAATGAAAATAAAAAGTCAAATAAAATAGTTTGAACCGTAGCACCGATTATTTGTCCTAAATAACTGTATCGCCTTAGTTGTGCATAAAAAAAAAAAAAAAAACATCTTTTGGCATGGAGAAAAAAATGGTGCGTATGATGAAAATTGGCTTTATAATCGCGGATCATTCGGACTACCAAAAGTGGGTTTGAGTAACGTCGTTCAAGACACTGACTCAATTAAGTGCAGCTTAATTAGTGCTTGCACATCCGTGCATCGAAGGTGGAAATTCCATGCCACTCGGAAAGCTTGGAAATCCTGATCTCAGTCGGAAGGAATTTTGCAATGCCGGGTCTCCTGCAGTCGCTCATCGTTGTTGCAACAGTTTCAGTTTCAGGCAAATCCTGCCGAGCTGAGATCCCCTTTGAAATAACGAGAAATTTAACCCCCGCGTTTGTGTCAGAAGCGTTGCATCCCTGAGCGACGGCTGCAAAATTCCATTCGTGCAAACCCGCTGCTTCCTCCTTTCCACTGTCAAGATATGCTTTCATGTCCAGCTCCGCAACGGCTCTTCCCAAATCCTAGTTTCTATTTTCGGGTCACTTTACGGTAATTAATTTAGCTACGCGGAAACGGGAGGATGCGGAAATTCAGAGAAATTCGTGCCGAGCACGATATTCAGCGCTATTATGTAACGTTGACACAGTTGTTCCCGAATTTTTAACATCAACTTAGAGAAACTTCATTTTTTTCATAAATTTTTTCATGTATCTTCACGATTTCATTTAGAGAGATTTGAAAACACGTTTGAATTCGGTGTTTGTCTTACAAGAATTTGCGATATTTTGTATTTCCCTGCGTTGAAAATTTCTCGCCTTTCTCTTCTTTCGTATTCTTCGATTCTTTTGGGTACGAGAAATTTTAGCGAGGTGAAAAATTACCGAATACATTCGCTAAATTTTTCCCACACCTTCCGCAATGTCGTAACAAATATCGGAATGAACAAGTGAATTCGAAATATCAGGTTCGCAGCTTGTGTATCAAAAATGTTTGTGCTGCTGGATTTTGAAATAGAAATTTTTTTTCACATCTGAAATGTGATTTTTTAAGTTGACTTGAATTAGTTTGGATTTAGTGCCAGAATTATCTGTTCACAGAGAAAAAATAAATAAATTGAAATAAAAAAAGTCAAGTTAAATTTCAAAAATTATTTCGATTTAACAGGAAATGCAAAACGATGAATTGAAATTTTGTGAAGCTCACTTGAATTTGAACAAATACTCGAGAATTACCGAGAATAAAATTGAAATTCACGAATTGAAATGAATTAAGTTTAATGAAAGAATTTAATTTGAAATAAACAAAAAAATTTACACCTGAATTACACGAATTTGTGTAAATTAATGCAACTCAAAAAATAACCGTATTATTCAAATCTCCAGTCATTTTCCTCTCGTAAATATCATGGAATTAGAAAAAAAAGTTCACCAGATCGGAAATAATTAAGTGACAAGTGTCTTTTCAAGTACACTGAGAAAAATTTCATTTGTTACATTAACTATAAAAATTCAGTAAAACATGTATCGTTAAAAAAACTGTTTGAATATTGTTCGAATAACGGAAAACGAGGCACGCGTAAACATTTTCCGCTATCGCCGATCCTTTTTTGGTAATTGCATCAGAAAATCAGTTTGTTCGGTTTACTCCACTATTTTAGTTAAACAAGGCCTTAACGTCAATTCATTCTTGCACAAGCATTAAATTTTCGCAACAGTTGCAAGAAAATATAGCAACAGTGATCGTAATGATAAAAGAATAGTAACGGATACTAGAAAACTAATTTTCATTTTCTACCTGGAACTATATTTTTCGATTTTGGTAAAAAATGACAATAGTTGGAAACGATTTCTGACACCCTGATATTCGGCGAACTTGAGACGTCGGTTAATTCGAATTCCGAAACTAGGAAACCACGGGAAATTCGGCGCCGTTGGTTAATCGTTGAAATTATTGACTGCGGGGGTTTTAAGGGGGTTGACATTTTGGAGCGAGGCGAGGGACGCGCCTCCGGCTTAACGGTAATGGCAACGGCCGATATCAACGTGAATTATAATAATTGAGCTTAATTCGGTTAATTTTGGAGGAGATGAAAGCCCGGACGGGACGGAGCCTCCGATTTCTCGATGCGGTGGAAGCAGCGAGTCTCCTTAACGTTCTTCGGCCGCGCCACGGTCATAAGGCCTCTTAAACTCTCAATTTATGAGGATGCTTACGCCGGCTAATGACGTACCTCCGTTTCGGCTCTCACCGATACCGATGTAGTGCGTACCTTATACCGCGGGAGCGGTAATAAATAATTTATATACGCCTCGCGTGATAGAACCGATATCACCAATTATACGGAAACTCTGCCCATAACGATATCGGTCTGATCATATTTACTCGTACATCACCAAGATCGAGATTTCGATAATTAATCGCTACAAATTGTTTTACGGAATTAGGAGCTGAAAATTTACGGAAATTTCTCACACCCGAAGTACAGGATCGGACATGAAGTTTCGTATTTTACAATTTGTACACTCGTTTGGTATTAGAAACTTCTCGAACTCCATTTTAGATCACCGATGTAATTGACAGCTTATCGCATCCGCTGACTAATCAAAATTCGTATTTATTTAGCATAATTTTGTTGTTCTTTTAACACTTCAAGTTGATTAATTCATCGAATTTTGATTTTTCAATCGAATCATAGACTTTTGAGAAACGGTTTGATTAAAATTTACATATTTCTCTTTTATTCTGTCGTTCAATTTGATTAGTTAATCAATGCTGCTCGTTTGATGAAAAATTTTCTTTCACTTCAATGCAACGAAGCCATTGAGGTTGAATTAGTTACCAATAAGGATATGTGCTCGATACACGTTGAACATATAGTAACTCTATATGGAATGAAAATATCAGTTAACATTGAATATATTAAATCGAATTGAAATAAAAAAACTTCTCTTCTTCATAAATGTACCATTTAGATTCTTTCTTTTTCTTTATTGTTCACCTTTTGTTGAATTCGTTAAGAAGTTTAATAGTCATCAGTTTTTGCGAGTGAAATAACGCGGTATATACCCAACCTATTTAATTCAAATTAAAAATTGACGCGTTCGTACCGCAAGCGTCTTTAATAGTTGAATTAAGAGGAAGGATTCAGATATAAATGCATAAGGACGTAATTAAAATATTGCGGTATAGTATAATGGATATTAAACAGGAAGGAAAGTTGCACGAAATATTTAATGGGAAGAAAGAAAGCAATTAACTTTACGTTCAATTATTTCATTTCGTCTTATTGCACCCTCGGAATGTATTTATTTATTTTTTTTTTTTTTTCTTCAATTCTCATTATAATATTATACGACAAGTAATTCCCGACGAATCAGCCATGCATATTTTCACTTCGTTGAGATCTTGAATATTGTTAAAAAAATATTCAGAATAGAATGAAGTAGAAATAAGAGAAAATAATGTATTTAAAATATTCTTAATGTACCGGGAAAAATTTTATCTGTTGCAGTAACTAGAAAAATTGGGTGAAACAGGTATCGTTAAAAAAAACTGTTTAAATATTGTTGGAATTACGAAAAACTAGGTTCGCCTAATCATTTTGCGCCATTGTCGATCCTTTTTTGGTAATTGCAACGCAAAATCAGTTTGCGAGGTTTACTTTATTTTTTTTTAGTTAAACAAGGCTTTAACGTCAATTTATTCTTGCACAAGCGTTAAAGTTTTGCAACAGTTACGAGAAAATATAGCAACAGTGATCGTAATGAGAAAGAATAGTAACGGATACCAGACTTTCCGGTAACGGCTAGAAAACTAATTTTCATTTTCTACCTAGAACTGTATTTTTCGATTGCGGTACGAAATGAAAATAGTTAAGGATTCAGCGGTAACCGGAAATAAACATTTCTATCAGTGTGGCAAAATATTAGCTATTCTTGAACGATTATTGACGGATATTATGGCATCCTTTATAGTTTGTAGACTCAATTTACGATCAAGTTCCAAGTTGGAACGATTGATGCTCTTGTATCAATGCTGTTATGCAAAATAGTTGCAAGATTTGATCTTAGCAGAGTTCCGAGTTCGAGTTCGAGGCGACTGCTGATCGCTCTTAACCTTGAGTCTGCATATTTTGCCTTGGAGAGTCCGATTGGGATCGTATTCACATCGTGTTGCCATTTTTCCTTGTTCCCTGAACGTTGCCGGAATCAAGACTGCGTGAGAAAATCAAAAAATAACAAATCTCGCCGTCTCATCTTCGACGTGCATTATTATAATTTTGGGGAAAGTTATTTCAACGGATCATAAATCCCGACTCTTTAATACACTAATGTTGCGAAATTCCTGGGAATTATTATTCAGCTAATTCTCAGTTACCTACAATTAAATAAATTATGTATACGGTAAAATAAGACTTCAATGCTTACATCACGTAATTCTCGTCCCATTTATATAATCGTTCTCGGAGTCAAAGTTAAAAAAATCGTTATCCAAATTGATAGACATAATTGAAATGGGAATGAAAAAATTAATGGCAAATCCGCTCGTCAAATCTTTTTTTTTTTTTATCAAACTGCAGGGGCCAAACATTTTACATGGACAGAGATAATGAACAAGAATACGGAATAAAAAAATCAGACGGATTCTGAGGAAACGGGAGATGAAAATTACGTTTGAAAGATATATAAAAAAAAAAAAATAAGAAACTCCCAACATCAAACACAGGGTCGGAAAATCGAATGGTGGAAAATGGAGAAGCTTTGAGAAGAAATTTTTCCATTTCATTGAAATAGATAAAATGATTTTTTTCCAGGTAAGGCTTAAAATATAGAAAGATCATAATATAGAAGGTTCACAGTGGCGAATTTTGAAAAACTCGACAATTTCTTAAATGGTATTTTTCAAATGCATAAAGTCAAAATGTAGAAAGGTCAAAGTGTAGAAAGCCATTTCAATCAGCAGAATTTTGACGATTCTGTGTTCTGGTTTTCCGTACTTCAATTTTCCGCATTGTGTCTCTTCTGTGTATAAATCTGTAAAATAGATTTTCGCGTTTTTGAAAAATCGATACAACGACCCTTCCGTTTTCTAACCTTTCCACATTTTTACCTCCACCTTTTACTGTTCAATCTAAAAGAGGTTAAACGCGTCCCAATTATTCATGTTTTCTCGAGTAAATAATTAGCTCTTAAAAATTCGTCATGCAAAGAGCCAATTAGCTGCAGCGTGAGTTTCAAGCGTATCGCTAAACCGAAACGGTGAATTTGAACTGCGAACCTTAACTCCGAAACGGGTTCATCGATCGGCCGAGTTCAGACCGAAGACAATGACTGCGCGATTTAACAATGTTGCGGTAATCGGGTGAACTCTGTGCTCTCCGCTTCATTACCGCTCCATGCAAATACTTTAATAGGCTCTCACAAGGCCAGAGCAGAACGGTGCAGTCAGTTTCTATGTGCGCCTGATATTCCCCTGCAGCTTTGTTCTCGAGCGGTGTAATTGTTGTAAATTTTCACCGATTTGCGAGAAGCGGTTCCTTCATGTTTTCCAAACCTCGTTGTCAATTTATTAAATGCACAATCCTGGAAGATTTGTTTCGAGAGATCGATGAATGAATAAATTGATCTATTCCAATGTAAAGAAAATTGAAACTTTTGACTCGGACGAAACGGTGAAGAAAATTTATGTCATGTGTTGCGACCTGTGGAATGGCACGATATTTTTCAAATTTTCTTAACAAGCCTACAAATGAGGTTGAGAAATATTTTTAACTCAAAAATGTCATGTTTTTCAAGTTTTTACCTCATTATCATACGTTTCGTACAAGATAATCTCGATGTGACAAATAGCTTGAGTGGAATACTTGAAATAAAAAATCCAATCTTCGAACCCCGAGTATTATTACAATAGATACGCATGCTATTATTACATAATATAAAGTAAACATTTTTTTTTTTTTTGTATTTCAATAGCATATTATTGTAAAGATCACAACAACTAACATAATTTTTTCCATCCCTGCCTTACGAAGCGGTATATATGATAGACGATACTGTTAAAAAAGAAAAGCATTTCTTGTCAAAAGTGCCATTCTTAGATCTGAATATCTCGAAATCCTGACGCGATGAAGAAAAAAAAAGGGTGGAAAAAAAAATTCCATCGTATTTCATTGCGCGGTTTTTTTAATTAACAATTTTGCAGAACTGTGAGTTACGACGCTTCTTTTATGGATTTTCTTTTTTTTTTCTCTCTGTTTTTCTTTCAACTCTCAACGAGAACTGAACAAATCCCCGAATCTGCGGATCCGGTAAACGAGGTATAAAAAAACAATAACATCTAGACTCGATAACAGTATCGTAACATTGCAGCCCGCGGTAAAATTCAATCCGGACCAAATTCGCCGGGGCTGACAATTTTCCCTCGTGTCGCGTTTTCGTTCGCTGAAAACACACCGAGAGCCGGTTTATATAAAGCATCGGTCGAGTTCCATTAGTGCTGGAACGGCACTCGATACATACTCGGTTTGCCGAATGCAGCCGCTGCTGATTGACTCCAATTAATTTGCCGGGGATTTCCATTCCGGGGAATCGATCTACAGCTGCGAAGCAGCGGAGAAAATCATGAAGGAAAAAAAATTGCAGCGTAGTTAACCTTTCGAGTCATAGTGGCAAGTAGTCTTACCACATATTTTATATCCATTTTTTTTTTTTTTTTGTGTATTTAGAGAATTTTCAGAACATCTTTATTTGCGCCTTTTTACTATTTCTGATAGCACAGTAATTGGTTTTCAATACGCGAGAGTAATTATTGCGATATAATGTCACTTGTTACTGTCATAAATAAATTGATTGAAAAAAATCGTGGAACATGAAGGAACAATTCATTGCCGAGATAGTCATCCTTCTACACATATATACATGTTTTATTAACTTGTTATAAAAGTTGACTCAGCACAATGATCTGTGACTCAAAGGTTGAATCGAATAGAAGAAATAATAAGAATCAAATCAAAAACAGCTTCAATCACAGTTATTTTCAAAAAGAACGTAATTTTTTGCTGAAAGGTTTTGGACCTGGAATTTACATACTTTCGAAAGAATCAGCTTTCGTGGAAAAAATCGTACCTACAGCCTGTTTTAAATTTCCTCTCCAAACGTACAGGAGGGTGAAAAAAAAAAAAAAAAAAAAAAAAACGTGAACTCTGTCGTCAAATTTACTACATTATAAAAGCGAAGGGCGAGGCGAAATGCCTGACGCAGGTCAGACTCCCTCGGGATCGCCCGCCGGACCCAAATTCTCTGTATGCTTAAATTTCTTGCGGTCATTTATCACCCCTGATCTTCCCCACCCAAAACTACATCGCGTCGCATCGATCCTAGCGCTTCGCGTCCTCCGATAGACGAGAATAACTCGCGAGAAATTAGGGTTGAATCATATGCGAGGCGTAACGTGACCCAATTTTGATTGTATGGGTTTCAGAAAATTCGCGTACATCCAGAATGAAGAGTAAAACGTAAGACTGTATTCATTTATTTTATTTATTTTCTTTTTTTTTTGAAAACGATCCGAAATTTGGTGTGCCAGAGATCCGCAACAAACACAAATTGAATGAATATTTATTACTAATTTTGAAACCTTCAGCTTCTTATACGGTTGCCAAACTAAAAGTGTGTGCGACAGAAATCGATTCAATTTTCATTTATAAAAACGGTAACAATATTCTCAATTTTTCATAAACCGAGACGACAATTTTTTCGAATTTCTTCTATACAACAGATCTTATTTGAACATATGCAATACATTATGTATCTAGTGTATAATTCACTAGGCACGAACGAGAGAGTCTTATTCAATTCGATGGAAATTCATTTCACGTAGTCAATAAATTTTATTTCAGTTAATGTAAATCTTACCCACCAAGTTCGTATAATTCGAATATCGGAGCGTGATGAGTGAGTTTCAAATACTCGATCGAGTTACAACAGAAATACTAAAATCCTGATTAAAACGGAAAACAAGCGCGCATCTCGGGCGTCAAAATCGGTTCACAATGAAACGGCTTTTCTCGATTTCGAAAACGCCGCTGGCGCCATCTGGACTCAAGGAGATAGAGATACGAAGTAGTTAACGTCAGTGTTGTTCAGACACGACGCTCAGCAACTCGGAGAGCCGCGAAGCTCTGCGGAACTTTACATTATCGACAAAGGCTGCGTGATTAATTAAACAACCGTGGATCCAACATCGAAATTAATAACTATTATACATTATTACACCACTAATCAAATGTTTTTTCAACTTGTTCGTGAATACTCAGATATCAACAAAACTGTTGCAGATGTCACAATTACTGTTACAGATTATACTGAAAAATATTTCTGCCATAATTATGCTTTCATTCTTTTCTTTAAGATCAATTTATTCATTTGTTCATTCGTTCATTCGACCAGTAGAAATTAATATATTTTTGAAAATTATTCTTGAAAGTTAAAAATTCTAACAAATTATAATTTTACTTCGATTGTCAACATTTGTTTTTTCTATTTTGGTTTTTTTTTTTTTTCTTGTGTAAGAACTTTGATTATTCCTCTTTTTAATCATCCGACGAATTTCTCCTTGCGACTGACCGATTTTTCGAATTTATCGATGACTCAGCCCGTTAACCCTTTCGGTCAAAACATTTATCAACTCGATATTTTATCCTGAATTATCTTACTCAGGGTTTTTTGGGCGCGCTGATCAGGAATCTGAAGTCGGATTTTGATAATTCCCAATACGGCGGATTCCGGTTAAACTCGTGACCATTTCACTACTAAAACTAAATTATATATCGAATGTTCCGACATGCGCAGCGTATCACGAAGACTTGGCGTATCCTAATAATTTAACAGGTTATTCCCCCAGGCCGTGGCTTTATAAATTCGCTGGGGTTTTGCAAGCTCGCATTAACAATTCCGCACGTCAACGTCAACGTCGCGTCAACGTCGCCGTCGTCAACCCTGCCTCTCCCCCTCTCTCTTCGTGTCCGCCATTCCGTTTAAAACCCACAGTTCCTAACCATCCAAGTAGCAATATTGCGATATTGCGCGAGCTGTATCGGCTCCCGAATTTACACGCACGCAGAAAGTCCTGAGGGATTAGGACCCCTCGCTAATACTCAGCCTAGCTCTCGATTCCCGTTTTCGCCCGGTTGAACATCCCGAATCAATCTTCGAACCTGTTTCTCTTCTGCTCAAAACCTCGCTGTAATTCTCATCTCGTCTACAACTTTCTATAGTGCTTGAAATTTTCGTCCCGCTTGAGTATTTGCAACGCATTTGAAACCTTCCTCCCTAATCTCTGCAAATGAGATATCGAACTCCGCCTTTAGCAGCTAAAGGTATTAATCTTACGATAAACGTATTAATTGCTTTTGCTCGATAATTTTTTTTTCACATTTAGACGTTTTTCTTACTATTCTTTCTCATTACGATCACTGTTAATATATTTTCTTGCAACTGTTGCGAATATTTAATGCTAGTGCAAGAATAAATTGACGTTAAAGCCTCGTTTAACTAAAAAAGTAGAGAAAACCGAAGAAACTGATTTTGCGTTGCAATTACCAGAAAAGGATCGGCGATAGCGCAAAATGGTTACGCGTGCCTCGTTTTTCCCAATTCCAACAGTATTTAAACAATTTTTTCAACGATATCTATTTTACTCAATTTTTCGAGCTACGACAACAAAGGAAATTTTTCTCAGTGTACTTTACAGAAATTCTTTTAGCAACTACGATGCATAAACCGAAAATTTGATTCGGAAATTATTATATTCATATTTGATTGGAGATTTTGATGACAGTTATTCACACTTGAACAAAATTTTTTAAGAAATACACTAATTCTTATATTTTCTTACGAATATATCTGAACTCTTGAAACTCCTTTTTTGTAATTTTGTACATTTAGAATTCTCAATGCACAAATTTGTACACGAAATAGACAGATTTATGCTCAATCTTGAATATGGTGATTCTATTGCGAATTTCTTTTATTTTTCGGATTACACAATGTATCGTTCGGAACGATGAAAAATAATTGCTCGATAAAATCAACATCAGATCTGTCAGTTTCAATCAAATTTCTGAAAATATGCATCGGAGCCTTTGATCGATTGATCAAATCACGTACAGGCAAAACATAAGAATATTTTTATATTGCTTTAAATTCTACCTGACTTTTTTCCAACTTGACTAGTCCGTTAGCAAAAATCGTCATTATACTTCGATCAACATCGCGGTACAATTGATGGGGGGGGCAATTATTTGTTCATACAGTCGCGACCGATATATTGAATAATATTTTTCTCTTTCTCCCTTGAATTATGCCTGATATCGTTGCGCAAACGCGAAGGCGTATCGCCTTTTGCGGTTTTAATTCGTAACGCAATACGCGGGTCGATCGGGTGACCCGATAGTTGCCTTAAGGCTTTACGACCACGAAATGTGACACAGACTCGAGGTGTGCGTATAATTACTGAAATAATAACCCTTATTTTATTCACATTTAAATTTTTATTAATACAAAAAACCGCCACCCGCTATTTCAACGTGGCGATAATTGCTATATCAGCGGAATTATTTTCAACCGCTAAATCTTTTTTATCCCTTGTAATATCCTACCCCGAAAAAAATTGCCTACGTATCGTAAATTTGACACGATTTTGCCACGTGCCGTTAATGTCTCGTCGACGCGATATCGGGCCCAACGTATAACGAAACATGAAATTAAACGGCCAAGTGCGCATAACGCCTTGTACATATAGACGGTTAATTCGGAAACTTTCACAAAAATTTTTTGTTCTCATTCTTCCTTTCTTTTCTCTATTTTCTTCTTTTATGTACAAGCTTCTTGTTTCTCGTCTATTTTTTTACCCCATCTGAACAACGTTGTAATTACCTTTCGGCACGCGATCGAAATTAGAGAGAAATAAGTGGGAAAAATATGCGACAATCCTTGCTTTGAAACATACAAGGATTTGAATTTTGCAACATAAGGATCTGTAATTATAACCATTAAGTAAAGATTCGTTAAGATGTAATTACTCGAATGCCGGAGGCTCGGATATCGATTCTATTTCATCGGAGGTGTAAAACTGCGCAACAACGTATCCGTACAATTATTTCAAATTTCACACGTTCGTTAAAACTGGCTTCAATAATTTTTTCATCCTCATTTTCAAGCAGCTGCATAACACAAACCATGAAATGTGCTCAGGCATTAGGATAATTTTTCGGTAAATGTCAGATTTAAATTCACACCTTTACATAGCTCGGCTCGGTGCGGCATAACGAGATCGTGACTTTCGCAATTTTAGATATGTATGTGAGAGGAAGACAGCGATAGAGGAAGAAACTGCTGTAACGGTTACGTTACAAGCTGTGAGATAGTTGGTTGGAAAAAAAAAGAAGAAAGAAAAAACGAGAGCTAGAAACGATGCGTAAACGCGAAGAAAATTTTTATTTTAACCTTTTATACTTGGTAAAGAAAAAAAAAAAATAGAAAAAACAGAAAGTAACAATGAGAATTATACCGAGAAATAAACGAAATTTGGCCAACAAAGCCAAGTGTTGTACACGGGAGAAGAAAAAGAAAAAATGCGATAAAAAATCTACGCAAAACTTGCGAAAGGAACTAGCCAAACCTCTCTTACATTATTTATATAATATTACGTATATAAATCGTGAATAAACGCGTGAGAATAAAAACTTGTATGCACACTGTGATAATGTGTTTGTATAACCTAGCTTTGCTTTTTATATTCTCAGGCCAAAATTTTAGCTGCGGGACTAATTTCGGATAAAATATTGTCTAACATATATATATATATATATATACGCTATATAATATATATATACGCTAGATAAGCGGATCTTCGACTGGCGGAAAGACGCGATTTTCAAACATATTTATTACGAACGACGATTATTGGAATTTTTAATTTTATCGCAAGTTGAAAGTTAAAATGACGGTTTCTAGTTTCAACGAGAAATTGTTAAACAATATGATTAAACGTAATTTTGAAATTTCGTAAATCTTTTAAAGTATTGCAGGGTAAAGTAAAGATTTTCATCGTGTATCATGTGAACGAATATTTTACCGAACAATTTTTGCGAGTAAAAAAATCACCGAAGCAAGCTTTTCTCGATTAAATATCAAAACAAAAAAATAAAAAAAGAAGAAGTGTACATAACTTGAGTCAACTATTGTGTGAAAATAATTTCAATGCAACAATTTGTGAACATATAAGTATGAAAATTTAACAAACATAATCGTTGGAGTGTTGAGAGTGAAGACATAAATTGCAGTGTGCAAATTTGAGGCAGCTGACGGAACTAATTTGAAATTAATTCGCGAGTTAAATTGATGAAACGAATAGTGAATGCGAAATATCGAAGGTTGCGTAACGGACGCGGGTATTAATGAGGATCGAGTGAACTGGTCCTCCGTCGAGATGCCTGATCGACGACGCAACGACGACGTCCCGACCTTTGGAAAGAGATCATCATACATGCTATCCGAGCCATAGTCGAAGTCAAGGTAGGACCTCAGGATATTTTCTATGAATCAAAGAAGCGATCAGTCGATCGTCCATTACGAATCGAAATTCAAGGACGTCGGAGATTCAATTATTAAGTAATAATACGTTTCATATGTAGCGAATGAAGACAGTTTGATTATTGTTATTATGTAAGGTCACATCGTTGACCTGTAACCTTTTTGCGGCTGTGCCTGCTTCTTCTTTATTAGCTCTATGCACGTTTCACTTGCAACTTCTACCCTAAGCGAAATAAATCAAATAACCGTCATATGATGTTTCTGCATTGTATGCGTTGGCCTCTCGACTGGATACTCATATGCAAATGCGGCAATTCTACACGCTAATATCTCGCGTTACGTTTCAGTTTTTTTTTTTTTTTTTCACAATAAAATTTTGAAGTCGACGATCCAGCTCGAACAGAACGAGAGAAGCTTGAAGTAACGAATCGAGATTACATATTTTAGTCGTAACCTTAATTGAACCAAAGAATTCTGTCCTTCTCTTGATTAAGAAAAAAAGAAGCGATATTTTCACGTTCGGAATCTTGTGCATTCTGATTTTCGATTTTTCTCATTTTTCACACCCACTCGTCGAGTAAACTACTCCGTGTGAGTATATTTTAATTTTTCGAATTTTACTCCATCTAAACTTCATTTTTCGGAAGTTTGGTCTATCGGAACTTGAATTTTCGGAAGTTTGAGCCTTCGGGTTTCCGACAATTCGAAGCTTTGTTGTTTCGTCAAAGTTTCGTTACTTCACTTCAATTTTCGCCCTCAAATAATTCGCAATCATCGGCTCTTTCGGTTCTTCTCAAATTCGGTACTTCAACTTTTCCCCTGCTGGTCCTTGCACAGAAAAAAAAAAAAAAGAAAAAAGAAAAACGTAAGCAAGAAAATTGTGCTGCAGTTTTTGACCTTAGAAAAGTTATCTCGGGTATGTGCGGAGATCAGCGTGTCGTAAAGTCGAGGTGCACGTAGTCCGGGTGACAAAACGGAGCGAAGTCATGTAAGGCAAGAGAGAGAGTACTTTGGTCTGAACTCACGTACCCTGGTAAAATATTATAAAAACGTTGTTCCCCCCAAGTCCGCGTTGCTTACAGGCGATGCGACGGCAGAAATTCGGGGCCCCGTCATTCGTGTGATCGTTTAAGCGCGTGCTTGACGATAAACGGCGCGTTTTCCCCGCCAGCTCGGCCGCATCACGACGCTCCTTATAACTTCTCGTATGCGACATTTCTGGAATCCTCTTCTTCGGCAATTTGAAATAGGGAATGCGCGTGGAGAGGCGGATGTACCGAATGTTCCTACTTTTTTTCCTCACTCCCGATTTTATATCCGTCACCTTCGATCCGGCGAACTCCAACCCCCGGATAACCTGCCGTATACATTTTACGATATGATACAGCTAACGCCGAATTTATTGCTATAATTTCGAAATTAATGACCGGTTCTTAAAGTTGTTGCTTTTTTTTTATTCTCTCTATTCTATCCCTCCTCCCCCCCCCCCCCCCTTCCTTTTTTTTATGTCACACTTTTTCACAGAGTTTTTATTAACGCTATCGTCGATGGCGTTGTTGTTTTCTTATCAATTTTGTCACTTCTTGATGCCTCGGTAATTCAACCACTCTTCAACCTCAATACATTAAAACTTTGCCCAAATACTTGCGCATCGTGTTTTTGTCGAGCTGAATTTTTGAACTTGCCAAAAAAGTTTATGAATTTTTTGATTTCCGTTTAATCAGTATCATCGAGTTACCGCTTCATTTATTTTTTTAATTGTTTGAAAATTTCGAACAGTAAAAAACACGTTTCGGGTTTTATTCCTTAGATGTTGCTATATTTAAATTATACATACCTTCGATCCGTATTTTTACTTTTTTTTTTAATTTTTTTTTTTACCAAAACGAATATCGTGTTTTCTGATATCGTTGCACGGCTCGCACTATTTTCACTTTGAGTTACGTTTACGAGACTCCACAATTCTTCATATCTGTAACAGTTATCTAGATTTTTCAGTGATTAACGGCGAGATATGAAGCCGGCATTTGTTACGCAATATTAACCGTAGAAACTAGTCGTTTATATTCACAAAAGTGAAGCGAACGCGTTTTATTCTTGACATCACGATTCTCTGTCAATTTTCTCAAAAATGATTCAACAATCCAATTTTTCCTCTCCCACTAAGTCACTCGCGTTTGTGTATAAAATTTTCGCGCCATTGATTGCTGAGGAATTGAAGAACTGCGTGAAAGAAAAAAAAAAAAAACCAAATACATACAAACTTGCGCTTTCTCCTTGTCCGATGAAAAGAAAAGGAGAATGAAAAATTGAAGTATACCTTCCGCGACTCGGGAAATATCTCGTATAAATACCGCTTATAAATTTTATACACATTTCTCGGGCGCAAATGACGCCTTCAGAGTCAGCGATTCGCTCTGAATCAAACTCGGTCCTAGCTGCTCAGCTACGCGTGCAAGTGATTGCTGAAATTTAAACTCTTCTTCTCGCCCGCGCATTACCCGGGAAATTTTTGCCACACTCCATTGTTGTTGACGCCCAGAAGAGGATAAGAAAAAAAAAAAAAAAATGGCGTTGAAAAAAGAAGAAAAAATGAAACAGCCACGAACTCACTTGAGCAATAAATTGAGAACACTCTCCCTTTTCAAACTAAAATTGAATTCTGTTTTTATTTCTTTTTTTTTCTTCTTGGCCTGTCTTGAGTTCTCACCCGATTCTCGCCAATATTTCACTCACGTTCGCGCACAAGTTGTAATTAATAACAAGTAATATGAATTAACGAGAAGAGGCATGCAGGCATGGATCATTAAGGATACGAGAAATAATATCGCTTGCGCAATCACAGTGTTTTTTTTTTTTTTTGTTTCATTACCAAGAAGAATTCTTTCAACCGATAAGAAGTCGAATACGGATTGCCGAGTATAAATTCGATCGAGATGCGCCAAAACGATTTTCGAGTATTGCTATAACGAGAACACGCGGTGGAGCAAAAGTGCGAGGCTGTGAATTTTAATGGAGTCTGTAATAAATCACCTTTCAAGTTTAAAGAATCACATGTCGTAAAAATTACTCCTCTTTTATTTCTACATCTACAGCTTCAATTATATAATATACGATGCCATTCAGACAAATTGAGAAATCAGACTCGCTCCACTTACTGGTTTAGAACGAGGACGAATGGCACAATTGACGAAAGAGAGAAGATGTAAGAATGTGAAGAAAAAAGAAAAAAAATTATCAAGTAATGAATCAAAAATCAATAGTGAAAAAACTCTTCACCCACGGCTTGAGGTTCAAATTAAATACAGTCAATGATTTTTATCAACAATTCCGAATGGAATCAAGATTGTAAAATCTACAAATTTTCAAAGATGCTTTTCTGCAGTATTTGATTATAAAAATGTCATCTCCTGTAGTTTTATCGCAAAAAAAAAAAAGCTCAGGAACTTGTTCCATAAAATCTTGGACCATTTTTTCCAAGCTCGAGAGTCAAGCCTTTGATATTCTAATTTCGCCGCTTTTCACGGATAGTTTACACAAGAATAACATACATATGCTCATCTAGATGCGATGAAGCAGTGTCTGTATAATATTGTAAAGTCGGTAAGGTAAGTCAGCCGGGAGCAGGGTGTGGGTATATAGAATGCCCTCGACCTGGTTATGGCTGACATCTCTCTCCCACACTTGTTATTATTATATAAAATATGCACGTGTGTATATAGATGCCCGAGCTATAACGCGTATTGCCATGCTGCGACGAGTTATTGTGTTATATACGCTTTTGCATCGCGTTGGCGGTCCTTCTACCGCCTCTAATGATCGCCGTCTGGGTTCTCACAGTGCAGATAAACTCATTAGTACGAATACGCGATGCTTCCTGATTACGTACGTCGAGTAATGAAGAAAAAAACAAAAAACCGATCAAACCGGTGAAGAGGTATTCAATTTGTACGTCGCGGTTTGCTAACTTGCGAGTGCGAAGCGTAGCAGCTTCAAGATCGAACCCAATTGGTGTTCCGAGTCTCCAGTAGTCCGCTATATTTGGTGCTGATTGGTTGAGGATGGATCCGAAAATGTTTTTTCTCCCCTCAATTGGCACCGCAAGAAATTTTCTGTTTTCAACAATGAACAACGAATCACGACAAGATCTGGATATTGGTACCGAAAGGTTTTTAATCTGAATGTCTTCGTTGACTCAGATTTGATACGATTTTATGCGACTTAGAACCAGATATTCAGTCCTTGACTTGTGATTTCGTTCGAATACATCTGAAAGAAAGTCCACGAAATGAAGATAATATCAAGTAGTTGAACTGGCATAAGCATGAGAACATTATGGATTCCATGAGGAATAGTTAAACTATCATCCAGTTCTTCTTCTTCTTCTTCTTTTTCGGTCTGATCGCTGAACGATTTATTGTTTAACCTTGATCAGGATCAGGGAAGTAAAAAAAGGGGACTGGTAACAAATTCTGTCTTCCATTGGCACTAAGCCACTTTTGACGGTAGCTGATTCACGAGGTGCGGACCTTGAACCCTGTCCGATGTGAGTTCACCGGGTGTTGTATTGTTAGCATGAATGCACAGGCCGTAACCGACAAAGGACATTCTTCCCATCGTCTGATCAGCCAAGTGCTAGGCGCACCTTTCCGCACCTTTACCGAGGACGCTTACCTCGAGAAACAATGCCGTTTGGGCGTGGACGACGAGCGAGGAGTTGAGAGTCCTCTGCACCCGGACACCGATGAGTGTAATAACGAATACCGTGCCGCAATTTGCATTGGATTTCATCGAGGATCATAGAATAAGAGAATCGACCGAAAAGTCCGCGAGAATATCGGGCAGCTCAAGTTCCAAAGCGAGACATTTGAAGAGTAGGAAAAAGTTCTTCTCGAATATATAATGAAGGAGTGCAAGTACAGAAACAGGAAGAAAGCTTCGCCTCATCCTAACCGCAACCCTTGGGAATATTCCCGGCTCTTATCCTTTCCGGCTTGGAAACGGGTCACTGATTCGTTCTTCTTTAGGGCAAAATTTTCATCCCTAAGATGAAAATCTGAGGGCACCTAAATTTCGAAGCTTAATTTTTGATAGGCTTTAGACTCGAATCATAATTTATAAAGCTTGAAATAAAGCAGAAACTGCAGGCTTGAAGAGGTGCTGGTCAGAAGTTATGACGATCCTTATACTCAAGTTCAGTGACATGCCAAATCTCCTGTCGTGTACGAGTCCAAACTACAAAAGGTTCAAAATTTTAGTGCAAATGGTATACTGTATGAAAAATGTAATATGGATAGCTCGGTGTCACTCTAATGATATTTGACGTCAATTCATCACTGTCGGAGTTTTGGTTAATTCCAACACCACCGGTGTGATGATGACTGCTTCCAATCTTTCGAAATTCCTAAGGTAAAATTACGAATAATGGTGAATCTGAATCAGGAACCATTACGACATCATAACGCGAAGGTGAAGATTATCCATATATTCCGGCATTTCCTCAGGGTGATACGAAAAGTTGTTATTAAGGTTAGCCAACGAAGCGTATAAGACTCGGCGTCGTCGCATTACATGGGGTGGAATTCGGAGGGCGTATTCGTTGGGGTTGGCGGGTGATCTGGCCTTCGGAGCAAGAAGTGTCTAAGTTGGTGAGGCACATCGAGGGAGTGAAAAGTTTTAATGTGATACACGTGGGCAGACCTGGTACCTGAATAGTAGAGGTCTTCCCTCCTACCGAGGCGTCGAAAAGTGTAAAGTTTCGGGGCGCGTCTTTGCCCGAGCCGTTCTCTTTATACCCCCGGGGAATCGAGCCGGCCTTTATCGGTCACTTTTCCAGATCCCAGCTTGGTTCGAGACTCGCGCAACCCGATAATGACGAATAGGTACGTTGATGCAGATGGTCTCGGTCCTCTTAATTACCGCGATTCGCCTCCAGGCGCTGGTCGTCGGTTGAATTAATCAGCGTACGCGTGCTCAATCCATCAACCGACCTTACCGAGTCTTTGAGGAGGTTCCAGAGTACCTCGTACGGCGAAAAGAGTACAACAGAAGTTATCGAATGTCATAACACGTTGTGATACGGTTGTTACGACACTGCAACACGACGTTGACTTCAAGTCAGTCTTTTACAGTACCTTGCATGTCAATGTCCACGGAGTACACCCTCTTCGTCGTTCACCTCGCATCGCTTTTCGGGTCAGTCCTACCGCGTAGACACCATTGAAGCGGAGATAGAAACGGATCGTGAAATCGCAAAGAGGAACGATGCAGGCGTCGAAAGCATGCCCCCGTTTCGCCGCTCATCGCGGCAGAGAAGTCAGCGGAATCTCACTTGGAGAGAAGACTGTAGCCTCCCTTGGAGCTGGTAACTTCGGTCTGGCGCCATTACCGAAAGTGGTAAAGTTAGCCAACGCCGATCTCTGTTACTCCGGCACCACCGAATCTCCGTGTTATCGTGGTCAAAGCTCAGCTCAAGATGTTCCCGTAAGTTTCTCCGACGTTGCCGTCTTGGCGAGACACTTTACGTAATTCCAGTCACTTCGTCCTCAACCTGTCTAACTATATCTGACCGCAAATGAAGAGACAAAGAGAGAAAGAGGGAGAGAAAGAGAGAGAGTAAGGTTGATTGCGAATCATACCCTATGATTTACTGCTCGCGATTCAGGATCGGAGATACATGGTACTTGTTATTTATACAATTGAGAAATTCCTACCGATATGCACTTCCGGTGGTCGTTCATTCCCCTGGTGGCGTCACTTGCTTTTACATCCTCTCTCTTTGCTCTCTTTGATTCTCTCGGGTTAACTCCGCGGGAACTCAACTCGCAACTTTTCCATCACCGGTTTCTTCTTGTTCTCGACTCGCTATCTCGCCGCGGTGGAAGCTAGACGAAATTATTTTACCTCGCGGGTGAAGTTTCGACGATGGCTTTTCGTCTAAGGCTCGCTGATTCTCGAACTGACGTACAGCTGGTGTAAAGAAGTTTTGACACTGATCGGTTCATACACTGAGAGAAATTTTTAGTTCCGGTTACCGCTCGGTCCTTAACTATTTTCATTTTTTTACCACAATCGAAAAATATAGTTCTAGGTAGAAAATGAAAATTAGTTTTCTAGCTATTACCGAAAAGTTTAGTATCCGTTACTATTCTTTCTCATTACGATCGCTGTTACTAGATTTTCTAGCAGCTGTTGCGAAAATTTAACGCTTGTGCAAGAATAAGTTGACGCTAAAGCCTTATTTAATCAAAAAAGTAGAGTAAATCGTACACACTGATTTTACGTTGCAATTACCAAAAAATGATCGACAATAGCGCGAAATGTTTACGCGTGCCTCGTTTCTCGTAATTCCAAAACTATTCAAGCAGTTTTTTTAACGATACCTGTACTACTGAATTTTTCTAGTTACTGTAGCAAATGAAATTTTTCTCAGTGTGGATTTTTGCCCTATCTCTGAGAGAATAAGATTCATCCATGGCTAACGATCGTTATTACGATATAACGAAGTGAAAAAAACAAGTCCATTCTTCGTCTCTCACAAACACCTGGGCATCGTTAGAGAGAATATTATGGGCGTAATTGGTCAGGAAGATGATTACCCGCGTGAGTGAGAAACTCGAGAAGTCCAGACGAGAAATATCAGCGTGTTCTCATAGCGCGGCAAGATCGGTTCTTCTCCAGTACGGTAACATCTTGGTGAGGAAATCGTATCGTCGGCCGATCAAATCGTCTAACAAAGAAGAAGAGTAACAGGCACCCTAGAGTTGCGAAACCTTTTGGTCATTTAGGTGGTTTAGATATATTCGCGATTGTGTCGGTTTATTATTTCACCGAGGATGATACGTCGGCGGGTTTTGCGAAATCTACGCGCTTCACCGATTCCATGCCCGCGATAATCTGCAACCCGTGGCCATGACAGCTGCGGGTTCCGCAAACCACGAGTACTGCACAAACACCGAAACACCATGCCAGTGATTTATATCGGCTCTCTCTCTCTCTCTCTCTCTCTCTCTCTCTCTCTCTCGCGACTGTGATCAATGAAAAATCGCCAAAGTCCCATCAATTATATAAAGCGAACGAAAGGTTGAAAATCTCGAGCTAATCGACCGCTTGGCAAACGAACTTTAGAACATATTAATCATAAGTATACCAATGCTGCTGCTGCTGTTATTGCAGTCCGTTCTCTTTTGCATGACGACGAGGTGCACGCGTTGCATAGTCAAGGATGCATCTTTGATACACTGTCGATTATATTAGGTGAGATATTCTAGGAATATTCGGGTATAATATAGAGGTTTACGAATTCTATGAAGTTTATGAAAATGCTTTCGAGTAACTCTTCGATTTTGTTATTTAATTCCATGTCAACATTCCATTAACGAGTTCTCTCGGGGTTATGCCTGGTCGGAATTTTTGAAAAATCGATTTATTTTTTTTTTTCTATTTCATTTTCGTAATTTACATGCATTCAAGTATATTCACGGAAAATTTAATATCGATCGGACAAATATTCTCGAAATTACGCACGCACTTGCAAGGACGACGCGAAGCGTTTGAAAGTGTTTGTAAAACTTTAAACGTGTTTTTCTCAAAACTATGTTTTCCAAGCCGATGAGCAAGATTTTTCGGAAACTGCTTAAGCGATCAGTCTCAAAGTTTTACACAAGCTTTGTGTATATATATTTACATTCTTAATCGAAGGTTTTTTTCTCGCCGACAGATATTTTCCGTTTTATAAATAAATTATTGCAAAAATTTTTATGGATAATCGATTTCTTTTATTTGAAAACCGGCCGTTTTGTTGAAAATTGATATTATGCTTATTCCTTTGATCACAGATCAGAAAGTACCTTATATTAACTGAATCGTTTTTTTTTTTCATTTCTAACGATCCAGTCCAAAGATATCTTGCTCACCGCAAGACGCCTTTTTTATAACAGCTTTAAAAATCGTTATTATCACAAATAAAAAATGTAAATATGAATTTCAACGTTACCCGAATATGTACATAAATTTTTATATTAATAAATTGAAACCTCCCGAGTAGATAAAACCCACTAAGCGTGTTTCGAAATCTGATCAAAGATCGAATTCACTCAAGGAGCGGATCGTCGGAGCTGAAAAAAATCGGGGCTAGGTCCCAATTAAACCGACCGTCTTTAGCAGGGTCTTTAAGAACGTTGAGCAAAAGTGGTCAAAAGTTCATTCCCGGTGTCAGCGGATGCTGTGTTTCTGAACGGACGTTTGCGCCTGAAATCAATTCTGTCGGCACAACTTGTGTCTGTGTGCGTATGCCGCAGTTAATCACGATTAATTGAACTTTATGGTCTGGCCATATTGAGACGTAGCCTGGAGCGGCTGAACAATCGTCAATACATCTTTACGGTTTTGAGCGCACGGCGCCCGATTTTCAGTGTAGTAATAATATCGTGGAGAATTATCGTGAATAATTCTATTCACCAGTATTTTCAACCCGCGCCGTTTTGTCCACTTATCAGGCCAATTGACAGCTACACGATGTTTACAACGAACGCTTACTTGGCTCGAATGATCGACGTCTCATCGAAGTACATTCGATCGATGATTCTTATAATCGGAAATCGCGATCTTAGAATCAGTAACACCATAGCATGGACTAAGTTCACTTGCTTTCGTCATAAGACGTACACTGAGAGAAATTTTTAGTTCCGGTTACCGCTCGGTCCTTAACTATTTTCATTTTTTACCACAATCGAAAAAATATAGTTCTAGGTAGAAAATGAAAATTAGATTTCTAGCCGTTACCGGAAAGTCTAGTATCCATTACTATTCTTTCTCATTACGATCACTGTTGCTACATTTTCTTGTAACTGTTGCGAAAATTTAATGCTCGTGCAAGAATAAATTGATTTTAAAGCCTTGTTTAACTAAAAAAGTAGAGTAAATCTCAGAAACTGATTTTGCGTTGCAATTACCAAAAAAAGGATCGACGATAGCGCGAAATGGTTACGCGTGCCTCGTTCCTCGTAATTCCAAAAATATTCAAACAGTTTTTTTAACGATACCTGTTTTACTGAATTTTTCTAGTTACTGTAACAAATGAAGTTTTTCTCAGTGTAATCACAATTCTTTTATCCAATAGCGAGGCCAGTCTTATAGTGCAAATTTCCAACCATCTACCCGTCCTTTTATTCCTAATCCATCTTCCTAATCCATGCTCAATCATTGTCAAACTTTTACCCGAAGCATTTCATTCTTTAGCAGCACGCGATTGCAGAAGGACTTGAATGTAAAGTTCGAGTCGTGATCGAAGGTGTTACATACGGTATATTACCTTCAGCCAACGTGAACGAGATTCAAGGATTTGATTTTAGCCGTTGGTGGGAAACAGAGAAATTTAATACTCAGGAAAATTCACCGTGACCAAAGCTTCAACAAAAAAAAAAAAAGGTTTCAAAGTCCAAAATATGTCTACCGGTACAATGCGCAAAAAAATTGCCGATCAAATTGACCTTCCATTCTTATTCTCTCTCTCTTTATCATTCTTCTGATTTATTCTCCGATCAGTCCGGAATTTTTTAATTCGATTCGATTCGAAAGAAAGCGAGAAACGAGAGGAAGAAAGAGGAGAATAAGAATAGGAAAGGTTGTGCAAAGAGTCAGTCTTACGCCTACACGCATTCTCGTATTGTTTGCAACAAACGATCTTCGATCCAAAGCTATAGATTTCAAGCGGTATAAATGTTTCGCTAATTTATTCACACACTCCCAAGTGCTCCTCCTCGCCAGATAACAATAGTTCGTTTCGTTGTGTTTGTTTGCAGGGCGAGTGAGCGATGACGAAACGATTGAGCAATATGATCGATGGTTGATTCAGTTCCCTCGATTCCCATTATCCCATTATCCCATTCTGCGATTTCTTGCTCGTTCTTTTCGTACTTCATTCTTTTCACGTCTCTTCTTTATTCGACGCGGAAATTCGATAGTGTGTAATGGTATACCATTGCTCCGTCAAATTGACGTGTGTTCGAAAATTGACACACTGTACAAAAAGCTGCTCGCGCTGTTAATAATCGGTTAGCGATTTCTCGCGTGGCTTGCGCATCTGGTCGTTCGATTGATGCGAAGAACGTGAATTAAAAAATAGAGAAAAAGCACTCTTTTGCTTCTTGACACGCAATTGAGACGCTCTTACAATACTCGATGTTGTAATTATCACGGTATATATGCGTATATATATAAGAATAAATTGTCGACGAGCAAAACTGGGTAAATTATACCGGTCGCAAAGTTTACCTAACCATACTTGCGGTTAACGATCGGTTAAAAGTGCAAACGAGATTCTCTTTTTATTCGATTGCAAATTTCTCGCATGTATACATCTACTTTCCTCATATATACGCAACGAAACATTGTACAAGGATTGGCCATTGAAAGAAATTTTTTTTTCACAAACCTGAGAATCGATCATCATTACACTCAGTTCGTAATGAAATCGTTCGGACATCGAATACCGATTTTTTCGCTACTTGTTCTTGATTTCTTTCTCGAGCGTGAAAAAGGAGCAAGGTCTTTACAATAATCTCTAATTGCATGAGAATCGGTATAATTCGATCGGCACAAATCGGCAGCGATCGGTTAACCGAAAAATGACCTTAGAAGCAGAAGAACCGAACATAATTACAGCCACGGCAAATGTCGACCGTGCTAAATTGATCGGCTTAATTAATAACGAAGCTCGAATCTTTGATCGGGAATCGATGAAGAAATCGAAATAAAATCTTGTCCAAAATTACGGTGTAGACAATAACGTACAGGATGCATATCCTGTCCGACCAGCTACGTAATTTATTCACTTTGCCGGAGGATATTCTTGCGGGGCAAAACTGCAGGAGGTAGCAGTGCGGCCAACTTTGTACGACTTGAGCCTGCTGGTATGCGGTATTACCGATGTCTTACTCAAGTCTATGCACCGACTCACAGCCCGTATAAACTTACGGCGTATATGGCGCGACCCAGTACCCGTAACCTTCCATTGAATTCTTGGATGATCGCGGGAGCGTCGCGTCCATCGTTCCACGCTCTGTTCCACGCGGTTCCATTCGGTTACATAGGTCAGCAACGCATTTCGCGCCAGAATTGAATACCGGATAACACCGTTGAACAAAAATTAATTTTATTTTTTCGCTTGAGTTGAGTTGATTATTTTTATTTTTCTTATCCGTCACGTATCGAAACAATGGAAAATTATATACGCTCCATCTTGAAGTTTGATTTTGTTATCTTGGGAAATTTAATAACGATTCAATCATTTCGCATATGTTGAGTGATACTGAACAGATGAATATTATTATTTTTCGAAAAAGTTTGATTTTGCAGTCAGGAAAATGCTATTTCAAAATTGAAGAAAACGTACGATTTCAATTATTCAGCTGATAAAAAACCGAAACAATATCATTTTTTAGTGAAAGTGATGTAATTGCGAAATAGAACATTGTTTAATTGTTATTTATAGTAAATGTTTGAGAAAATTGGTAATTTTTCTGAAAATCAGAAATATTGTTCCGGTTTCTACAAAAGCAAAGTTTATCTAGTGAAAATATATATTTTTTTTCATTCTTTCTATTTGTTACGTGGAATGAATCAAAAGTTAACATCTGGAACCCAAACTCAAAATTGACACGTTTAATTAGATAAAAAAATTTCCTCTGTTGTCTATCTCTTATAATCCAACCACACGTTATTTATCAATATATTTGAATCTATAAATTGTATTGGTTCATTTTTTGAATCGTAGTTTTCACAGGAACAAAGTTAGTGGATTAAAAATTCTACCACAAACAAAGTACAAATAGTTTGCACTCAATTGGTTTTCCAATTTTTAGAAATACTAAAGATAAAAGAAATCTTGAAATGGTGTCCAAATTCTGTATATTTAGACTGTTTTTTGTTTAAACCAATAAATTCTGTGCTGAGACGGATTGAAAAAAATCGATGTTGAACTGTTACACGTGAAAAATTTTAAAAAATTTTTTGACTCGAAAATTCCTTCCTTAATTTTTTCAAAAACAAACTGTGGAACAAACATCCAAGTCTAATGTCCCTCGAGAGTTTCTTTGATCCTGGTATTCACGGTTGAAAAACTCTGACGTAAACAGAAATCTAACGATTTTGAAACCACTCCCAGTAAATACCATATATTTTAAATTTACAGAGAAGCTCATATTTTCCATAAATTTTCAAATTGTTGAAAGAAACCATCGCGACGATGTTGTACGTAGTGCGCAATCGTTCGCACGATCTGACGCGTTGACTGGTAGATAGATATAAGAGATTTTAAGGTTGATCAGGAAATGTCAAGACCGAAGGGGGGCGAGCGGATGGATGGATGGATGGATGGATGGGTGCCGAAGAAGGAATCGCAGAAAGGTCGCGAGGCTTCGCGATGCGCGATTTCATCTATCACGCGCGTTATGTTATAGAAGGGGGTCGTATTAATTTTTTTTTCAGCGCAGCGCTCATCGGCGATGAGCTAATGTCACGGGAGCCGTGAAATCGCTAATTCGGCCACTAAATTTTTATTCATGCTCGTTCGTTTTTTCGACTCTTCCGTTTTTGTCCGAGCCGAGACTGCACGGAACGCCGTTTGCACAATTATGTACCTGTTAAAGTCACGCGGTTTTACCGCGGTTACGTAACAGTCACTTAAAAACCCCCTTGCATCCCATTGTCTCGGGCGTCGGGACGCCCTGCCAGACGATCTTCTCGTAAATATCCTATTCTGCACGAGATACGATTTCGAAACGATGTATTTCCGACACCAGGTATTTTTCTAGAACAATTTACGACCAACGCTTAATTTTATTTGCTTCAAATTCTCGTTCCAAAATTATATGCAATAAGAGAAATTTTTTGTTCCCGTTACCGCTCGGTCCCTCAACGATTTTCATTTTTTACCACAATCGACAAAATATAGTTCCAGGTAGAAAATGAAAATTAGTTTTCTAACTGTTACCAAAAAGTCTAGTATCCGTTACTATTCTTTCTCATTACGATCACTGTTACTACATTTTCTTGTAACTGTTGCGAAAATTTAATGCTTGTGCAAGAATAAATTGACGTTAAAGCCTTGTTTAACTAAAAAAAGTAGAGTAAACCGAAGAAACTGATTTTGCGTTGCAATCACCAAAAAATAATCGACAATAGCGCTAAATGGTTACGCGTACCTCGTTTTTCGTAATCCCAACAATATTCAAACAGTTTTTTTCACGATACCTGTGTTACTGAATTTTTATAGTTACTGTAAAAAATGAAAATTTTTCTCCGTGTGTGGACAAAGTTACGCGTTCACATCAGCCGGCAGACCTTAAAAAAAAAAAGAAAAATTGCAAATACATGCGTTATAATTAACATTGTCCGGAAAAAATCACCTTCTGATACTAAGATGTTTGAAATTATTCGTATTATAATTTTTTACTTCGTATTTGAAATTCCCTTCCTGATCACGTCTCGATTGAAAAAATATTCTTCCTCAATCATCATTTATTCGGACGGGAATTTTCAAATTTGCTAGATAATTTTGATGCTGAGAAAATTTTCGAACAACAATCTCACGGTATTTTTATACACTTTCGAAAGAATTTTATTCCGTGAAATTTAAGGCTGGTATAAATTTGAGTTCTTAGGTAATATTTTGTTAAAAAAATTTTCATTTTTATTGAAACTTGATTTCAGTTAATATAAATATACAATATGAAATTGTGAATATTATCGTCATGTTTGTCCTTTTTTCTTCATCTATAAATTCATATTCTTCTCTTTCAATTGAACAATCATTACATATGTGCATGTCACCAAGGATTTTATCAGCATTTCACAGATCTAACGCAACGCGTTTATGGTATTAACGAAATAATAATTATTGTAATATCGTCACGGTGGGTTCATGTTATATTACATTATGATACTCAGATGTTTCGTCAGAATAGAAGATTTTTTTGCTTTATCTTTTCTTTTCTCCTTCTGTTTTCTTTTTTTTATTTTTTTTTTTTTACCTGTTTGGTGACATTTCGTGAGGTCTTTGTTGCTACTTGGGATTAAGAACGTTAAGAGAGGAAAAAAAAAAAAAAGAACCATCTCAGCAACAAGAATAAGGACAAACGTTTATTGCCCGGCTGCCACGCAGAGCAGACATCGGTCGTAATTGCGAATGTAACGTACTGCACACCACGTGCATTTATAGAATTAGCAATCAAGCGAATCGTAAAACGGGAGACGTCTTCGACGATTAATTATTTTCTTTTTCCTCATTTATTTATTTTTCAAGCGCTTCTTTCTCTTTCTCTCTCTCGCTACTCTCTTTGTCTCTTTTGCTACAACAATTATCTCTCTGCAATTGCAATTTCACTTCTGCGGTAAAAAACAAATGTAAAAAGAAGATACGATCGTTTCATTTTTAACAATATTATACTTGACGTAAAATTCTTGTTACATTTTTCTTTCTATCTGCCAGTTTTTGAGTTTAAACCGTGCAATCGTAAAAAAAAATTTCGATCGTATAAGAAAAACACACTTCCGCTGAGGCGAGCGACCCGCGGGACGGGTTTGAAACATTTATTATGACATTAATATTGAACCTGGCTGCAGAGAATAGAAGAAGAGAAAATAATGAAACTTTGAGACTGCAGGAGCATCTAGAGACTGAGAAACTTTCAATGCTCTCTGCACTTTAACCCCCCACGTTCCCTGAGTTTATATTGCCCGAAATGAATTATTCACCCGTTTACCTGGGTGACGGATACTTCCGGGTCGAAATGGCGGTTGGAACGTCTCAGGGTTTAAATTATTTACTTGAAATTTTTTCCTTATTCTTACCTTTTTCCAGAGAAAACTATTCAATTTACCCTGATTGTGGATGTGATTTTTTCGGCGCTTTCCTTAACGCGATGAATACAGCTCTCTTTTTCTCTCTCTCTCTCTCTCTCTCTCTCTCGATGTTGGAAAAAGCATATTTTCCGTTCTCTATACTTCCTCCATTTCCTCCTCTTTCTTCCTATAAAGATCATCTATATCAGCTCTGAAAGAGGGATGAATTTCGGCATGCTACCGCTTTTATTCCCTACCGAAGTAAAAGAATACAGTATGAAAGGAGCTTAACAGTCGTTGACGGAAGTAAAGACCTGCATTTAGGCCTCAGGCGATCAATGGCTAATGTAACAGGGAACGAGCTTTCGTAATTGCGGTACAAGCCGAGGGCCGGGTTCCGGGCTTAGACGCTACCGCTTTTTTTCCTCTTTTTATTCTTCTTCTTATTCCTCTATTTCTTTTCCTTACTTTTTATATCTATCTATCTCTCTCTCTCTCTCTCTCTCTGTGTTATATTTTTTACGAAACGAGAACATGTAGCTAAACAAGCTCCCCCGTCGTTGGATGCGAGCATACTTTTTGCACAAAACGATTCCAAAGCCACACAGTGTCACACTGTCCATGTTATCCTCAAATTATCCGTCGTAATTCACGATATTCGAATCACACGCCTATACATTAATTCAATTGTTTTTTATCACCCAGGTCGAATCGACTGGCAGAAATCATATTCAGATGAAATTTTCGATAAAATACCTAATTTATACGATACTTTTGTATCGGGATTGCACGGGGCTGTTAAATCGTGGAAGACCCGAACCATGTTTGATTCCAGTCATCGCTCAGAAATTGTATGAAATCGCTTGAACTCGTTTGAAATTATTTGAAATCCGCTTAAATTGTTTGGAACTCCGTGAAATTAGTTTGAAATGGCTTGAGGCTGCTTAAAATCAGTTTAAAGTCGTTTAAAACATCTTGGGATTGGTTCGAAACCGTTTGTCACGATTATCGAATCACTTGAAACCGCCTAAGATCAGTTTTGAGTGATCTAAAACTCCTTAAAATTAGTTTGAAACCTCAAACGACGGTTTTGACAAGACTTAAAGCTGCCTGAAGTAATTTCGTAGTCGTTAGAAACTCGTTTGAATTATTTAAAATCCTCAATCACTGATGAATTCGCGAGTGAAAATTGTCGATAAAACATGCACGGATTATCGTTCAACGCAAACCTTCCGAAAAAAAAATATATTTTGATCAAAAACTGAGGAAATGGCGACATTTGATCCCCCTAGAATTCCTCGGACGAAAGATTACAGCCACCGGGTTTCATCTGGGAGAAATTATCTCTCACAGGCAATTCGCAAGCGTGTATTTTCGCTCGAGCAACGTTCGAGCGGCGCGATGAGAAGGACCTTGGGGTTCCCCGGGCCCCCTCAAAGGGAGGCTGAGGCGAGTCGTGGTTGGATTTAGCCGAGGGGCCCCCCTTCTAGCTGTCCCTTGCCTGCAACTCCCTCCGTAAAATGGTGTAAGGTAAGCGCTCTTCCTTGTGAGCGAGGCAAAGGATCCTCGGATGGTGGCCCAGGCTATATAAACAAGGAGAGTCGGTGTTGTGAGCAGTCACTCCTCACTCAGCTGGTGGCCGAGCAACAAAGTGAATCCAGAAAACAATCGGTTGGCAAAGATTCTCGGTTTATTTTTTTCATTTATTTCGGTTAGTCGCGGGTATACTTCTCAATTTCTGTGCCAGACGACGATCGTCCAAGTGACCCGGAAACCGTGCGCATACCGGAAGGAGCACCAGTATCAGGGAAATTTGAAAAAAAAAAAAACCGGAAATCCTTCGCCATGATCAACCTCGTACAGGTATGTCAGTCACGACGCAGCATCCTGCGATTCGATTTTCACCACCACAGAACCGCGAATCTCACCCCGTCGAAATCACCCCCCACCCTCCACCACCCCCCATGCCTTCGTTACTCCCGATTGTGCAAATCTCACTGCACATGCTCCTCGTTTCATATTCCCAACGAGACTTCGTGCCGTCCGCGAATATCTTATTTCACCGATTTAAACGTTATTTCCGGATCGGTCTTTTGCGCAAGGTGAACCCCAAAAAAAAAAGAAAAAAAAGAGTGGAACGAGTATCGATCGTTTTGCCATTTTTACATGCAATTAAGGATGTATCAGTTTTTTTTGCCAAATAATACGTTTCTTATTCCTTGAACTCTGGATTTAACAATTACCGTTATGAATATTGCACCGTCGATGAATTTAAATTAAAAATTCTCATTCATGCCGAATAAATGACCCGACGAATTTACACATTGAAATTAAATTCATTCGCGTTGGGTGAACAAATGAGCAAAATATATTTAGCATCGTTTTGATGAATTCTCTGCAATATCCGTCGGTGATATTGACAGATATATTAATTGGCAGAAAATTAGACTGTAATCAATACGTGTGTATCGTATCTGTGATCGAACGTGAGGGGCTATGAAATGTGATAATTTCAATGATTCGAAAATTAGTTCACCACCTGAAGGAATTCTTAATCAATGGTGTAATGATTTCGCGGCCGTTTGATCATTTTCTATTATTCAGGTGGAAGAAGGGTGAATACTTGTATTTCCACACGTGTAATAATTAGCTAATTAGCTAATTAGCCAATTAGCGATATTTTAATTCCTTGCGATATCTTCCTTATCCCTCAATTAAAATAAATTCAAAACTGCGGTCCCGCGATGCTCGCACGTGGTGTTAAACGGACTTTCAAGGATCCTTTAAAAATTAAACGTGTATATTCTCGGGATAATTAGGGGCGGCCTAATTGATCGACTGGATCGTTTTATGCCTACCTCACGGCTACGAAGCAATTACGCCGCGTCTTCTCGACCATCGCTAAGTACAGCGTTATTTCGACCGCGAGGGTCAGTTTCGCTTTCGATTATTTAACTCACGCGAAAGCGTGCCATCCTTTTCTATTCGTAAAATGTGTAAAATACCCGGATCAATCCATCATTCGTGCAACCGTGTTGCGGAGGAAAAACGAAGCAGTCGTAACAGTCGATCTGAAACTAACGTGTTCGTTTTCTTTCGGTATTAAGCAATCCTGTACAATGTTGCGCAAAAAGAAGTACAAGAATTGGTGTAAAATATGCCTGAAGAACAAAGTCGCGATGTGTCAAAGTTTACGGAAAAGTTAGAAACGGGTGAGGAAGTAGAATTTATTCTGTCTCTAGAGAAAAGTGGATACGCAAAAGTTTGATAAGGACGAATTATGTATAAATGAATACGTTAATACTTTCTCACAGACATTACAAGACTGATAATACAGCTCGCTAGGAAAAATGACAAGTTATAACTTTATTAAATATCGAAGAGTGTATGTTTAATACACGATTGAAAATACTATACATTATCGTGTCGCAGCAACCTTTCCTATAAATATCATACAATGAGATCATTAACCGCACGATAAAGTGTATAATATTCCTGCTACATCCAACGTATCGATTCATTATATTTAGATACCTACCTAGTTGCTCGTGCTGGAATAGTAAGAAAAAAAATAAATAAAAATGACGTTAAAAAATTTTCAGGCGATGACGTATAAACTTACACCGTCCGTCACGCAACACATTCTCAAATTAATTTCACTGTTTCGTGTGACGAATAAGCTCTGGAAAGGAAACAGTAAATAAACAATGAGAGAAAGGAGATGAGTTTGAGAAGAAAAATTTGTAGAAACAAAAAACTTGATTTTCATATTTAAAAAAAAAACAAAAAAATTCATTCCGTAGTTTTATTCTTTATCTACAAACTCTAGAATCTCACACGATCTCAGCAAACTTAATTTATTTCAACTGAAGTTCGTTGCAACGCGTGGGAGATAAAAATATATCATATAACAAACAGCCTGCGGTTACCCGCGGCGTCTTGATACCAAGGTGAAAAATAATAAAGAAGTTTTTCGGAGCTCGCGTTACGCATACGTATATTTAAACAGGATATATACAGGAGAAACAAAGTCAAATTAATTAAAATTTAATCGTATAACGTACAAGAGAAATTAAACAAAAGAATTGATGAAAAAAAAAGCTCTATGCGCCTGTAGGTAAAAATTGATGAAAGAAGTAAGAAAAGTAAGGGAATTATTCACAACAGTCGTAGAAATTTCTCTCCTCTCCGTTTTTTTTTCCCCCTCCTCTTCTTCCAGCTCAATTTCACAATTTTCTTAATTTCTCTCTCCCGTTTTTTCACCACCTTTTCATCGTTCCTGTTGAAGATCGCTCTGCTCGGCTTCGCGGCAACTCTGGTCGCCGGTGACCTGCCCCCAGGAAGTAACAGATATCTGCCCCCCGATCCAACCAAGGGCTACAACTACAACAAGCCGTCGCCCCAGTTTCCGACTGTGACAAGACCCACCCCCTCATTTCCGGTCACCACTCGACCAACCACGAGCTTTCCGTCGGTGACCCCAACCAGGCCCAGCATCCCGAGTTTCCCGCCTGGGCCCAGGCCCACTCCGTTCCCGGTGAACCCGGTCAGGCCCACGCCGGGACTGCCGGACTATAATGGACAGCCCACGGGGAACAATGGAAACACATTGACGCCGAATGTGAGTCTAGGAATAGAGAGAAATAGAGAGAGAGAGAGAGAGAGAGAGAGAATGAAGCGTGGATTCTGTGAAGAGGACGGTTTAATTGCCATGATTGAATTTCGTAAGCATTTAACGGTGCTGGAAATTCCTTTGCTTGTGGTATAATTGCCGGATTTCTTAACCTCGAGGAACGCTGATCATCCTTTTGTCTCGATTTCGTCTGTTTTGGTACTGCTTCGTGCTGGTTTAATCGGTTTTTTTACGTTTCGTTGTAGAGTTTATTGTTCTAGCGACAAAGGTTTTAAAGACTGTCGTGAACCGAGGATACTCGATTATTGCGACGTCGTGATTACGATGATGATCGTGATCGTTTTGTATGTTTACGTTTTGTAATCGCGATTCTAGAGGTTTTTTTAATGCCTGTCGAAATCGTGGATTTTACAGAATTATTGTTTCCCGGTTTCTGTACCGGGACAGGCGAATGGATGAAACGATTTTTGAAATTCCGTCGAGGTTGAAAACAGTTGGATCTTTGATTGAATTTTGTGAAATACCTTTCGTCGTGAAACAAGTACCGAGGAGTAGCTCAATTCGTGGGATGATTTCGGAGGAGTATCCTTGGATACAAAATAAGCCTCGAGAAATACCCTTATTCGTGAAATTGTTTCGGAAAACATTCCAAATCCTGAATTGTTATTCAAGAATCATGCTTGGCTCTGAATAAAACCCCGAAAAATATTTTTATATTCCTTATTCTGAAAAAAAAATTCGCAAATGTGCTTTTCTTTGATTGAAATTCTTGAAATATCCTATTCCGTTTAAAGAAATGTAGGATTTGTGTTAAAATTCATGAATACAGGACCTGAAAATACCCCAACTCGTTCGATCAAATTTGCTGAATATGAGTTGTTGCGAACAACATCCACAAAACATCCGATATCGTTTAAAGACATTCTGTAAATGCATATGATTTACAGAATAAGGGCCGACATAACACAGTTCAAAAATTGCGAGAATCTCAACGAATTTGTAGAAACTCTCGAATGAATTTCTCATCGTCATAATGTCGAAGATGAATGGGAAGGTTGAAAGAAAAATTTCCCTTCCAATTTCCTTGGGATTGGTTCGAACCAGTTTATAATGATTTTGAAACTGCTCAAAGCTGCTTCAAATCAGTTTGAAGTCATTTTAAACTCTTTGGGATTGGGTCGTAACCTTTTCTAACCATTACCAAATCACTTGTCACTACCTAATCAGTTTGAAATTCTTTATACTTAGTTTGAAACCATTTGTGATGGTTTTGAAACGCTTTGAAGCTGCGTAAAAGTTAGTTTGAAGTCGTTTGAAACTCGTTGGAATTGGTTCGAAACCGTTTCTAATGGTTATCAAACCGCTTGAAACCACCTAAAATCAGTTTTGAACCGTTTGAAACTTCTTGAAATGAGTTTGAAATCGCTTGCAATGTTTTCGAAATAGCTTGAAGCTGCTTCGAATCAGTTTAAAATCGTTTCAAACTCTTTCGGACTGGTCAATTTGAGGAAAAATTGATCGATCCCTTTTTGTCACCTCGCAGCAAGAGCACCACGACCATGGTGACCACCATCATCACCATCACGAGCCAGGAATGCCGTTCGACTTCAACTACGCCGTAAAAGACGATTCCTACGGTAACGACTACTCCCACAACGCGATAAGCGACGGTGACGTTGTGCGTGGAGAATATCGCGTCCAGCTACCCGACGGACGTCTGCAAATTGTTCAATACACCGCCGACTGGCAGCACGGCTTCAACGCCCAGGTCAGCTACGAAGGAACTCCGAGGTACGACGTCCCCCGGCCCAGCGGTACCTTCAACGGCTACTAGAGGGACCCAATCAGGTCGTCCAAAGGATGTCCCGACCGATCCTGACGAATAGCCGCAGCCGTCGTCCACTGGACAAGCCTTAGAAATTGTAAAACGCGTCTTACTGGACGATAAAACGGTTTTCCTCTTAATTTTTTAAGTTTTTTTTTTTTTTTTTAATTTATCTGTTCGGGAATCATCGGGGCATCCTGCTCAGAGACGGGTTAAAACCAAATCGCTGATTTCTACTTCCGGTGCGGAAATCGAACGATCCGAAAGTAGGATTATTGCACGTTATGCATGTTAACAACAAAATGACCGGTGCAACGAGCGTGACAGATAAGAAATTTTCATTTTTTAGTTTAATTTAATTTCTTTTTTTTCATTTCTTCGTTGAATTTCTAACTCTTTTAAACTAAATTCCGTATATGACGTAACCTGTAATGAAATGTATAATACAAGCACGTGGAGAGGTCAATAAATTTGATACAACGATTATACACGTATGTCTCTGTTACGACGTGACTGTGGATATTACTACAATTATAATATTACTCCGACGGTATAATATAACATATAGCATATGCACACACGGTGTGGAATTACACGCAATTCAAAACGAAATTATTATACCTCCCCCCCGGGCCCAATTGCGTGTTTCCTACAAAATGTCATTACCGTTTTCGATTCTAAAGCCGTATGGAGAAAAAGCGAGAATTATCAGTCCGCTGTTCGTTCGTAACTGAATTTTTTAACGACCGTCACGTACGTAACCTCCGATTATCTTCTGTTATAATACTTTTTCCAATCTCTCTATACTCTGAAAGAAATTTTTGCTATGGCGTTGAATAATACAACACCGCATATCGGTGTATCAACTGTTTTTAAGCGTCTAAATTAGACGTTATTAATAGAACGGAGCAGGGTTGAAATTCCGAATTTGAAAAGTTGCGAAAGCACCAATTACAACTTTTTTTTGTGGCGAAAGTTGAAGTAAAGACGTCGAACTTTGACGAAACATCAAAGTTTCCAATGGTACGAAACTCGACGCTCAAAGTTACCAAGTGGCGAAATTCCAACAGGTCAAAGTTCCGAAACTGTGAAAATGAGAAAATTAAAAAATCTGAAACATCGAAATTCCGAATGAATCAAGATTTTCAGATCTGCGAATTTCTGGCTTGGTGAAATTTCACCCCTTTGAACTTTTTTTGTTTTGGATTTTCGATATTTTCACGTTCGGCATCCTGGTCATTCTGATTTTCGGTTTTTCTCATTTTTTATACCCACTCGTCGATTAATTTTCGGAATATTGCACCATCGAAACTTTATTCTTCGGAATTCTATTCCGTCGTAACTTTACTTTTCGGAACTTTGCTCTATCACAACTTGAATTTTAGAAATCTTGCATTTCCGACCATTCGAAGCTTTGTTGTTTCTCCAAAGTTTTATTTCTTCACTTCAAGTTTCACCATGAAAATAATTCGGAATTCAGTGCTTTCGGAATTTCACCGCCGCTCCAACACAACGCAATCGAATGAAAAAGGAAAAATAACTACAGTTCGTTCGACAAAAAGTGCAGAATCGTTAAATTAGTAAAATTCGAACACGCTTTCCAAGAAGCGCAACTCATGCGATCATCCATAATATATGGTTGGTAACAAACCTGCAGGGCATTTGGACCAAGATTAGACGTAGAGACGTAGTATAGTAGAATCGTTCATAGAAATCGAAATCTCCGCGTGGTACAGAACAGTGTTTGCTTCGGTTAAACACGGTACGTGCGGTTTCGCGTTACACGTGTGTGTATGCGTGCGTGTTAGCGTGTGTGTGTGTTTAAGGGTGGGACATCGCACACATGCTTCAATGGGTATAACACGCGGATCCTCCGATGTGTACAAACGCCGGAAGGCTCTTCCGCTTAGATCTTCAAACACCCAGAACCACAAATAGAGAGAATGTTAGAGAGAGAGAGATCGAGAGAGTGACGAGAAAGGGGGGGGGGGGGGGGGAGCAGGAACTTGCAATTGCAATTTCGTATATCGGCAATGTTTGACCAGGAACGACGTGAGCGCGACTTTGGTGATTCATAAACGAGAATTGCTCGAGACAAGATCCGGTATTGATCAAGTTTTGACGCTTTTGAGCTTTTTGTTGGAGTTTAATCTCGAAATTGAAACTGTCCCGGTTATGCTCATTATCGTTTGTTGCATCCCACCCGTCAAAGACAGGAAAAATAGTAGCGGAATATCGATATGTTATTTCATGACGCCTTAACGCAACGAGAAAATTTCATGATCGACGATTTGTGTGTCTGATGAAATTTCAGAGGTAAATTACCGAAACCTAGATGCTCCGGACGTTTATCAGGCACGTCATTGACGAGAGTTCTACCTTTCAAGAGGCTGTCGTAGTCTCGGTTCAAGACGCGAAGCCAGCGGCAAAACCGCATGCCGTACTTTCACTGCTCTGTGGGAAGATCGAATCAAAGATCGTCTCTATTAAAGCGGTTCTCATCGTTGGATCTATTTTCTGTTATAAAGAGACACGGAGAAGTGGATAAAAATTTTGGAGGAGCGAAATGATGATGGAGAAAAATTGCGAATTAATACGTCTGAATTTCTCTAATAACCAAAATGCAATAAAAGAAGGTTACCAATTTAAAAAACGATAAAAAAAAAAAAAGAAACGTCATAACGCACAGAGTCGATTTATCATAATTCTACGACATTTTGATCTTCTTTTTTTTTTGCTTGCATTTTAAGATCTATAAATTAAATACAGATGTTATTCGTACTTATGTGAATAAAGTTTCACATTCCGTGAGTCGAAATTCTCAGCCTGTATAATAGCTGAGATATGAATTGAATGAACGAACAGTTGAATTCATTAAATCAGGTTTTATTTTCCGCTATTTACAAATTTCCTGACATTCGAACAATGTCATCATCAGCCTTCTGCCCACCTTTTTACAGCAGCATTAATCAGTTTCACCGACCTATGCATGAATAACATTCATTGCAAGCTTTTACAGGCCATTCCAGCAGAGTGAGAATATAATAATTATGCGCATTGTTGCCTCGGGCAGAGAGGAGAGCTTTCGCCCCTCTCTCGGCATGAGAATCGGGGGTGTCTTGAGGGTGGCTCTCGAAAGGAGCGGCCGACAATGGGTGGCGGGGAATAATCTTGGCCCAAAGGGATGCTTTATGCGGCCCGCGTTTCCTGCGGGATCCAAGGGAGGCCTTAACCAGCGGAGTAGTTTCTGGTAGCGAAGCCAGGCGCGTGGTGCCGGGATTACAACAAACGACAAGGCTAATTAATAATTATGACACTTGTAGTTTCGCCCTCTGTCGACGACTCCCCGCGTCTTCGAGGGCGAGGCGCATTCGTGCCTAAATGCGTATCCACGCTTTCCCTGTTTGTTGGCTCGAAGAGCCGGAGAAGCGGCCATGGACGATGGATTATGGACGCGAGGCACGCCCAGGAAAGTTGCACTCACAGTCAGTCGCCGGTGTGTTTTAATCGCTTCTCACGATTTGCGCAATTCGGTGCAACATCCTGACACACATTACGGGGTGATGATTATTCGACGCTTCGCGCAATTGCTGTTAACCATACGCGTGTAATATTTGCGCTGTGGAAAATATCGGCGAATTTATTGGGGATTCAAATTTAGCGGTGAAAATATCAGGAAATTTATAAAGGGTTGCGAAGTCGAGTTTACAAAGGTGTTCCACCTTTGTGCTTTATGGAATTTTTATACCTAGAGGGAGGATGCATAGAAAAATCGAAATTTGGAACAATTGAAGTGCAGAGAAACGAAATATCTACACTGAGAAAAATTCAGTAAAACAGGTATCGTTGAAAAAACTGTTTGAATATTGTTGGAATTACGAAAAACGAGGTACGCGTAAACATTTCGCGCTATCGTCGATCTTTTTTTGGTAATTGCAAAGCAAAATCAGTTTGCGAGGTTTACTCTACTTTTTTAGCTAAACAAGGCTTTAACGTCAATTTATCGTCGCACAAGCATTAAATTTTTGCAACAGTTACAAGAAAATATAACAACAATGATCGCAATGAGAAAGAATAGTCACGGATACTAGACTTTCCGGTAACAGCTAGAAAACTAGTTTTCATTTTGTACCTGGAAATATATTTTTCGATTGTGGTAAAAAATAAAACTAGTTAAGGACTGAGCGGTAACCGGAACTAAAGATTTCTCTCGGTGTAGAATTGCCCGAATTCTGTGAAAGAGAAAAATTCTCGTGATTATGTGAATTGTTTATCTATACTCAGAATTTTCTGAATTTTAAAATTTTATAAACACATATTAGCATATTTTTGAAAAATCGATGCTGTGATCTTTCAAATTTTCCCCACTTGAAAAATCTATATCTGTCTAAAATAGTAGACACCAGTTTTTTATAATCTTGTTGAACAATCAATTAATGCGTCGTAAAAGGTTTACAATAAAATTCAGTCTGAAAAATCGATTACACTATAGGTTTTTTTCAGAATTGAAAAGCTTACAAGTTCGTCCAAAAATTTTTAGAATCCAGTCTTTTGGTTTTATCTGTTCTTACAGGGTGAGTTAATATTCTGTGTTTTTACGGGAGTGTTCTCTGAAAATCTATGAACCTGAAATTTAAAATTGCAAGAAAAATCTCAAGCATACTGTGATACTAAATTTTTTGATTTCTGTCAGTCTGAAATAAAATTAAAGTTGTTTCAAAAAGTTTTCGAAAGATTTTCCCAAAACTGCTTTGACGGATTTTTTCACTACTGTTGCGATTTCTAAAAAACCGAATATCGATGAAATATTATTGAAAGAAACGTTCTCCGCATAATCAGCGATTTGAAAAATGATTCTTAACAATCGTTCAACTCGCTATCTATGCGTGAAATCAGAAAATGAATTCCGGTAACAACAGTAAGAAGAGAAAAAAAAAGAAGATAAATGCGAGCCATCATTCACCCCGAAGTTCTTGTATTTGTAATATTTCATCAAATCAGTCAACAGCTGCAAGCGAATGTACCTGGGCATTAAACATTTTTTCCTCGACGGTGTTCGTATTGTTACATGCATAAAAAGAGAGGGAGAGAGAAGGGAGCGATAAAAGAACGCGTGGCGTACGTCTTTAGCGAAATGAAGTCTTCGTGATACAAAAGTTTTTAAGATCGTTTGTCAACAGGACCTAATGACCCTTTGATTAATGACGCGCTTCCACCTGATTACTTTCATCCCCATGCCCAAACTCTTCGAGCCAATCCGGTTCCTCCCGCAGACGGATCCCTGCTGCGCACACGCGAATGGAATATTGCGAGAATCGATTTATAATATTTGGGAAAATTACGATAAAGAAGCCGAAATAAATTTTATATTACGTTGATAGCGAACAGGGTTATATATCGTAAAAAGCTGGATGGGAATGAAAAGAATAATCTCATAAAAAAACGTGTTCCTGCATATCAGTGTATGTTTTATTTGATGGAAAGTCACACAAGACATATTTATTCGGTAAACACTGATATGGTGCGATAAAAATAATCGAGAAAAACAAATTCATTCGTCCATATCACATTCACATTTCACACTAATATTTTGAAATAGATCAATCGACTCTTGTTTTTATTTAACATAAAAATGAACGGTTCAGTTTTAATCTCTATTTAACATTAAATATACCTATAATTGAAACGAGATGTTGAAGTGAAGATTCAAACGAAGTTGATTATCGAATGATTAAGTAAAATTCGAGTTGTCTTGAATTCGGCATCAGCCTTCGAAGATTTGACAGCCAGTTGATGTTGGTGTTGAAGTCATTCGGATCCAGGTGGACTTTGACCTTTTTGAAAATTAAATTTTTTATTTACCATCGATGCAGTATAATTTCGATGACTGAACGAACAACAAGCTGAATTTGAAAAGAGATTAACAACACGCTAGTCGGTTAATCTCTATCGGTTCGTCTCGGGTTATTTGCGCAGATATTTGGATGCCTGTTGTGTTAAAAATTTATCAAAGAACGTATCGCGTTTTTCAAAATCCAAATTCTGAAATGTGCGGTTAGGGGAAGAAAATCTCGCGCCTCGGGTAGCTAAAAATTTTAACGGAACTGCCTACCTTACACAGACTCGAATTTCTATTTTCACATTCTTCCTTCCACCTTCCCTGACACTTGACTGGCGTCTCGCGGCTGCCCTTTCTTATGTCGATCCAATATTCTTTGAATCTTTGAAGAATACGTGACCCCAATATCCACCGCTCTGCTTCATGCTTTTGCGAAATCGAAATAATGCAGACGAATTATGCATTGTCTGGCACTCAGCTCTGCGAGGGCACTCCATCAGCTTTTAACTATTTATCGAAGCTCGTTCCTCGAGTTTTCCTCAATTCGCGATTCCTTGCCTTTTTTTTTTTTTTTTTTTCTTTGCTCTTCATCCCTTTTATCCTACAATAATCGTCGCGGAGCGTTCTCGGAAAGCGAATGAATCGATAAAATGTTTTTGTTTACGCATCGAGTCGCATTTTTATTGAAATATTTTACGAAAAATTTTTCGTAATTTGTCTCAATTTTTTTTCAACAAACGTCCATAAATTATTCCAAGGAAAAGTGGGGGAAATTATCGTTGGGTGATATTTAAACAAGATTAATGATTTCCATAGATTTCCTTTTGCAAACATTCGAACCAAAAGCCTGCAATTTTTTTTTTTTTTTTTTTTTTCACTCTTTATTCTCCTTACAATAACCCCCAGGGAGCATTCTCGAAGAGCGAATGGAATCGTTAAGATGTTTTTCCTTACATATCGAGCCGTATTTTTATTGAAATATCTTACGAAAAATTTTCATCATATCCTAACAAATTTTTCATAATTTGTATTTAATTTTTTCCAACAAAGTTTTATAAATTATTCCGAAAAAAATTGTCGGAAATTATCGTTTCGTAATTTTTAAACAAGATTAATTATTGCTATTTATTTCCTTCTTCTAATATTCGAACCAAAATCCTGTCATTATTTTTTTTTCTGTCTTTATTCTTCATTTCTCGACACAATCTTAGAATTCGTATCGGAATAAACCTTTGGCAAGATTTTCGAAGCTACCTTCACGCGAAATGCGGAGTCTTTTCAATCTGCGCGGGACTTCCGTAACTTTTCTGTGATTGTTTAGGGATCAGAGGAGAGTCCCGCTTCGCATTAAAGCCGAACTATTCTAATACTTTGTTATTTCCTCAACGTTTTTGGGAAGGAGAGGAGAGAAGAGGAGGCGACCGAAAGAGCTACGGGAATATCGTCGGAACCCCCAGCGTATTTTTCGCTGCCACGATTTGTCCGCCTTATCGAATCTACATCTCAAGTTCGGCCGACGGCAAAACGCTGTGCAAACTGCAGTGCAGATTTTAAACGTCTGCTTCTCGCACCCGTTTATGCAATCTTTTTACGGTTTCCGATCAATCTACGAACCAGGTTTAGATATTTTTCTTTCTCCTTTTTACGCGCTCTTCGAGAACTTGAACAGGTCAAATTTTTGCCAGTGGCAATGAACTTATTAATTATTTCTTATTTGTCATTTATTATTCTCAAAATCTATCCTTTGCCTAAATTATGCCACAACCTTTCCGTAGCTTGTTAGGTTGGGCTGAGTTAGATAACTTTTAAAAATATACACATCGCTCTGTTTTAAACTCAAAAAGTACAATAATAATTGACTGAAATAAATTCATCGCGCACGTTTGATCGGGTGAATTTTGAAGAAAGATAATTGGCTCCTTAATTAAGATATTACAGTCGTTCAATTTTTTGCACCTATCAAATCTGCGTGCGAACATTGTTACATGTGTGAAAATATTTCCAAATTTTATGCCTCCTGAGAATTATCAAGTTCATTCCGATAAGTTCGCGAACAAATTAGCGATGTTCAAGACAATGAACAAGGGAAAGAAAATTGGCCTAACTTTGACGCGCCTTCAGATATTAATTTCCGTTTACGCAAATATCCCGTGCAAAAAATTCAGAGTTTCAGCATTATCAATTAAAGAGAAT